>NC_047048.1:36700119-37003150 GCF_011762595.2 Tursiops truncatus | reverse complement strand
TGCCCCACCCCGGGACAGGAGCGGGCCAGGACCTGCCGCCCCCCTGCCACACCCCCGCCTCAGCTAGCACATCCTGCTCTGTAGCCACCTCCACCCTCCTACAAAGCTCGCCCCCCACCCGTCTGCAATGGCCAGTGAAGCCAGAATGCCACCAGGGGTGGTGGCTGCATGAGGCTCTGGAAGTGGGGGTCAGGCCCCTGCTCCCCACCGCCCCTGCGGCACCTGGGGCACCGTGTAGGGGGAGGGGTTCATGAACTCGGAGAGGTCCATGGTGCACTCTCGCTCGTCCTGGGACACATGGATGGACTGGATGGGGGGGAAGCGCGGGTAGGCATCACGGAAGTCCTTCAGCCGCAGCCGGCGCCGTAGCAGGCCCATATAAGAGCGTTCTATGAACACCTGTGGGCGGGGGGCAGGCAGTGGGTGGCAGCGCCTCAGAGCCCAGGGCCCTGCCCGGCATCTCCTGCCACCCCCTTCTCCTGCCACCCCTGACAGCCTACCTTGTGCTTGAGCAGGACGATGAGCTGGGAGCGCAGGATTAAGCCCTGGAGCCGGGCTGGCTGCACAAGAAACAAAACACCCTTGTCTGCGGAGGACCTGGGACTTGGGACCTAGGGCCTGCCCTGCTGGCTGGTCCAGAGGGGCCAGGCAACAGCACCGGGACGCCTGGGGGCTCCAGCCAGGGTCCCCAGCGATGCTGGCTGCCTATGGGCACTGGCCCTGCTACAGGCATTTCACCTGCACAGGCTCATGGATCCCCAAACGCCCAGGAGGGGAGGCAGGACCCCAATCACGAGGTGCTGAGAGACCATAGCATTTGTGGGGGCGAAAAGCGGACCGTGGCCCAGACGTCGCTGCACCTTCCATCAGGACCTCCTGACAGGCACAGCTGTGACTCCTCAGCTGGGGGTGCAGCTTGGGGTGTGACCACAGGACACATAGGCGCATCAGTAACTACCCAAGCTGCGGGAACAGCGCTCACATGGACCTGTCTTCACAGCCGTGTGACCAGCGGAATTCTTCCAGAAACCCCAGAGCAGGGCGTCCACATTCACGGGAACCATGGCCCCCAACACGCCCCACTCGCCAGCACAGATGATGAGCCCGCTTCCTGCAGCTGGGTGGTACCTGCGTGCCGTCGGCATCCTCCACCACAGGGAAGCCATTATGATTGGACGCCGTGCTGCTCAGCACATCCACAATAATGCCCACCTTCTCCCTCCTCCGCAGACAGGTGACTGGTGTGCTCATCACCTCCCTGTAGAAGAGAGACGCTGTGATCCACCACGGGGCAGAGGAAGCTTCCCGAACAGCTCAACATGCAGGAAGTGGCCGGACTCAGGAAACCTGGAGACAAGGTGGGCCAGGAGCGCAGACCCCCAGGTGCTGCCCTGGGGGAACCAGCCCTGCACCCACGTCCTGCTCCAGGCTGCCCCCACCAAGCCTCCCAGGGCGTCCAGCACCCGCCCCCCAGCCTGCGGGCCTGCCCCGGGGAGGGGTACCTGGCGGTGAGCGAGTGTGAGGTGACTGGGGCTTCCCAGTGCAGGAAGGGCACACTCTGCAGCTGGATGTGCATGTCGTACAGGCCCTGGGGAGAGGACGGGTACGGCCATGCAAGAGGCTGCTTGCGGGGCAGCCTCCACAGGGCCCCCTCCCTTGCGGCGGCCGAAGACCGCCAGTCTTTCTCCCAGCCTCAGGCTCCGAGGCCAGGGGCACAGGGAGGGGCTGCAGAGCGAGGGCGAGCAAGGCAGGCGGCCTCTCCCACAGGCCGCACCTCGATGAAGACATCCCCGACAATCTTGGCGGTCATCAGCACCAGCATGATGGGGAAGCCGTAGGTCACATTGCTGGTGGCCTCCATCATGATGACTGTCAGGCTCAGCGTCATCCTCACAATCCCACCTGCCAGGAGGCGGGGAGGGGAAGGGAGGGTTGGGGGCACGAGCCTCTGCAGGCTGCGCCGCCGGCCCCTCCCATGTTCCCGTGCCGTGTTCCCTGTGCAGCTCCCGCTCTGTCCGTGCAACCCTGTGTACCGGCCCCCCCAGATAGCACCAGATGGGGACAGTGACCCTGCCCAGCCACACGCTGGGGGAGTGGCCCTCCTGACCTCCGGACGCCCATGTTGCAGCCAGCACTCACCCAGCTGGGCAGCTGCTCCCATCAGGGCGTACTTGCCAGGGTCTGCCCAGACCTGCAGGGAAGACAGAGGGGATGCTGGGGGAAAGTGGCAGCCAAACCCACCAAGATGCACTGACAGCACTGGGCCCAGGAGGAAATCCTACAGTTTACACAAAAAATGGTCTGTGGCAGCATCACCTGAGTTTGTAAATACCCTAGCTGTGCCCGCTCAGGGATGCACTGAATGAACTCTGCCACCTGCAGAACTCGGCAGCCTAAGACAGGAGGGTATGCACTATGGCCGGGGCGGGGGGGCGGGGGCACCCCGCGTGTGTGCAGTGACCGGAGTCCGTGGACAAATGCCTGCGCCACACCAGGGAGCCTAAAAAGGAGTGAAAATCGGACTCGTGCTACAACATGGATGAGCCCTGAAAACATGGTGCTCAATGATGAGGCCAGACACAGAAGGCCATGAAGCGTGATTTCGTGAATCTACAACAATCAGAAGAGGCGCATCCATGGAGGCAGAAAGCTGATTAGTGGCCACCAGGGGCTGGGGAAGGGGGACACAGATGTGACTGCTTAATGGGGACAGGTTTCTTTTTGGAGTGATGAGAACATCCTGGAACTAAGCAGTGATCACGGTTACACAGCTCTGTGAACAGGCTAAAGAGCCACCCAACCGTTCACTTACAGAAGGAGAGAGTTTATGGCAGGGGTCCCCAACCTCCGGGCCATGGACTGGACCGCACAGCAGGAGGTGGGCAGTGGGCAAGCGAGTGAAGCTTCATCTGCTGCCCCCCACTGCTCGCATTACTGCCTGAACCATCCCCCCACCCCCGTCCACAGATGTCTTCCACAAAACCGGTCCCTGGTGCCAAAAAAGGTTGGGGACCACTGGTTTATGGTACGTGAGTTACGTACCAATTAAAAAAAAACAAAATTAAACTAAAAACCGTGTCTGGAAGGAAACCTGGGATACATGACCTGGACCCAGTGAGGGGAGGCTTGCTGTGCGTCTCTTACAGTTTTTGTTTTTTTTTTGCGGTACACGGGCCTCTCACTGTTGTGGCCTCTCCCGTTGCGGAGCACAGGCTCCGGACGCACAGGCTCAGCGGCCATGGCTCATGGGCCCAGCCGCTCCGCGGCATGTGGGATCCTCCCGAACCGGGGCACAAACCCGTGTCCCCTGCATTGGCAGGCGGACTCTCAACCACTGCACCACCAGGGAAGCCCCTCTTACAGTTTTTTAAAGTCTTACTTGAACAACTAAGATGCAAATAGAAGACTCACAGAATAAAGACCAAGGAGCCCACGGAGGCAGGTGGGAGGAAGAAGCCAGAAGGCAGCTCCAGGGCCAAGGCCTGGACACCGCACTCCCAGGCCCCAACTCCTGCACCTGCCCCCATCCTTCTACACCACGCTCTCTCCCAACACCCATGCCCTCCCTGAAGGCCACACGCACGCACGACCCCTGCTCTGGCCCACGGTGGCCCTAGTGGGCACCGGGAACACCGTCCCTTCCTCCCAGCCCAGCCGGCCCCTAAGACCCCCACTCACTGCGGCCCCGGTGAGGTAGGACAGGGAGATGCCAAAGAGCCGGCCCCAGGCAGCTCCGATGAGCAGGGATGGGATGAAGACACCGGCCGACACCGTGAGCCCGTAGGTCCAGCAGGCCAAGAAGAAGTAGACCAGGGTGAAGAGGCCGAGCGTCATGGGGTTGTAGGAGCCTGCAGACAGGGCGCTGGCCAGGGCTTGCCACACGGATTCAACCCCAGGCGGAGCTGCCTGCCCAGCAGCCCGTCAGAGCCTACTGGTCACACCCAGACCCCCAGAGTCACCCCCTTCTCAGAGGCCAGGGTGCCGGGTCTTGGGGGCCCAGCACTCAAGAGTGTGAGCACGGCAGCCCAGCGGGCAGGGCAGAGGGGAGCTGGGGCCACCGGGGCCCAGAGCTGCCAGCAGGATGGTGACCTGGGCCAAGGGAAGGTGGCTGCTGAGGTCTGCATGGAAAAGGGTGGCACTGAGACCACCAGGGGTCAGGGGAGGGTGCAGGAGGGAGGCCATGGCCGCCACGGCCACCACCCTGCACCAGATGACTCCAGAAGTGGGAAGACGTCACACAAACCCCGGAGCCAGCACCCCCAGGGGGCCTGTATGGCCCGCTCAGCATCTTTGGGGGCTCGGCCTCCCCCCCGTTTAAAAGCCTTTCTGCTAAATTGCGTGAACTCCCACAGCGCGCGCGCGCGCACACACACGCACGCATGCGCGCGCACAAATGTGAGAACCAGGGAGTTCCCAGAACTAGTATGTCAGGAAACAACTAGAGCCACAGACAGACGGGCAAGCACGTCGCAGCAGCCACTCTGGATCTCGGGGGTGTGCCCCTCCTCCCCGCCCCCACCCCGCGGAACCGAAAACAGGGGAAGTGGAAGCAGGTCTGTGCCCAGTCTGAGCCTGTTTGTTATTAAGAACATGAAGCTGGGCAAGGCACCTCGCTGGTATACGAGTCACCAGGCTGTTTTCTGACTGAGAGTGACCTCTGCGAGCAGCGCCCAGAAGAAAAACTCATCCTGGGAGGTGAGACTGTCTTAATGAATGACAGGACGGCCTCCAGGGAGGGAAGGAGACACGTGGGGAGCTTGGCTGGGCCCCTCCCAAGCACTGGCCACCAGCCAACCCCAGGCTGCCAGCCCCCACGCTCCAGTGCACTCAGCCCTGCAGGGAGGCAGTGGGGGCTTGGCCAGAAGCCATCAGCCAGGCCTGGGCCCAGTGTCTGTGGGCTGGCTGCAGACCAGGCCAGAGGGAACAGGCCCACATGGGGACCTGCGTCTGACAGCACAGAGTGCAAAGCATGGGCACACACCTGGGGGGTCGTGGAAAAGGCTGACCACGCTCTTCTCTGGGGTGTTGAAGAAGGCTGCAGCCATCGAATTATACTCGCCATCGGCACAGAACAGCTGCAAAGTCAGGAAAGAGAACAAGCCAGTGGGACACAGTGTCCTGGCCTGGACAGCATCAGGCACCAAGCACACAACAGGCGGGTCAGGCTGCTGTCTTGGAGGGGAGGCAGGACCCAAGAGCCAGACCCTGGCCCAGTGAGGGCTTCAGAAGCCATCCGGCCAGGCAGGGGCTGCATGGCGAGTCTGTCCCTGGGGTACGTGGGGATCCAAAGGCTCACGTTTGGAGCACGCTCCCACAGTTCACTGGGCAGACTGTGGGTCCCTGCAGGCCTTGACCAGGGCAGGGGCTCCGTGCAAAGCTGTGTGGGTCAACCCCACAACCCCACCAGAGCCAGCCATGCACCCCAGACCCACATCTGTGACAAGCCTGTGAGTACACACTCCACAGCCACCGGCAACCAGCAACCGCTTTCGGTTCTGGATGTTTCCCATAAACAGAAACCACACGATGTGTGGCCCTTGCTGTCTGGCTTCTTTCACTCAGCAGTGTTTGCCAGGTTCATCTGTGTGGGAGCACGTGTCAGAGCTCCAACCCTTCCTACAACTGAGGAAACCCACTGTGTGGACGGACAGGCCGTGTTCACCTGCTCGTCACCGACGGGCACAGGGGCTGCGGGCAGTTGTGCCGCGGTGAGCGTGTGCACGCGAGTTTCCGCCTGCAGGCCCACAACCCCACCTCCATAGTCCCCTTGCAGAACCTGTCAGGCCGCTGCTCTGAGAGGACCGGGGTGAGACCCCAGGCCGACGTGGCACCCACCCATGTCTGGGAAGGCTCACCCTGCCCCTGCCCCGGCTGCCTACCTGGAGTGGATAGGACACGGAGCTCCCCTGCAGGGGCTGGCAATCCCGGGACGAATAAATCAGCACGAAGGCAACCGTGG
This sequence comes from Tursiops truncatus, assembly GCF_011762595.2. NCBI lineage: Eukaryota > Metazoa > Chordata > Mammalia > Artiodactyla > Delphinidae > Tursiops > Tursiops truncatus. Next base: position 36,997,191 of record NC_047048.1, on the reverse strand, counting down.
CCGTGACGGCGGCCACCAGCATGGCCTCGATCACCTGAAGGCAGGGCCGGTGGATGTACCTGGAGCAAAGAGCCGGGGTGGACTGAGCTGTGGGATGGCTGGGGCGGCAGCCAGGGCAACCTGAGCCTGCAACTCGGGAGAGCCGTCCAGGATGCTGAGCTCATCTGATGACCAACCCGCCCTGGCTCCTGAACACTCTCAGGCTGCCTCCCGGATGCTCCCCAACCTCATTTTATGTTAGTGCAAAAAGACAAGAAAGGAGAATGCCAAGACCCACCCCTACGGCTTCAGAAAACCAGAAAGCTCTCATGATGGCTCTCCTAACAGCAGAGGACCTGTGTTGGACCAAACGTGCCCAAGTCAGGACGGCCCCGTACAAACTGCGCTGGCGCTGACATGAGAGGCCCAGAAGAGCATCAACCCAGGGCCGCGCCAGATCCATGGGCTGTGCCTTCCCTGCCAGGGGCCATCCTCCAGGCCCCACACGTCCCCCTGCCGAGTGGGTCTGTCTCCTCAGGTACAAACCACCGTGGAGGAGTGTGCTTGGCACGTGGCTTCCCCATGGCCCCGTGGGCAAGAGCCCATGACCGGTCAGTTTTCAGATGCCCTGTGTGGCCACACCTCTCAACTCAGTCCCTGAACAGGTTTCTCACCTGATTCGAAACATCGTCAACCAGTAATTCAAGGCGTTGAACACAGCTCCGAGAATGCCACCTGGGACAAGGAAGGAGCTGCGTGTCCGGGACTCGGGAGGAGAAGCAGGCTGCCCAGGCAGCAAACGCCCGCTGGGTGGAGGGCTCACGTCCCACGGGCTTTCAGAGTAAGGAGTGTTGCCCAGGTCCGTCTGCTTCCCAAGGGGCTGTCATCAGCCAGAGTGCAGCTCCGGTCCTCCCAGGGTCGGGCTCCCTCCCCACTGCCCCGGGCGGTCCTGGGACAGCCAGCAGGGGTGGAGACCACGTGCTTCTCTGGCCCTCGAAGCCGGGTCAGGCCTGGAGCCCCGCAGGCCCTGTCCCCACTGGTCGGCGCTGTCCCACGCGGGGACGGCCCTTACCCACCACGCCCATGGCGATGAAGATGGGGATCTCATGGATTGTGTACACCATCGTCTGTGCAGAGGGAGGAAGAGGAGACCTTCTGTGAGGAAAACTGCCACCAGCTCCTGCTCAGACTCGGGATCGGACGTTTCACAGGACACACCTGTGCACGGGAACCCTGGTGCTTTCCTGCAGGGCGAGGAGGCCCCCAGAGAGAAAGGCCGGGTGCTTGGGCAGACCGCCTGCCTTCTCACACGGCGGCTCCGGGGGGCCGCCTGAGCTTTTGCCAAAGGGTAAGTGAGGGGCCATGAGCAAGGGAGAGGATGCTGGTGACCTAGCCACCCAGGACCTCTGACGCATCCACAGGTGAGGACCAGCCCCTGAGAGGCTCCCTGGGCTCAGCAATGGCAGTGTGCAGCGCAGGCCGCCCCAGAAATGCTGCCTGCGCCTCTCGGCCTCCAGAAACTGCTGCAGGAGCGCTGGCCACCAGTCTAGTGATGTTGCCTGACAGTCTGCAGGCACCTGAGCCACTCCTGGAGTGCCCGCTGGCTGACGGGCGCCACAACCTGTGTGGCCGGGTCACGTGCACCCTCCTGGAGCACCTCCAGCTCCAGGTGCTCACAAACAAGGGGCCTATCCCACGGCTAACAGCTAGACCTTTCCAGAAGCCCGGCTCTCAGGCCGAACCTTGAGTAAACAACCTGGGCCCTGCTCATAGAAAGAACCAGAGAAAAAAGGGGACGATGCAGTGGGTTACCTCAGTGTCAAATCTTCCAAAATTGATGAGACCGGGGCTGGACAGATCCCACACGTTTCCATGGTAAATGCTTAAGACGAAATTCAGGGTGAAGGTGGAAATCATGGAAGCAAAGAACTGCAGGCGGAAAAAGATGAGTGCCGTCAGAGCCGTGGTGATGAGTTGCGGCAGTGTGTACAGCGGCTGAGCCCAGGGCCAGAGGGTGGGGAGGGGCTGCAGCAAAAGGGCTGTCTCCCCTCCTGTCACCTGGGTGGTGCCTAGACCCTCCGAAGGCTGAGGGAAGGTGGCTCGGAGCCCCACTGGCTCGGCCAGGGTAAGAACGTGTGCGGGGCCTGGGGTCCCGATGAGGACGGAGGAGAAACAGGCCTACGGCTCAGGGACCCACCAGCTGGACGGGAAGCTCAGGTGCAGACCCCACAGTGTGGGCCAAGAGCCATGCGTCCACCCAGCCATGAAGGCCCAGTGCCAGGGCTGCCCGAACTCGGGAAGGTGGCCGTCCCAGGCACTTACAATTCTCCACGTCAGGAACTGATTCCAGAAGGATGCACCCTCCTCCAAGCTGAACAGGACCCCACCTGGGAACAGCCAGTGGCCCAGCCCTGAAGTGCCCGCCCAGCCACAGACAGCCCCTCACCCACTGCCACCCATGCCCCCAGACCCCAGGACACCAAGCCCACGACAGAGGCAGCCATCAGGGCCTCTTGAGAAGCCCACCCCACACCCTCACCAGGCACTGAGTCCATAAACCCCAAAACCACCCCTCTCACAGCAGGGAGAGCCTGGCTCCCCCTACACGGGCAGTCACCAAGCTCTCAGACCAGGCAGGGCCGCCCTCCTCACCTACAGGGGCCCCAAACGCAGCAGACACTCCAGCCGCAGCTCCTGCTGAGACAAAGTCCCGTTTCTCTGTGTCTCTGCGGAAGTACTCAAAGATCTGAACCAAGACAGACAGAGACAGGGTCTCAGCCAGTGCCTCCAAGGGCACTTCTCTCAGAAAGGGGGGAGGTGGGCCCAAAAGTGAGGAGGGAGGGGAGGGAGGAATGTGGGGAGGCCTCTGGACAAGCCACTCATCAACCATGGGGCTCACAACCCGCAGAACTGAAGAGTTGGGTCTCGGGCAGCTTGCCTGCCCACCAACATCCAGAGAAAATAACCCATTCACAGCAATATTTAAACACTGAGGTTTGTGCAATAAAGACCAGAACTGAGCACCAGCAGCCCACACACATGACCTTCCCGACCTCTCTAGGCCACGCATTCCTGTGAGCTTATAGCTACAGGTCATTTCCTTGCAGAAATGCACACTCATCCAGAGCACCAAGGCAACAGGATGCCCCCATGGACAGGATGCTAGGGACCCTCAGAGGCGAAGGGAAGGAGGCTGCAGGGGAGGCAGGGGCCCAGCCCTGGGGGTATGGACGTGGGCGCAGGGAAGACCCACCTTGAAATCCCGCTTCAGTGACGTGGACCTCCCCTGGGAGACCCCAGCAGCAATCACGGAGCCCGAATGGATCATTGGTCCCTCCTGGAAGGCACAAACGGCTGCGTTCAGATGGGCGCGGCTCCGGGGCGGGGACACACCGGCCCCAGGCCCCACGGGTGCAGAGGGACTCAGGCAGGGGTAGCTGCACTCTTTTACCTTCCCCACAGCCAGTCCCCCAACCACGGACAGGATCACGCCAGACACTTTGATCACCAGCGTCTGGAACACAAAGGAAATTGCACCAAGTCTGATTAAAGGCCACACGTGGTCCAAGAACCTGAGCGACAAACTGCACACGGGAAGGGACCTAATCATGTGAGCCCTCGGCAGGCATGAGCACCAAAGAGGGGGCCGGCACCCACGGCGGGCGTCCTGGGGGAGGGGGAGCTGGCAGCTGATGCTCTCCTGACGCCCATCTCTTCAGCCCTTCTGTCCCAGGTGGTCATGTACACACAGAAGACACGCAAACAGCAGCTATCACTCCGTCCTCGGGCTCCGGGCTCCAGGCTCCTGCACCCGCACCTACCTCGGGCCCTGCCCTCCTGCTGCAGGGCACGGAGCACAGGCACCCCCACCCCTCCTGTCCGCTCCCCGGAGTACCTCCTCCCCAGACAGAGCAGGAGAGATGCTGCCAGCAAACCCTAGACCAAGGCACACCAGCTGCACACCCTGAAATGATCACGGGAGGAAACCTGACCTCCCAACCCCCTTGGAATCAGTGTGTTACCCAGAAGATCATGCACAATGAGATTAAAGAAAATTCTGAAAAAACTCACCACTCAACACAGCTACTCTCATTCTGAAATACTAACCACCGTATGGAACTTAAAATGTCTACGTGGTTGCAATCGTGACAGATGTACCTTCAAGTATTTTTGCGTCATTCAGAATGTACGACAGTTTTACCATTTTCCAAAGAAAGTTCACATAAAACCTTCCAGCACACCCACACGCAGGCTCGTCAGCAGCAAACAGCACGGGTCTGGGCGAGTTTTGGAGGCGGAGGTGGACAAATGACACACTTCTCACCCAGCAAGGAAGCCCCTTGGGCTAAGCCCTGAGCTCCCGGCGGGGCCGCCTCGTGTCTCACCTTGAGCCGGACCACGTGGGGGATCTTCACCCCGTTGAGGAAGCACTTGATCTGGGGGATCCCGCTGCCAGCAGCGACTGGCTGGAAGGAGGGGCGCCAGCACTGAGTCCGCAGGCCGAGTGAGCCGCCACTGCCGCCGCCACCGCCACCAGGCCCAGGAAGACGCGCCACGCAGTGCCCAGGTCGCCCAGGGTAGCGGCTTCTCGCCTCTCCCCACTGATACACAGAGCAACCACCGAGGGGAGGAAACGCCTCGGGCATGGGAAGGCTTGGTGTCCCCAAGGCAGACGGGGGTGCCCAGGATGATGGGAGGCCCACGTCACACACCCGCTGAGGGGCCAGCACTGTCGCACCCTCTGGGGGACACTGCACTGCACCCCAGACAGAAGCTCCTGGACGCTGCCCCTTCTTCCTTCCAACGCCCCGAGGGAAAAGCAAGGGGGCACAGGAAGGAAGGGTGCCCCAGGAGCGTCTGACCCCTCGGGTGGGTCCCTCCACCCGGACCCCTGGGCTGAGCGCTGCCTCTGCTCCCTGCTGTGTGAAGTGGGCGAGGGAGTGTGCGGGTGGATGGGCACGGCCGCCAGGGCCAGGGTTGGAAGGCCCAGGTGGGCTTCGTTTTGGCTGAACCGCCTGATGCCTAGCAAGGATTCCACTACAGTCTAGCCAGTGAGTCTCACCGGGAAGACGCTGCGGGGGGTTGGGGTGGGGAGCGGTGGAGGGGCCCACCTACCTCTATGAAGGCGACGATCACAGAGCCCAGGAGCACAAAGGCCACATTGAGCGAGGCCCACAGCAGGAGGGAGAAGGACAGCCCGCCCCGCGCCGTGAACTTGTCAATGTCTGGGCTCGTCAAGGACCACGCGGGGTGGTGTCACCCAGGCGCCACTCCCCAGTGGGCTGCACTCTGGACTCTGGGACCTGGAGCACTTACTGGGCATCTCAGGGTCACCACAAAGCCTGACCCCCAGACATGCAGCCCCTGCCCAGTCACGTCCCCCGGCCAATGGCATAACACAGGTGGGGGCTCCTCCTGTGGACCCGCTGGCTCTGGGCAATCACAGACAAAGGATACTGTCCTTGACGACCCGGTACTTTAGGCCGGCCAGCTTCTCCACCACGATGTCGATGAAGCAGGCCACGAGGCCCGTGAGGATCCCGATCATGGCACAGATGACCCAGCGCTTTATCTCCACGGTCCGGAAGGCCTGCGGCAGCGGGCATGAAGGGGGGCGCTGTCACAGGAGGGTGCAGAGGCGGGACGTCCCGTCGTGGCCTGCTCTAGTGACTGCCACCATGCACAGGGCTGCCCTCAGGACCCTGAGTCCCAGGAAGAGCAGCCCCACCGACATCTCAGAGGCCGTGGAGCACTGGTGGGACAGAACTCCCCAACCCGGTCATAACTGGATGCTGACGCTCCAGCCGCCACAGCCACCACCCCTAAGAACAGCTTCCTCAGTGGTAATGATGTGACACCCGCACAGGTCTCTGTGCCGGGCAGCGGCCAGCGCTCACTCCGGGACACCAGCTGGAGCCAAGAGGGGAGGGAGGTGGTGGGGACACCGTGGCCATGAGGCCCAGCTGCCCGCCAGACTCACTGTGTGATTGATGCGCCGCTCCTCCTCCAGGAACAGCTGGTTCTCGCTGTTGTCATAGTCCAAGCTCTGCGGACCGGGCAGTAGAAACACTAGTAACTGACCCCAGCTCGCAGGTTCAGGTCGGCCACCGCGGGAGAGGGCAGGGAGCAGGGGGGCCCACCTCATACTTGAGGGACAGAAGCTTCTCGTTGTGCGGGATCTCCTTGGGGAAGGGGTGAAGGGGGTCCATGTCCTGCGGGAGGAAGAGGCAGAGCTTGACAACCCAGCATATGTAAGAACGAAGCAGAACGAGGAAAGGGCCATGCTCACTCGTCCCGCAGGGCGGGGACTCTCCTGAGCCCAAAGCTAGACAAGCACAAGGCAGGAACTGGCAGACACAGACTCTCCACAGGACACCAGCAGGCAAGGTCCCACAACACCACAGCCAGGCGGGTTTATCCCAGGAACACAAGGTGAGTTGACCCCCAAAAAGCAATTAGTGTGGTGGGTTGACCCCCAAAAAGCAATTAGTGTGGTGGGTTGACCCCAAAAAAGCAATTAGTGTAAGATGTCTGTGGTCCACGTCCAGGTTCTGGCACCAGCCTCTGACCCACCCGCTTGGCATCTCTGGGTGACGAGTGTGTCTGGGCTGGGGCTGGAAGACCATCACAGGATTAGCGGGCTGGAGACACAAGCAGCTCATCTCTAACGGCCAAGGATTTAATCAGTCCTGCCTGTGTAATGCAGCCTCCACACAAACCCCAAATGGAGGGGTTCAGGGAGATTGCAGCTGGTGAATGTGGAGGTGCTGGGAAGGTGGCTCCTAGGGAGAACGTGGGGGCTCTGCACCCCTTCCCACACCTTCCCGGGGCATCTCTCCCACCTGGTTGTTCTCAAGTCATGTCCTTTATGATAAACCAGTAACATAAGCAAAGTGTTCCCTGAGTTCTGCAAGCCATTCTGGCAAGTTATGGAACCCGAGGAGGAGGCGTGGGAACCCCGATTTACAGCTGGTCAGTCAGAAGCACAGGTGACAGCCTGGACTTGTCACTGGCATCTGAGGTCGGGGGGTCTCGTGGGACTGAGCCCTCAGCCTGTGGGTCTGCACGGATGCTGGGAAGTTAGGGTCTGAACAAACTGACCTGCAGGACACTCAGGTGGTGTCTGGACAATCAGAGGGTGAGTTGGTATGAAAGTAAAAACAGTTTGATACTGTTCCAATAGAATAAAGGACCAAGTCCACATGAAATGAACACCTCAGTAGTCACAAAAAGCATCTGACAAAACTCAACCCTTCGTGATAAAAACACTCAATAAACCAGGAATAAAGGGAACTTCCTCAACCTGATCAAGACACCTATAAAAAACCCACAGGTGGGCTTCCCTGGTGGCGCAGTGGTTGAGAGTCTGCCTGCCGATGCAGGGGACGTGGGTTCATGCCCCAGTCCGGGAAGATCCCACATGCCGCGGAGCGGCTGGACCCGTGAGCCATGGCCACTGAGCCTGAGCGTCCGGAGCCTGTGCTCCGCAACAGGAGAGGCCACAACAGTGAGAGGCCTGCGTACTGCAAAAAAAAAAAAAACCCACAGGTAACTTCATGCTCAGTGGTGAAAGACTGAAGCTCTTCCTCTGAGATCAGGAACAAGACAAGGATGCCTGCTCTGGCATTTCTACTCAGCACTGTCCTTGTCCAATTAGGCAAGAGAGAAAAGTGAAAAGCATCCAGATTAGAAAGGAAGTGAAACTCTTCTTTGCAGATGACATGGTCTTATGTGTAGAAAACCCCCAAAAGTACACTAAAAACAATTAGTATTAATAACACATTTAGTAAGATTGAAGAATATAAGATCAGTTTACAAAATCAAATGCATTTCTACGTACTTGCAATGAACGATCCAAAATGAAATTGAGAAAACAACTCTATTTACAATAGCATAAAAAGATACAGAAAATAAACTTATTCCTAAAACACGTTTAACAAAAGAAGTGTAAGACTTGTACACCAAGAGTTGCAAAATATTGTTGAAAAAAACTGAAGACGTTAATAAATGGAAAGCTATACTGTGGCTCGGGACATTTGATGTTAAGAGTCAATGCCACCTCTAAGTTCCAGCTGGCATTTCTGAAGAAACTGACAAACTGAGCCTAAACCCCACACGGAGATACGCAAGGGATCTCGAAAGGCCAACACCTCCTTGAGAAAGAAAAACGATGTGGGATGATTCAAAGTTCCTACTTTTGAAACTTACTACAAAGCTAGTCATTAGCAGAGTGTGGCCCGGGCGCAAGGACAGACAGAGAGCCCAGAAACAAATCCGTAATGCAGACCCAATGCAGCCAAAAATAAATAAATAAATTTTTAAAAAGTGAAAAAAACCCCCACAGAAACTGACCTTCAACAATGGTGCTGAGACAATTCAACAGGGAAAGAGTAGTTTTCTCAAGAAATGGTGCTGAGAAAACTGAGCATCCATATGCAAAAGAATGAATTTGGACCCTTATCTCATACCATGTACAAAATTAGCAAAAAACAGATCAAAGATCTAAACTACAGAACTCTTATAAGAAAAGACGAGCAAATCTTTGTAACCTTGGCTTAGGTGATGGTTTCTTAGACATGACACCCAAAGCACAAGCAACAGAAAACAGATCAAATGGACTTCATCAAAATTAAAAGCTTTTGTGCTTCCAAGGACACTGGCAGAAAGTGAGACCACCTATGGACCAAGCGGAAGTTTTTGCAAATCCTGTAACTGATGAGCAACTTGTGTTTAAAGTATATGAAGATCTCTTACAGCTTCATTATAAAAACACAACCTGATTAAGAAACATGCACGCGGTCTGAACAGAGTTCCTCCAGAAGACATGAAGGACACACGGTACCAGCAGCCTCAGGGAAATGCAAGTCGGAACCATGAGCCACCTCCAAGGAGGAAGTCAAGTGCAAGTCTGGGGGAGGGGGTTTCGGGAAATGCTCCCCTGGCAGCTGCTGGACAGTTCGACCCCAGCACAGGGGCAGGAGAAGTGGACATCACCCATCCAAGGGCCCACCACCCCGAGACGCCCTCCTGCAGGCCCCACACCTGCCCACGGCACCTGCCCCCCAGCTCGCACACAGCAGCTAGCTCAACGGTCCTGGCCTGACATGTACTCCCCAACCTCTGCTCATCGGGCAGCCTCAGGGGACAGGGCCCCGCAGAGCAGCCTTCCCTGGTCGCCCAGACTCTGCAGACCCCACTGTCTGCACGTCACTCTGTCCCCATGCTCTGCACAGAACCGCCAGTGTCTGCCATCCTCTTGTTCAGGTTTTCCGTCTGCCCTCTGCTAGGCTGTGGCTCCACAAGAGCAGGCCTGACTTTCCCAGGAAGGGGCCTGGCATGAGCAGGAGCTCCAAAAATGGGAAAGGACGACCACTCACAGGGTCCAGAAGCTCATCATCCAGTTCCACGTTGCTCATCTGTCCGATCCGGAAAAATGCTGAATGGGGTGACTAGAAGCAGAAGAGAAATCATAGGCCGCTTAGCTATGGGGCCGGGCTGCACTGTGCACTACCCCATTGCCTGGCCCTGCACTGTGCACTACCCCATTGCCTGGCCCTGCCTGTGGAGCACAGAGCCGCACCTGCCGTGTGGGAGACTCCAGCAGGGCCAGTGCTGGACCCCAGGCCCATCCCCATGACCCACAGCCTGTCACTGAGGAGCCCAACCTCCAGATGGGAAGCCCCACCCTCCCCTGTTCTACAGTGTCCTCCTGGCCACCCTCCTTCCCCGGCCTGGAAAACCCTGGTGATTGAGGGCCCCTCCTCCAGGAGCCTTTCTATCCCCCCACCTCCAAACCCCATCTTTCTCTGTTCAGCCCCATCATGACACTGAGTGGCTACCAGGTGGGGACCCATCACAGGCCTCCAGGCAGGCCCCCCAGATATGTGCCCCTTTCCGGGGCAGGACCTTTCTGAAGCGGGGCTGCACTCCTGGGCACAGGGGCAGGTCAACCACAGAGGACGGACACCCTGGCACATGACTGCCCTCATGCCCACTGCCAGGCATGGTGGAGGCCAGGACTAGGGAACAAAACACAGGCTGCTCACAGATGCATTTCAGAGAAACAAGTCATGCTGCAGGACACAAACACTGTGTGGAACATACGGCATAAAAACACAACCTGTGGCTTCCCTGGTGGCGCAGTGGTTGAGAGTCTGCCTGCCGATGTAGGAGACGTGGGTTCGTGCCCCGGTCTGGGAGGATCCCACATGCCGCGAAGCGGCTGGGCCTGTGAGCCATGGCCGCTGAGCCTGCGCGTCCGGAGCCTGTGCTCCGCAATGGGAGAGGCCACAACAGTGAGAGGCCCGCGTACCACAAAAAAAACAAAAAAACAAACAAACAAAAAACACAACCCGGTGCTCCTCTGAAACGCAGCCTGGCGCCCTGCCCTGCCTCTCCTCTGGCGGAAACCACAAAGCAGTGCAGGAACAAGGACCACAGAGCCCGCCATGCCAGAGCCCTGAGCACACAGTGACTCCAGCACAGAAAGTTTAATTCAGCAGCACTAGTCCTACGGCTACTGGTGGTTACCAGAGGGTAGGGGGGATGAGGGGGCTTTGGGGACACTGGTGACTCCTCTGGGGGATGTCGAGCCTCCTGGGGCTGCTGTGCCCAATCACACAGCCTAGGCGTCTGAAAAACAAGAAACGTGTTCTCTCCAAGCTCTTGCACCACAAGTCCAAACTTGAGGTGTCAACAGGGACGGCCCCCTCTCAGGGTCGTGTGGAGGATCTTCCAGCCTCTGATGGATGCCGGCAATCCTTAGTGTTCATTCCCTGGCTTGTGGCCACATCACTCCAATCTCTGCTCCGTTGCCACCGGCCTCGTGTGTGCGTGTATACATGCACGCATGTCTCTCCTCTCCCATGAGGACACCAGCCTGACCACATCGTAACTTGACCACAGCTGCAAAGGTCTCAGACACGGGTTCCAGGTCAGGGGTGGAGACATTCCGGGGGGCACTGCGCACCCCACGGCAGGTGGTAACTTGTCAGGTGTGTTCACTAGATCATCATCCTGCTCCACCGTGTGACTGCACTTTTCTCTATGTATATACAGCAAACGTCGGTACAATAAGTGGGTGAGGAGAGAAATATAGCCATTTTCTTTCTTAAAAACAATCGACAATGCCCCCAAACTGCTGAATCTGATGAGAAAGGCAGGGCGGGCCCTCCAGCTCCAAGCACGGGCAGGAATGCCTGGCCCGCTGGCCCAGAAAGGATCGCAGTTCCAGAGTGAACTCAACCCAGGAGGGGGCCTGGAGCTGCAGCCTCTGCTCCCTATGCATACACGAGTCATCAGGAAAGGTGTGCCAGTCGCCAGCCCGCCCACAGCAACACGGAACAGGGACGTCTCCACGGAGAAGACGGCGTGCAAAGACAGGCAGATCTGAAAGTCGGACTGTGAAAACAGAAGACCCATCTGCCGTCCAACCCAAGACGGAGGCCACAGACCAGGTGGTCTGGCCGTTTGTACCTCACTCTTCACTGATGGACTGCACCCCATGATCACTCCCACCACACCAAGTCAGCCCCCGCAGAGCAGCGCCTCTGCCACCTAAACAGTCCCCGAGGCTGAGGCTGCAACCGCGCACACGGCTGGGGGAGAGGGGGGCAGAACGGTCCACATGGCACGGACTCACTCGCTCAGGTGACAACAGGTCCTCAGCACCCGGCTGGGAGGACGCCAGGTGAGCACACACCTGCACCAGACAGCTCCATTCTGGACCCGGAAATGCGCTCATGCGGAGATGGCGCCCCCATTACAACTCCCAGGCACACCCTCTCCCACCTCCAGCACCTTCCTGGTTTCATCACCTCTTTTCTGAACTTTATGGGCATCTCTTAGGAAATATCTTTTGTGATGAAAGAAGCCATTTACTGGAAGTTCAGTGATTCATCTGTTCTGTCTGTTCCTTTCTCATTTCTTAAATGCAAGTTAATTACTAGCAGTTCCTCAAACTATTGATACACACAACAGCCTGGATGAAATCTCCATGCTTTCGAAAGAACTGAAAGATTTCAGACCATGTGGCTCCAGAGACTGGATGTGCTCGTAAGGTCAGACCCGGAGGGAGGACAGATTTGGGGGGGAGGGGGTGACTGTAAGAGGCAGGACAACGGCACTGATGGACGTGCTCACACACATCCACACGTGTGACAATGGCAGGGTGCTACTCACACACATTGTGCCAACATCAATGCCGGGTTCGGCACAGTACTACCGTGAGGTAAGACGGAACCATCTTGGGAAACTGGAGGAAGGCACACAGGCCCTCTCTGTACTGTCTTTTCAACTTCCCGTAAGTCTACAATTATTTTAAAATTTAAACGCAAATGATACTACATCAAAGTGAAGAACTTCTGGGCTTCCCTGGTGGCGCAGTGGTTGGGAGTCCGCCTGCCGATGCAGGGGACGCGGGTTCGTGCCCCGGTCGGGGAGGATCCCACATGCCGTGGAGAAGCTGGGCCTGTAAGCCATGGCCGCTGGGCCTGCACGTCCGGAGCCTGTGCTCCGCAACGGGAGAGGCCAAAACAGTGAGAAGCCCGCGTACCGCAAAAAAAATTTAAAGAAAAAGTGAAGAACTTCTGTGTACCAAAGGAAACAACAGAGTGAAAAGGAACTAGCCCTACAGAATGGGAGAAAATTACAGATCATGTAACCGATAAGGGTTAATATCCAGAATACGTAAAGAACCCCTACAACCCAACAACAACGAACAAGCGGATTAAAAAAAACAGGCCAAAGACTTGGGACATGAAGATCAAAACCACAATGAGATACCACCTCACAGCTGTGAGGATGGCCAGGGTTAAAAAACAGAATAACAAGCACTGGTGAAGATGTGCAGAAACAGGAACCCTTGTGCACAATTGCTGGGAGTGTTATATGGAGCAGCTGCTGTGGAAAACAGTATGGCGGTTCCTCAAAAAATTAAAAATAGAAATTACCTTATGATCCAGCAATTCCACCTCTTGCTATCTACCCAAATGAACTGAAAGCAGGGTCTCAAAGAGGTATTTGTACACCCACGTGCCCAGCAGCATTTTTACAGTAGCCAAGGGGTGGACGGAGCCCAAATGCCCATCGACAGATGAATGTATAAACCTAAGGTGGTCCATCCACACAATGGAATATTATTCAGCCTTAAAAACAGGGAAATCCTGTCACATGCTACAGCATGGATGAATCTGGAGGACGTTGTACTAACAGAAAGAAGCCAGTCAACAAAAAAACAAATACCCTATGATACCACTGCTATGAGACGTCAAATTCACAGAGACAGAAAGCAGAATGGCCTTTGCCAAGGGCTGGGGGAGGGGTGGGGAGTCAGTGTTTACTGGGACAGAGGTTCAGTGTGAGAGAATGAGAAAGTTCTGGAGGTACTGGGGTGATGGCGGCACGACACTGTGGATGGACCTCATGCTGCCAGACTGTACACTTAGACATGGTTAGGATGGTAAATTGTGTTATGTGCTTTTACCATCATTAAAACAAAGTTCACAGACAATTTAAAGGCCGCCTGCCGCCCACTCTGCCACTTTGCATTTTAACCGCCCCTCCCAGCCCAATGCCCCCAAGCACTGAGGGCACAGGGCCTCCGTAGCCAGGGGCTTACAGTCAGAAAAACCAAGCTTCCCATAAACAAAAGTCAGTGTAAACCGTGAGAAAGGCTTTGAGGGCGATAACAGAGCCTGAGGGAGAGGCCTGCCCGATTCGGGGTTGGGGAGGCGCATTAGGCTGAGACCTGATGAATGATGTGCAGAGGGGGCCGGATGGGAACAGCCCCGCCACTGCACCTCACTTTCTGAGTGCTGCAGCCTCTGCCCGGAAGGCCTCCCAGGACCCTCTGCCTAGGCTGGGCCCACCCTGGTCCTCAGCTCTCTGCACTGTCCGGTGGTACCCACATCCTCTCCTGCCCTCCCCCAGACTCTGAGCCCCTCACACTAGACCTGGGCAGGTACCACTAAAGGCCTGAGGGAGTCCTCAGGGGAGGGTCAGCTGAGGGGGCAGGCCTGGACTCTGCAAAGCGGGGGAGGAGGGGGAGAGGAGGGGGGGAAGGAGGAGGAGGAGGAGGATAGTACAGGGCGCTGAGGCAGAGGGACTTCCTGGAGGGGCTGCCCTGGGGCTGGGAGCCAGCTATGAGAAAGATGGGGTGCTCCCTTACATTGAGCAGAGCTCAAGGGGCCAGTGGGGATGGTGATGACCTGCCCCTGCAGCCTGCCTGCACATGACCCCCTCCTGGCCCCCCATACTCCGACCGTAGCCCGTGGCTCCAGGTCACCAGGGCAGAACACCCCAGTTCCCAGAGGAGTAAGTGCCCCAAAACTGATACTAAACACTAACCTGAGGGTCCTACCCCTCAGGCTGCCTCAGGCGGAGCTTCCCGAAGCTGAGGTCCCTGGAAAGGACCCGCACTTACAACACTGCAAATACCCACCCCCACACCCGCAGCCTCTGTTTCTGGCTCAGATTTCCCTCTGTAAGTTTTCAAAATGCTCTGCTTCCTGCTGCCCACATGACCATGACTTGCTGGCTGACCTCACCCTCTCCTTGCCCCAGGGGTGGACAGGCAGCAACTTGCTGGATGACCCACCCTCACCCCACACTCAGGCACAACAGGCCGAGGGCCGGAGAGAGGGTAGAGCAACCCTGAATGGCCTGGTTCCAGCCAGATGGAGGCTGAGCTCAGGCCGGCCCCCAGCCCACCCTGCCTGGGGCTGCCCAGAGCAGCCACCTCATGGTGCCTGGCAGGTTCCCATGCCGGGTGCAAGAACACCAGCCTCCAACTCTGGACGCCCTGCAACAAACCATGAAGGACCAGGAGGTGGCAAGACAAGCTCTCCTGTCCAGCTCACCAGAACATTCTCATAGAGCGGTTGTTGGCCTGGGCTGTCACTTTAGTTCAAACGACCCTGGTCTGAGAGCAGCTTACAAGCCGCCGTCTGCTACAGCGAACTCAGCCCTCTGGTCCAGAGCCGACCCTCCTGCAAGAAAGCCGGCCTCGAGGAGTTCAGTCATTTGCACGGGAGTCGCCCCAGGAACAGCAACTCAGAGATGATCACTTCCAAGCTGCCGTTTTTAATACCTCTGAGAGTAACTAGCGTTTACCACCTTGTGACAGGTGGTGCTCGGGGCTGGAAGCATATTAGCTTTCCTGCTGGTGAGGAGCCTGAGGCACAGGAGGCTGCAGCACTTGCCTCTGCTGGTCCAGAGCAGAGTTCCTAGCACCAATGCCTCCAGTGCCCCCCTACCCCATCCACGCAAGGCCGTCTAAGGATCCTTCAAGGCTGGACTCTCCAGCTTCTGAAGGATTCTCCCACAAGATAAAGCTAAATTCGAAGCCCGCAGCTGTCCCCTGCAGGTCGACCCCGGTTCCTTCCCCCAAGCCTCCACTCCCCACTCCGACTTACTTCCCAAATGCTCACTCCCTTTATCTTTCCCCTCTGTCCACCCATCTGAGGATCATGCACTCTTCCAAGACAGGACCTAGTGTGACCTCTCCTGCTTTTGGGGTCCCTCACACCTTCCTCACAGAGCACTGGGCCTGGTTTTCCAGGAGCCTGGAGCCAGGAGGAAGGAAGCTGTATCATGTACCTCTGAGTCCCAGGCAAACTGCATGCAGCCGAGGACACGACACGCACACAATAAATTATGTTTTAAGTCACTTAAGAGCAGCTAGTCACTTGTTATTAAATGCAAATGAACAAACAAAAAAGGTCGCAAAGGTTCTTTTAAGGGAATGAGTTTTAAGGGAAGAAATCAACAGGTTATTTCAAAAAAAAAGCCAACTCCTGTGTCTATGCATAAAGAAAAGTGGGAAACTCTTGAGCACATTCAGTCCCGAAATAAACCCCAATTCAACCTCGAAGCTTCCAATCTCTCTACCTGTCACCCTTAAAGCCAAGCCAGTTTCATACTTCTGGTTTGTAAACTTCAGATTACCTTCTTTTAAAGAGTAAAAAAAGAAGCAAATGTTGTGAGAAGAAAACAACAAAGCATCCATATCCCCACCACTGCAAATTCTCCCCTTTCACGTCACTTCTCATGCAGACACAGAAAGCACTTCAACAGAAAATCCCACTCAAGGAACAGACTTTGACCTTCATTGTCTGATGCATTTCTGGGGGCTGGGGAAACCTAGATAAGCTCTAGACAAACAGCCTGATACTTGAATTCTTCCTCATTAAACACCACACAAGTGTTTAATGGACAGATCTAGGATAGGAGGAGAAAAACGAAAAAACAATCACAAAACCGAGTAAGGCCAAGCAATCAACAAAAGAAGTTCATTAGCTCAAAATTAACACACACGGAAATTCACTTAAGGACGCAAACTTCTGTGCTGACCTGCAAAGCACATTTCAACCACTGTGCTTCAATTTCAATGAACTGCTAAGGGAAACTGAACGCACATATTTGTCATTCCTAAGGTCGCCCTGAAGGCCTGTCCCGCTCCCTGTAAAGATGCAGCCCCCCAGATATTCCCACTGCAAAAGCAAACTCTGCAACCTAACCTCTTAAAATCTCTTGGGGTTCAAAAGCAGTAAAAATAGTTGCTCGTGTATACAGTGTTCCAAAAAAAAGAAAAAGAAAAGGTTACCTAAGCAGAAGACCATCTGCCTTCCCTTTAAATCCACTAAGAAATAAACTGTGAGGAGATAAATTAGCTTCATGCTACCGGGACTCTACAGCAGCGTGCGACTGGGCTCTCCCACGCTCCTTAACACCAAGATAATGGGCCGGCTCCTCGACCCCGAGAGTCACCGGGCCGAGCGCCTCCCAGCGTCTCCCAGGACTCCAGAACCCCGGGTCCCAGGTTCCGAGCTCGCCCTGCCGTTTACCAAGGGGTACCCGAGGCGCGTTCCCGCCTCTGCCACTAGGACTGCCCGAGCACGGACTCGCCGCGTCCCCGCGGGCCCGGCTCCCGGCACCGGCAACCGCGGCGCGGACCCGACCCGGCCCGCCTCTCCCTGGGCTCACCGCGCGGACGGCCGCAGGCCCAGCCCCGTTCAACAGCGGCGTGGCCTCCCCGGCTGGCGCCCCAGGCCGCGCCGCCCTCCGCAGCAGCGGCGCCGCCTCGTCGTCGTCCACGTCGCGTCCGGACCACGACACCTTTTTGGAGACGTTGGCCATGTCCCGCCGCAGAGGACCAGCCAGGCAGCGCCTTGGCCGTGTTTGTTCTCGTGACCCGCGCCTCGGCCACGTGACCCGGACGGCCGTCACGTGGCCCAGACGGCACCCGCGTGCCCCGGCGGCGGCTGCGGGACGCGCGCGCGCGCGGCCTTCTGGGAGTTGTAGTCCCGCCGCCTGGTGGACTCGCCTGTCAGGCCCGATCACCACGTAGCAAACGGTTGTGCTGAGGACACAACACAGCCCTGTGGCCTTCCTGCGGAAAACGCTCCACTGATCCCATCCCAGGGGGAAAATGCAGATGAACCCAAATTGAGGGACACCTGCTAAACAGCTAGCCAGCTCGTCCCCTAGTGTCAGCGTCACGAAAGACCAAGAAAGACTGAGTGACTGCCTTGGATGGAAGATAAAGAGATGGGCAACTGAAGGCTGCTCGTGGGCCTGGCATTTTGGGGACAATTGGCAAAGATTGGATCTGCACTGTACATTACATAGCGGTGTTATAGCTGCGCCCAGTCCCCCAAGGGTGATCTTTGTCTGGGGGTCATATCAGAAAAGTCCTTTTTCTCAGTAGACATACACTGAGATATTCAGGGGTTGTGATGTGATGTCTGCAACGTAGTCTCAGATGATTCACAAGCTAATGGTAATCACAATACGTAGCTATCAATAGTGGGAGAAAGAAAATGTGGTAGGATGTTAGCAGGTGATGAATATGGGGTAAATATAAATGACGTGCAATGTAGTCCTCTTGTAACTTTTTTCTTTAAACTTGAAACTTTTCAAAATAAAAAGATTTTAGAAGTTCTTTATAGGCTCTTCCTCCACATATTTCAAAATAAAACCAAAATTGAAACTAAAATAAGAGGAAGGAAGCCCAACAGGATTAAGTTTTCCCACGATCACTGTGCAACAATTTTTTGAAAATACTAAGAACAACATTCTTTCAGAAAAGGTGTTTTCTCCTTAGTGTGACCTGGCTTTGCCCTTTCGAGGGATGTTGACAAGCATGTGATGGCCCTGGCTGTGGAGGAGGGCCTGGAGGCTGCAGAGTGAAGCTGGCACCGGCTCCAACGAGCCTCAGGGCTGGTCCCAGGCTGGTTTGACTGAACGAAGTGGACGAGTGTGGTTTGCGTGAAACCGTCCAGGCAGGAGGAGAGCTGCACACAGCGATGGGGAAGTGAGAACAGTCCCGGGGACGGAGGGGTGGTGCTGGGGAAGCCCCTCTGGATCCTTCTGTCCTCCCCCCACTCAGGAACGCAGCAGACGCAGGTCAAAGGTGGGATTGATGGGGTTCAAGGTGGATGTGGCTCATGCCACTCACTCAGTGGGGATGGTGGATCACATGAGATGCGTGCTCACACTCCCCTGCTCAAAACCTGGATGGGCTGCCCTCGACAGAGCCCAGGCTCCTCAGCTGGACAAGCCAGCCCTTCCCAAATTCCTATCGACCTGAGCTCCCACGAAGCTCCTCCCCAAGCCCTTTCCCAGGTTGCCCTGCCCTCGTGGAGACTCTCAGATGCGATGCGGCTGGCCGCCCACAGCCATGATGCTTCTGCCAAATACCCACTGTCTTAGGGTCTGTGAACCTTGGCAGAAATGCTGCTGTAGAAGTGAAATATCCTGGGTCCCGCATGGTGTTGTAAGCACCTGAAAGCGGGGGAGGGGAGGGTGGGAAATACCCTGTGTGGTCTTTTAGTGCTAGGGACCTCAAGAAACACTTCCTAATCAAATTAACAGTCTTCCCCCCAAAAGATGTCATCTCTCCCACCTCAATAGAATGAGATGGAGCACGGGCTCCAAAATAGGCAAGAGGATCCTGGGAAAGAGGACGCTTTGAGAAGGGCAGCTCTCCATGAAGATGGATGCGTCCTGGGGAAGTGCCAGGGGAAGCAGAAGTCCGTGATTACAGGACCTTCCCGTGGCCACCCAGGGGTGTTTCCAGACCTAGGATGCATCCCCTGACCTTGACTCACAGACCAGGGGTGGGGGTGGGGGTGGGGGTTGGGGGGCGGGCAGGTGGTGGCTGGCCAAGTCTCTGAGCTGAAGGCCTGGGATTGCTGGGGCCACAGACAGCTCTGCAGAGATGGGAGCACTGCTAAGAGGCCCCAGAGACTGATTTCAGGCCCCTCTCCATGGAGCAGTGCCCTCCAGCCACCTCCTCAATGCAGAGCTGAAACCAGGCCCCTCGCGGTTCCGTCAGACCTCTCTAGTTTGTCTCCTCACTTTTTTTTTAAAAGTTATCTTTTCCAACTTTTAAAAAAATTAATTTATTTATTTATATTTGGCTGCATTGGGTCTTCGTTGACACACGCGGGCTTTCTCTAGTTGGTGAGCGGAGGCTACTCTTCATTGTGGTGAACAGGGCTCTAGGCATGCAGGCTTCAGTGGTTGCAGCACGTGAGCTCAGTAGTTGTGGCTCGTGGGCTGTAGAGCGCAGGCTCAGTAGTTGTGGCGTGCACGGGCTTAGTTGCTCCACGGCATGTGGGATCTTCCCGGACCAGGGCTCGAACCCGTGTCCCCTGAATTGGCAGGCGGATTCTTAATCACAGAACCACCAGGGAAGTCCCTGTTTCCTCACTTTTAAAATGGATTGGGGACTTCCTGGTGGCGCAGTGGTTAAGAATCCGCCTGCCAATGCAGGGGACACGGGTTTGAGCCCTGGTCCGGGAAGATCCCACATGCCACGGAGCAACTAAGCCTGTGCACCACAACTACTGAGCCTGTACTCTAGAGCCCAGGAGCCACAACTACTGAGCCTGCATGCCGCAACCACTGAAGCTTGCATGCCTAGAGCCCGTGCTCCGCAACAAGAGAAGCCACCGCAATGAGAAGCCCGTGCACTGCAACGAAGAGTAGCCTCGCTTGCCGCAACTAGAGAAATCCCACGCGCAGCAACGAAGACTCAATGCAGCCAAAAATAAATAAAATAAAAAAAAATAAATTTGCTTAAAAAAAAAAAGAATATTAAAAAAAAACATGATTCTATCATACAACCCAGCAATTCCATGGCTAGGTATCCACTCAAGAGAAACAGAAGCATATGCCTACACAACCCTTCACATGAGACTGTGCACAGAATCTTCACTCACAAGGGCCCCCAACTGGAAACCACCCAAGTTTCCATTGACTGATGTACAAAACAAACAAAACAAAACATGGTCCATTACAACATAAGGTCATTCAGCCATACAAAGGAACGCAGCACTGACACACAACAACACAGATGAAACTATAAAACACGATACTCGGTGAGAGACGCCAGACACCAAGGATCACACAGTGAATGAGTCCATTTATGTGAAACGTCCAGAGCAGGCAAATCCACAGAAACGGAAAGCAGGTGAGTGGGTGCAGAGCTGGGGGAGGGGCTGGGTGGGGACAGGAGTGACCCCAACAGGCATGATTTCTTGGGGGGGGGCAATGGAAATGTTCTAAAACTGGATCGTGATGATGGTTGCACACTCGACAAATTTACTGAAAATCTTTGAACTGCAGATTTAAAATGGGTGAATTTCATAGTATGTAAATTATACCCCAATACAGACTCTTTAAAAGCATTGCCCACCCGGGCTTCCCTGGTGGTGCAGTGGTTAAGAATCTGCCTACAAATGCAGGGGACACGGGTTCAAATCCTGGTCCGGGAAGATCCCACATGCTGCGGAGAAGCTAAGCCCGTGCTCCACAACTACTGAGCCCGTGTGCCACAACTACTGAAGCCTGCACACCTAGAGCCCGTGCTCTGCAACAAGAGAAGCCACTGCAATGAGAAGCCCGCGCGCCACAATGAAAAGTAGCCCCCACTCTCTGCAACTAGAGAGAAAGCCCACACACAGAAATGAAGACCCAATGCAGCTAAAAATAAATAATTAAAAAAAAAAAAAGCATTGCCCACCCATCCTTAATGTGTGTTTCTGAGTAGCTTGCTCCCTCTGCAGGCCCCCTTCCCAGCAGCTCTAGTGGCCTTACCAGCTGCCACAGAACCTTGATGGAACCCCCAGGGCGAAGGAGCTGTGGGGCCAGGAAATGGACTCCCCAGCCCTTCTCATGAGAGATGTTGGAACAAGGAGCACTCAAAGAGAAACTTTCTCAAGCCACATGGAGAGAGGACCACAGAAGTTAATGCAAGGAAAATAAGAGTTCTCCAGGAGCCAGCCTGTGGTTGCCCCAATCCCATGCCCAAGGAGAGGCAGAGCTGAAGCGCAGCTCTGCCATGTGGCAAGTTGGGCTGTGTTGAAATGACTTCGTACTATGGGGGGTGTTGGTTGGTGTAAGAATGCCGCAGAGAGGGAAAGAATGCAGTCATGGGGATCCTGAGGCCCGGCTCTGCCTGTGGGCCCTCCCCCAACCCTGTGGAATACCCACATCCTATGTTAGAGAGCAGGTGTGCCTGGCCCAGGCCAGAGGCAGCAGCCTGATCCTCAGTGTGGGTGGGGGGCCCTCTATGGAGTGTGCTGGGGTCGGGGGTGGCCGAGAGTGGCTGAAGACTTGCTCTTCCCGCCGGCCCACCGTGTGAGCACAGCTGCTGTGTAGCGAGGCCTCAGGAACAGAGCTGTAGGCAGGTGCAGTTCACCCTTTGCACGAATCCGTCTACCGATGCGGCGTTGGCCAGTGTTAGGATGGCACCCATCAGGAACTCCTTCCCAGTGGCCAGGTTTGAGACCTCCCTGGGGACCAGCACCCGATGCCATATGGCCAGGCCTGCTAGGCTCCCCACAAAGGCCTCAGGGCCATCAAACCCGCCCCCAATGCTCTCGTGCTCCTGGCCTAGCATGAGGGAGCCCCCCGGAGGAATCTCATAGCCTTCCCCAAAGCGGGAGCCAGTGGCCACTAGCCTTCGGCCCATGTGGAGCCAGTACCTGCCCAGGCCCAGAATGGACGTCCAGATGACACACACATGGTGCCAACAGCTGTCTGGCAGTGGCTGGAGGGGCAGCTCCCTGAAGGCCGGGTCTCCAATCACAGAGTGGATGGAGCCGGGGGGCAGGGAGTCTCGGCCATGCAGAACCAGCTTGTCATTTTCTTTGCTGGTGTACGAGAGGAGGGTGCCCAGGTGGCCCAAGGCTGTGCAGACCCAGCTGCAGACAGACAGGGCCCGTAGGCCAGTGAAGAAGCCGGGCGGAAGAAGATCACATTCACAGTGGACGCGTTCGGAAAGATGAGTGCAGGGCCCACGTTGCAAACTAGAAACAGAGGGGCGAGAGTCAGCCCACACTGCAAGGGGCAGCGGCTCACTTATTCTCACGTGATCAGCCTCTTACCGGTGGGAGGACTGAGAAGAAGGACACCTGGCTGAGCCACACTCCTCACCAGCAGGGGGCCCTGGATGAGTGTCTGTGGCTGCTGGAACAAATCCCCACAAACACAGTGGCTCAAAACAACACAAATTTGGCATCTCACAGTCTGGAGGTCAGAAGTCCCTGCAGGTCTCCCCGGGCTTAAAATCACAGTGTGGGCTGAGCTGGTTCCTCTGGAGGCTCCAAGGAGAAGCCCTTTGCTGCCCTCTGATGTCTGCTCCTGCCCTTGTATCTGCATCCCTGACACTGAGCCTCCTGCCTCCCTCTTATAAGGACCCTGTGATGACACTGGTCCACGGGATAATCCAGGATCAGCTCCCATCTCAAAATCCTTAATCACACCGGAAAGTCTTCTTGTCACGTGAAGTGACACATCCACAGGGTCTGGAACCAGGACATGGACATCTTTGGGGGCTTCCTGCTGACCAGACTTCCTGCCAGATCTGCTTGCCAGAAGAGTAGGCGGGGCAGGGGTGGGGCACCCAGCCAGAAGCTGGGGGCAGAGCCAGGGAACGCACATTTCTAGGCCACTGGCCCCTTGGGTTCCAGGGTGGAGGGCGTTCTGTGGCCAGCCCCCACCTCCTCTCTTCACCTGGGGGCTTTTGTCATAATCTTTGGCAGTGGTCCTCAATTGGAGATGACTGTGCCCCTGGGGGACATCTAGCAGTGTCTGCGGACAGTTTCGGTTGTCAGAACTTTGGTGGCCCCCAAACCTACAGCCCCCCTTTCCCGGGACCCCTGGTGGTGCCCTCCAGGTCAGCCCATCAGCCCTGTCTTACTGGTGAGGCCCCTAGAACCACACAGATGGGGAGGGACCTGCTTCAGATTAATGGGCCCTGTGGGCTGCAAGGCCAGACAGGGAGCAGCCTGGTCACAGCTGAGAGTTCAAGCTGAGCGGGCATCTAGTAGTCGGAGGCCAGGGATGCTGCTTAACACCGTTCAATGCCCTGGACGCTCCTACAACTAGGGACTACCCGACCCCAGACGCCAGTACAGTAGTGCCGCCATAGAGAAACCCTTACCTGGAGATGAGAGGTGGCAAAGCAGAACCGGCTTTGCAAAGGCCGGGGGGCCTCCATTGGTGGGCACAGACCCCATGGGATGCAGGCCAGGGCCCTGCAGAGAGGGTTCCTGCTGGCTACGGCTGAGGACGTCCTTGGGACCCCACCAGCCCTGACCAGGGTGATCACCAACTCTGAGTGGGCATTTACTGCCTGCGGGCAGCACCTCACTGGTGTGTGCATTGGGTGGCCTGACCTGCAGGCAGGTCATCACCTGGACGGTTCCTTTCTTTGAGGGCGGGTTTTGTGGGGTGTAAAGCAGTGTCTTCTCCGCTAAGCCTGGGGAGAAGTCCTCCTGGAGGGGACTGGAGGCCTAAGGAGGCACCAGAGGGAAAAGTGGACACTGATGGGGAAGGGCAGGCCACGGTGCTTACTCTCTCCTGGGCTCTCGCTGGGCCACGTCTGCTGGCTGCCTGGGCCTGGGGACTCCTGCGTCTCTTGGAGACAGCGAGCGAAGTCCAGAGGTGGGTCCCTGAGCTCAGGCGGAGCTCTGGGTGCCTGCCTGCCTGCCTGCCTGCAGCTGTGGGGAGCTTGGGCTCGATGGTCTAGGTGGGGCCGGGGTCACGCGCAGGGCGGCGGTGCCAGGGCTGGCTACTTGCAGCCGCCCCTTGAAAGCTGCCAGCCTGGCGCCCTGGCTCTGGACGAGGGGCATCAGGCGAGCCAGCATGCCGTGCACGGCCCGCACGTCCAGGGCCAGCAAGAGAGGGCGTTCCTCTGCTCCTCCTGCCCCTTCCTCTCCTGGGCGCGCTGCTTGCTCCTCTCACTCAGGGCGGCGCCCAAGGCCAGCAGCCTGTTGTCCACCTTCTGGCCTCTGCACTGAGTCTTCCACACCCAGGTCTTGAGGTGGCCCAGGTCGCCCTGCACGGCGGCCTGCAGCTGGCTGAGTGCCAGGGCCACGGCCTGGCTCTCGTGGGCCAGGCTCCAGAACCAGGCCTCCATGATGAAGGACAGGTTGTAGTTGCTGGCGATGCCCTGCAGGTGCTTTAGGGTTGCCTCTTGGAACCTCCAAAACTGTAGAGAGGACACAGGCACTCCTGGGGATTAGATCCTCAGGGCAACGCGGTGAGGCGGCTGATCACTGCCACTAGCCCCCTCGCACCAAGCTAGAGCTCGCAGCGGCAGACAGCCCCAGGTCTGTGCTGCAGTGGGTGAGGGCGCCACAGGCGGCTCCCATCCCTCCCCGAGCGCCACACTCTTTACCCCTCGACCCTCAGGGTCCTACCTGCCAGCGAGATGGCTGTGCATGGGGATCAAAGTGGGGAGTGCTTGGCGCAGCCCTGATGCCTGCAGGGCATCCGGGAACTGGCCACGGACCCGGACAGGAGTCTCTGCTCTGTGGGGGACCCGGGACATTGCTCCCCATGCCCAGCGGGCTGGCCCCCACCACCCCAGCACACCTGCAGCTACACTCCTCAGGTGGCCCCCAGCTCCACCCACCCTCAGCTGGCTCGGCTTTAGAACAAACTCCCCAAACCCATTTTGCTATTCCAGCCATAGGTGAAAACAGGCAGCCGATAAGACCTGCAAACTCTACGCTGAGCCCATAGAGCACAGAAGCTTACTACTGTTTCTATGACTTCTGTGCTTTGTCTGGTGTCAGTTAAAAAAACTCTACTGCCCCCAACAGTGGGTATACTCACCTGTGCTTCTAGTCTACAGAGCCTCTCAAGGAATGGTTTTCTTTGCCTCTCAGGTGCGGTTTCTTGCAACAAAGCCCCACATAGATATATGGGCACAAAAATGAGGAAGAAAGGCAGGGTTTTCCTCCCCAGGCAGCCCATTTTGAGAAGGAGCGAGAGGCACCCCGGCTGCAGGAGAAGCCATCTGCTTGGAGCTCCTGCCTCCCCCACGCTTGCCCATCTCTCCTGGGCAGTGGTTTCCCTTCTTCCTCTCTGGCTTGCAGTCAGGTACCTCCTGACACCTTAACAAAAGGCATTTGCTCTGAAGACTTGGAGGTTCCCAAGGACACAAGCTTAAAACAGATGCGAACAGTTTCTTTGGAAAATAACTCTACTGGGTGCAAGCTCTGGTCCAGCTGGCTCAGAGGCAGACAGGGGCGATTGTTTTAGCAGGACCACACGGACTCATGTTCCCAGAGAAGTTGAAGCAGGACACGGATCCCAGTGGGGGCCGGGGAGTCCTTAGAGCCAAGTCTGCGTCAGGGACAGCAGATCCGATGAGGCCCCTCTCTTGCCCTTGGACAAGGCAAAGGAAATGGGATTGGAGCCACTTACATTTGTCTTGGGACCCAGGTTGTGTAGTGGGCTGAGTGGTAGGTCTCAGTCCTAACCCTGGTGCCTGTGAATGGGAGTTTATTTGAAAAAAGGGTCTTTGCAAATGTAATTAAGGATCTTGAGATGAGGTCATCTTGGATTATCCATATGAGTCCTAAAGTGTCTTTCTGAGACAAAGAGAAGATCACATGGGGAGAAAGCCATGTGAAGATGGAGGCCGAGGCTGGGGTGAAGCTGACACAGGAGCACAAGGAGCTGGGCGGGGCAGGAAGGATCCTCCCCAGGAGCCTTTGGAGGGAACGTGGTCCTGCTGACACCTTGATCTTGGATTTCTGGCCTCCAGAGATGCAAGGGAAAAATGTTCTTGCTGTTTTAAGCTCCCCTATTTGTTGCCATTGGTTACAGCAGCCCCCAGAAACAAACACAGGCTGTCTAAGTAAATAGGGGGCGTGGGACCTCATTCTAGGGCCAGGTCCATGGACAGTTGTGACCCAGTGAGGGGAGCAGGATAAAACCATGGTCAAGGCCAAGACTTGCAGTTAAACAAGACGGCTGTGCAGAGAAGCTGGTCTCCTCTCACTCCTCAAGCGTCACTTTGATGGCAGCAAAGGAATAAAGCCTGAAGGAGACACAGGGCAAGGAGAGCAGGCAAGGAGAACTGACCCGGCGGAGCAGAGAGAACTGCAGAGGGGAGCCGGAGGGGCAAGCAGCGTGTCGGTGTCCTGGGGCTGCTGCACCCGATGACTACACTGGGGGGTGGGAGCAGGAATTCATTCTCCCACGGCTCTGGAGGCCGCAAGTCAGAAATCAAGGTGTCAGCAGGACCACACTCCATCCGAAGGCTCCTGGGGAGGATCCTTCCTGCCTCATCCAGCTCCTGCTGTTCCTGTGGCAGCATCACCCCAACCTTGGCCTCTGTCTTCACATGGCCTTCTCCCCTGTGTGTCTCTCCTCTTCTAACAAGGACACCAGTCATTGGATCAAGAGCCCACCTGGATAATCCAGGGTGATCTTATCTTGAGATCCATAACTTAGGTACGTCCGCAAAGATCCTTTTTCCAAATAAGGTCACATTCACAGGTACAGGGATTAGGACTTGGACGTGTCTTTTTGGGGGCCACCATTCATCCCATTACAGGGAGGTTTGAGAGGCTGGGGGGTGTCCAGGGATGGTGGGGGGCTGGGGCGAGGTGCAGGCTGGAGTGAAGAGACTCATGTCAGTCTGGATACAGAGTTGCCGGACCCCTGTCTCCTCCCTGACCCCCTGTGCTGGGCAACTGCTCCTGCACACCAGCCCAGCCCCAGCACGTGGTCCGCTGGCTCTCTGGAGCCGCACTATCCAATACCAGAGCCCCAGCCACATGCGACTGTTGAGCCCTTCATGAGGCTAGTCTGAGTGGAGATCCGCTGCAGGTGAAAAGTGCACACTGGATTCAAAGACTTAGTACAAAAAAGGAATGTAAAATACCTCACTATCAACAGATTTTATGTGTGATTACATTTTAAATTTTATTTATTTATTTATTTGGCAGCACCAGTTCTTAGTTACGGCATTCGGGATCTTCGTTGCTGCGTGTGGAATCCAGTTCCCTGACCGGGGAGGGAGCGTGGAGTCCTAACCACTGGACCACCAGGGAAGTTCCATGATTACATGTTGAAATGGTAGTATTGTGGATGGACTGGGTTAAATAAAACACATTATTAAAATTAACTTCAGGGGCTCCCCTGGTGGCGCAGTGGTTAAGAATCTGCCTGCCAACACAGGGGACACGGGTTCGAGCCCTGGTCTGGGAAGATCCCACATGCCGCAGAGCAACTAAGCCCATGCACCACAGCTACTGAGCCCACATGCCACAACTACTGAAGCCTAGAGCCCATGCTCCGCAACAAGAGAAGCCACCGTAATGAGAAGCCCGCGCACTGCAACAAAGAGTAGTCCCTGCTCGCTCCAACTAGAGAAAGCCCACGTGCAGCAGCAAAGACCCAACTCAGTCAAAAATAAATAAATAAATAAACAAATAAATAAATATATTTTTAAAAATAAAAAATAAATAAAATTAACTTCAGGACTTCCCTGGTGGTCCAGTGGTTAAGAACCTGCCTTCCAATGCAGGGGGCGTGTGTTCAATCCCTGGTTGGGGAACTAAGATCCCACATGCCGCGGGGCAACTAAGCTCATGCACTCTGGGGCCCATGCAATGCAACTACTGAGCCCGCGCACACTGGAGCCCACGCGCCTCAACTAGAGAGAAGCCTGCGTGCTGCAACCAAGACCCAAAGCAGCCAAATAAATAAATAAATAAAATTAACTTCACCTGTTTCTTTTTACTTTTTTTAGTATGGCTATAAAATACTTAAAATTAAATATGGGACTCACGTCATAGTTGGATTGGACAGCGTTGCACTGGAGAAAGACTCCAGGTCTGCAGGCCCCCGGGCACAGAGACAGGGGCTTTCCTTTCAATCTCTTTCATCATCCATTCTTTTTTAAAAAAATTTAGTGGAAAGCACACATATCATAAAATTCACTCATTTTAAGTGTAATGCTAACAACAAGGTATTAAAATAAATGTCTACCTATTGGACTGTGAAAGTCTGAGGGTTCTGCCAGCTTCTGGAAAGCAGCAGCCACAGCCAGGCACCTGCCCCCAGGCTGGAGAGGGGAGGGAGCTTCTTTAGCCCCAGCAGAAAACCTGCACTTACTGACAGGCAAGAGCTTCCCTGCACCCCACCAAACAAAATCCCATCCACAGGTGAGACAGAAATCTGCCCAAACAGAAGAGAAACTGGGAGACGTGCAGAGGGCCAAGGAAAGGCTCAAAGGCATTCTAAATAATACCCTCAGAGAGATAAGAAAAGCTTTGTGTCCACAAGGCAAGAAACGGGGACTTCCCTGGCGGTCCAGTGGTTAAGACTTGGTGCTTCCACTGCAGGGGGTGCGGGTTTGATCCCTGGTCAGGGAATTAAGATGCCGCATGCCTCATGGCCCAGCCAAAACAAACAAAACAACAACAAAAAAACACAAGGCAAGAAACGATGCTGTGAAAAAAGAAATAATCAGAAAAGAAGAAGTTGCTCTTGGAAATGAAAATTATGATTTTCCCCAAAATCAAAAAAGTAATAAAATGACTAAATAATAAAATAAAATAAAATGCAAACAAATAGATAAGTATAACAGAAAAGCTAAAAGGCGAAGTTAAGGCAATTTGTCAGAAAGAAGGCAAAAAGGCAAAGAGATAGAAAAGAAGAGAGAAAACATTGGATTGAGATCAATCTTAGAGAATGAGACTACAAGATATAGTGGAGGAAATTTTAGGAAGACAATACAGGAAGGTGCTGCAGACAAGGGTACCCATCATTTCAAGACCACATGGCAGAGAGAGCCAGGTCAAGGAACGGGGCCTGACTCCAAAGCTCATCTTGCCAAGTGTCAGACACCACAGATGAAATCCTAAACGTGTCCAGAGAGAAAAACCTGGTCACATGCGAAGGATTGGGACTTTCTCCAGAGGGCTGTGGGCCACCTCAGCAGCAAAGCTGGCTGCCAAAGACAGAGGAGCAAAGTGATTTTCATTTAAAATTAAGCAGTCAGAGTGGGTGGTTAGCCCAGATGGTTAGAGTGTAGTGCTGATAAAATTGTGCATCTAGCTCAAATGTGAATCCACCTGGAGCAAAGAATAAAGGCATTTTTCAGATATGCAAAGGCTTAAGAAATTTATCCTCTGTGCAGGATCTCTTGAGAAGTTACTGGGTAACAGGATTCAGGAAAATGTGGGGAATAGAGAAGGAAGCTGTAATAGGAACCGGGAGTGAGAGCCCTAGTCCAGGAGCGGCCCGGGAGAAGTTCTCGGAGAGTCCCAGCAAGGCATCATCCTCCGCTCCTCGCTCACTCGCACCCACGTCCAACCCATCCGGTCCAGCCCAGGTCAGCTCCTTCTCACCACCTGGCCCACCCTTGTCCACGCACCGGACGCCCCGCGGGGCTTTCTGCATCCGCGGTTGCCCCCTACCGTCCATTTTTCTAACTGCACCCAGGGTGGAGCTTTTAAAAGGAGACCGCTCTTGGTCACTCATTTTCTTACTCTCCCTAATTTTTCTTACCATTATCTGCCATCTGATGTATTGTATGTGTACTTTATTTGCCCCCTTTACGTGTGAACAGGAACTTTGCTTCATTCTGTGCCCTGGAAGAGTGCTTGCTACCTCAGCAGGCAATTAGTTAATGTATGTTGAATGAATAAATGTTTTCCATGTCA
Organism: Tursiops truncatus; assembly: GCF_011762595.2. NCBI lineage: Eukaryota > Metazoa > Chordata > Mammalia > Artiodactyla > Delphinidae > Tursiops > Tursiops truncatus. Next base: position 36,967,231 of record NC_047048.1, on the reverse strand, counting down.
CCTCAACGGCCTTCTGGGCTGAAATAGTACCTCTTTGAGAAGTCTTCCCAGATCGCTCCCCAAGGTTCTGCCAAGACTGAAGGTCCTATATCTACGCTGTGCATTGTGTCAGGTGGCTAACGAGCCCTTGACACGTGGACAGTGCAACCAAGGAACTGACCCGGTGGCTGATGGCTACCGTGCTGAACGGTGAAGCACCTGTCCCAGGACATCCATCAATACCCGAAATCACCCCAGTTGCGACTTCTTCCTAGTCTGTGGCCCGTTTCCCTGCAAAGGTCGTGGCCTGCGGAGAGCGGGCCATACCTCTGGGCGGGCGGCGAGGCCGCACACGCGTTTGGTGCCCAGTAGGAGTTTGTGGAGGCACGCACGTGTGAGCTCAGGAGAGATTGGGGCTCGCGAGCGGGGGAAGGGCGGGAGGAGGTCACTCCGGGAAGACCGACGCGGAGGCTGAGGGAAGGCAGGCGGGCGCAGAAGTGCTGGACTCCAAGCCACCTGCCGCGCAGCCCAAAGCACACTGCCCCGCCCACCAGGAACCACGCCCACTAGGGCCCCGCCCCCTTTGCCCCGCCCCAGCGCAGGCGCAGATACAGCCGCCTGTCCCGCGCGTCTTCCGGCTCGCAGGTTCGCCGCAGATTCGTCAACAGCTGCCCCCAGTACCGGCGCCACAGGCTCAAAAAATTCAGCACCAGCTCTACCAGGGCCCCGGGAACTTTTGCTCTGCGGCCGCGTGAGCTGGACCGCGAACCGAGCGCAGAGCTGGGCCGCGGGGGCTGTGACGAATCGGCGACGGGTCGGTATTGGCGGAGTGAGCGGGACGCAGCGCGCCGTGGCGACTCTGCGGACCCGGCGGGTGCGCGCTTCCCTGTGACCGCTGCCCGTCCGGAGGTCCCCGCCCGCCCCGACACCCCATCCCGTCCCCCGAGGACCGCTGCCCGCCGCGCCACTAGGTGGGCTCCGGGCGCACGCTGGGGAGCGGGCGCGGGGCCGGGCGATCGCTAGCCGGTCTCCACACCCCGAGAAGGAGCGCGCGTGGACCGGGCTGGGCGAGGAGGCCCAGGCCAGTGGGGACACTTCTTGGGCCCCTAGTGCATCCCGACCTAGTGGCTGGGTGCACTGGTGACAGACAGGTGTCTACTTAATGGCGCTCGTGCTGCAGGGGCGCCCGACCCGAAGTAAATGCAACCTGCAGATGGTTTTGGTTTCTGGGAAGGAAGGGAGCTTGGCAAGGTGAACCACAGGTGGATACGTCAGGGAGTTAGAAGTGCTGATGGGTCTCCCAACCTCAGCTCCCTTGACATTTGGGTTTGGATACTCCTGTTTTGGGGGCTGTCCTGCGTAATGGGGTATATGGGATGTTTACCAGCATCCCTGGCCTCAGCCACCCATTAGAGGCAGACTAGCACCTCCGGTTGTGACATCTAAGGTGTCTCCAGACATGGGTCCCTGGGGCGTGGTTGCCCTTCTGCAGAGGGCACCATGGAAGCCTTGGACCATGAAACCTTCCCTCCTCGAGGGCGGGAGAGCGGGCTTTCTGAGAATATGTGAAAAGTGCTTCCTTATCCGAGACTGAGTCCCACGTGGATGATGACAGGTCCCTGGACTTCCTTTCTCACATGCCTTTCCTGTGAACTCCAGGATGGATCCTGAGGTCTCTGCCGTCCGGCTCACCGTCTGGGAGGCTGTTCACATCCTTTCATCTTCTGAGGATGGGGGCCGCATCTTCTGTACCCTGGGGTCCCTGAAGCGCTATCTTGGTGCAACGGAGAATCCAGCCCTCCCTGAGGAGCAGGAGGAGTTTGTCAGGATCCACTTTTCCACCTTTCTCAGATGTCTGGTCAGCAAGCTGAGCCCCGACTGGCTGGAGCTGCTGCCTGACGGCCAAATGGAGGAGCTGTGGGCCAGCTTCTTCCTGGAGGGCCCGGCTGACCAAGCCTTCCTGGTGCTGATGGAGTCCATCGAGGGTGCTGCCAGGTGAGCTGGGCTGGGTCTGATTATGGGGTTGCTTTAACACCTGAAGGATTTCGAACCAACGGGTTCTCCAAATTCTGTGAGAGTTTGGCATCCTGAAAGGTGAGAGAATAAAACCTGTGCATGTCAGAGCACTGAACTAAAAGCGGGTTGCGTTAATCTCCTGCGATGGGAAGGCCCTAGCCCTCTGTCTTGCCATGTGGGCCAGGGGGCAGCAGGAGTGTTTGCATCCGGGCTTAGGTGGTCTAGGTAGGCAGTGGGCATGGCCATCCTCCTGGGGCCCCTTAACTCTGTGGCCCCCAGCTCTGTGTGAGGCACCCCAGCAAACTCATTCCCTCAACATCAAGCCCACCACGGTCCTTGCGGGGAAGCTGTGTCATTGGGAAGCTGGATTTTCAGCAGTTGCTGTGGAAGTCAGTGGGTCAGGTGATTCCAAGGTGGGGAAGGTGCGTGGGGTTGGCAGGCTTTCATGCCCCTCCTAGGAAGCGAGGCTGTTTACACCTGCTCTTGGTTCAGCCCCAGCTTCTGTCTGATGAAGATGGCGCAACTGCTGGCCAGGTTCCTGAGCGTGGGCAGGATGGCCGCTGTGATGGAGGGGCAGTGTCGGCAGCAGGCAGGGCCAGCCTTCCCCCTGCTCCAGGAGACACTTCTCACCAAGGTGGTGGGCCTGCCCGATCGCCTGGGCAACCGTCTGCAGCGGGAGAACCTGGCCACATTCCTCCCTCAGAACTACTTCCCTCTGCTGGGCGAGGAAGTCCTGCGGGTGCTGCAGGTGGTCGTGGACTCTCTCCGAGGTGAGAGCCCCTCTTCTAATAGCCTCCTCAGGCCATCGTCCCCTCCCTCCCTCCCAGGGCTCCAGGGACTTTGCCATCTCTGGCAGTGCCATCATCCAGTCAGACGTTATCACATGTCTGGGGCGGCAGCCACCCAGCCGTGAAGTTTCACCCACAGCTCTGCTGCCTGGGAGGTGGAGCTGACCCGTAAGCCCTGCAGTCCTTGGTTGGATGTCCAGGTGGGGCTGCTCACCGCCCGGCCCCTCACTCAGAATAAGGGAACGTCCACAGTCTGGAAACCAAAAAGCTCTTGCTGTGAGGAGGGTCCGTCCAAGGTGGCTGCCGGCTGCGGTGCCCATGGCCTTGTCATCGTGGGTGGAGGACCTCGGTGCTCTGGTGTCTGGTGGCGGTGCTGGGGGCCGACTCTGAGGGAGCTCTCTGTACCTGGGGGCCATGGGAGCAGCTTCCTGCCCACCCTCTCCACTAATCATGGTCTCTGGAGCATTAGGGACGTGGCTCCCCACGTGTGTGTTCCAAGAGCCGAGAGAAGCCAGGGGCCATGGCGGCCTGAGTGGGGGTGGGCGTCAGGTGGTGAACAGCGGGCGGGCTGTCCGAGCCACTGCCCTTTCCCCCAGTGAGGCCCTGCCTTCCCTGCGGCCCCGGCCCCTGCACTGCCCCCACCCCGGCCCGAGTCCCTCATCTCGCCTGGATTCTTACCACAGTCTCCCACGTGCCCTCCTGTCTTGTCTGAGCTGAGCAACTGCATGATGCTGTTACCATGAGCCACACTCAGAACCTTCCAGCATCTCTGCTCCCGCCTCCTCCCAGCTCTGGACTGGCGGGCGTTCCTGTTTGGGATGCCCCATGCTCTGGCCTCAAGTGCCTCTTCTCAGGGCCGCCTTTCTGGTCACCCTGTTTAGTGTCGTAGCTGCTGGCTTGTCCTCTCCCTGGAACTGACCATCCTCTACGGTGCTCAGAGGGGCCCCGCCCTGTTGTCCGACCCCCCCCCCCCCGAGTGAGCTGTGGGCTGGGGCTTGTGCGCACCGCCGACCCGGCGCTCAGAGTGGTGGCTGATGCAGGCCGGTGGTCCTCACGGGTGTTGAGAGAAATAGACCTAAGTATTGTGTCCTTGGGGCTGGAGTTGTGCCCACATCTCGCAGACTGTTCTGCCTTCGTGGACGCGGGTCGTGAGGGGTCGCCTGTCTGCCCACATGGCGAGTGGCTGCCCTGGGAGACGGCCAGGTGGCACTCGGCAGGGGGCCGCAGGGGTGAGGCCTGTGCTGCTCTGTGGGGCCCCCTTGTGTTTGCACACCCCTGCTTGCCCTGCTGTGTCCTTGAGCATTACTGTCTTGGGTGAGGGAACCACTCCGGGGTAGGTGTGCGCCTGCGTTTCTCCAGCCCAAGTGTCCAAGCGGGGTTCCAGCTGGGCCGCCCAGCCTCTGCTCTGGCTGGGAGGGGCGGCCTGCCCGGGTGTCCTGAATGCCTCCGGAGCAATGTCCCCTTCATCCTGTGAGTGGCTGCATTGAATTCTGTCTTGGCAGGATCCCAAACGCCCATCTTTAGATCTCAGATACTGCGTTTGCATCATGCGCGGGGCCATCTGTCTCCTGGTCGGTCCCATCACCCCTGGCTCCTCTGGGGCTGCTGCCGCCACCCACCCTCTCCTTGTTCCTCCGTCCTCATTTCCTCCCTGTGGCGCTTAGAGCCCCTCCTCTTCACTGGGCCCCTCTGGTGCTGCCGCCTCCTGGTGCCCCGCAGTGGTCCCTGCTTTGTAGGATCACTGTGAACATAATGCTTTTTAAATGATTATTTTCATTGGCTCTTTGAGTTGGAAACAATGCTGGTGCGGTTGGAATTAGACTGAACAAGTTGGCAGTTTTACAATGTGGGATCTGCCTGGAACAAGGTCTGTCTCTGCTCAGCCAGGTGCACGTTGATGGCCTTACCACCGTCTCCTTCCTGTCCCAGGTGGCCTGGACTGCTCCGTCTCCTTCCTGTCTCAGGTCCTGGGGAAAGCCTGCGTCCACGGGAGACAGAGTGAGTGTTCGTCGTGGGAGAAGCTGCGGCACGTCCCGGGAGGGGTGCAGGGAGTTGCTGAGGTCCCCTTGCCTGGGTCTGGCCCTGCTGGGCCCCTGGGTAGGGGCTTGGCTCTGTGACAGGTGGGCCTGTGGGCTGCAGACACTGGACGCCCCATGGCCCCTGGGCTCAGGGCCCCTGTGTGCTTCCCCTCAGAGGAGGTCCTGGGCGTGCTTGTGCCCCGGCTGACGGTGCTCACCCAGGGCAGCTGCCTCTGGCAGCGGGTCTGCTGGTGCCTGGTGGAGCGCGTGCCCGACTGGGCCATGGAGGCCGTGCTGAAGGGGTTCGTGGAGGCTGCCCCAGGGTAAGAAGTAAGGCATCCTTCCTGCTGCAAACGCTTCTCCCCCAGGAGGGCGGGCAGTGGGGATCCAAACGACTCCTGCCTATGTGGGGTCAACACTCACGGGACGTGGGCGGTGGCCCCTTTGTCTGGTGGCCGGTCATTTTGTAGAGTTTGGCTGTGCAAAAGCCCATCTTTCCCACTCCTGACGGCTGGTCTGGGCCCCCCAGTCCACACCTGGCTGGACCGAGACAGAGGCTGCAGCTTCTCTGCAGCCTGAGGGTCCCTGTTCTCAGAAAACCCAAATCATGCAGGAGGGTGTGCGGGGAACACAGCTTCCTCCCACCTGGTGGCTGTGGTGACTTTCCTGTGTGCCCGTCCACCTCTGTGTCGGTGAGCAAGGGGGTCTGCGGGCCATGTTCCTGAAAGGGCAGTGCTGGGTCGCTTGGTTGTCATCGACGTTCCTTCAGACCATCTCCCGGCATGAAGGGCCTGTTTCTCTGCCAAAGACTTTTCTTCCCTGTTTGACTTCACATTTCTTTGATCCTGGCTGAGGGTGTGTGTTTTGAAGGCATCACGAACCATCTGATCGAGTCTTTTACTCGCCTGTGTGAAGGCTCCTCGTGAGGGCGGGCCCCCACCTTAACACAGGCCTGGGTCTGTCCTGGCCGCACCACTGGTTTGGCTTCTCTGAGACGTCCTAACTACCCTGTGAGCCCAGCATACCGTGGGTCACTGGGTAGGGCTCAGCCTTCTCTGTCACCGGGGCTGTTGTGCTGTCTGCCCCAGGGCTGTAGGTCACTTTGCCTGGGTCTTTCTCTTCGACTTTATCAGTTTTCTTGTTTTTTCTTTTTCTTTTAACCTTCACGTCTTTGATTTGAGGGACGAGGAGGGGAACACAGCCTCACCTCCTTCCGTGCTGGCGTGAGCGTGTGTTGAGCTCTCACTCGCTAAAGGAAGCAGGGGTCTCAGTCTAGATTGGGATCTGCAGACTACGGCCTTTGGGTCGAACATGGCTTACTGTGTTTTTGTAAGTAAAGTTTTATCAGCAAACAGCCACACTCAGCCGTGTACCTACCTGCCGTCGCTGCTCTCAGCTACCGTGTCTCTACAGAGCCTGATGGCCTGTCAGCCTGGCCCTTCACAGAGAAAGCTGGCTGCCCTGGTCTAGGCAGAGCATTTCACCTGGACTGGTCGGGGCAGGCAAGGGATGTCCTCTTGTGTCTAGTCGCTGGGCTCCCTGGTTTCCACATTTACTGGGAGGAGGGAGAGTTAGGACTGACTCAGGGCTGAAGCACCTGCGCGGCTCCCTGGTGGTTAGCGCGGAGCCCGGGGGTCCAGTGCGGATCCATGGGATTCGGAGTTGTGCTTCTCTCTCTCCCCACCGCTATGCCTCGCAGGCCTGAAGTCCTCTCACGGCTGCTGGGGAATGTGGTGACAAAGAGTAAGAAGGCCCAGTTTGTAATGACCCGGAAGCTGCTATTCCTACAGTACAGCTGCACGGTGAGGGTGCCGGCCGGGGGTGGTAGCTGCGGCAGGCGGGGCTGGAGCAGTGCTGGGCGCCCGGACATGTCGCGGTCCTTCAGCCCAGACTCGTCCCGCCCCTGGGCTCCCCGGGCCGGGCGGGTGGTGTCTGCCTGGCAGACGGTAAGAGGACGCCGGCTCTGTCGCAGATGCCCATGCTGCAGAGCCTGCTGGGCTACCTGGCCATGGACAGCCAGCGGCGCTCACTCCTCATGCAGGTAAGCGCTGCCTGTGCAGGTAAGGGACCTTCAGTCCCTGCGGGAGAGCATTCCTGCCTGGGGTGGAGGGCGCTGGCTGGAGCCTCTCTGGGGCTGTGGGGACATGGGCACCAAGGCCCACGAGGTTCCGGGATGCGTTGGGGAGGCGGGGGCTGTCTGCCAGGCCGAGCCTACCACCCACCAGGCGCTGAAGGAGCTCCTGGAGACGTGGGGCAGCAGCAGTGCCATCCGCCATGTGCCCCTGGTGCAGCAGCGCTACGTCAGCAAGGCCATCCTCATCTGCCTGGCACACCTGGGGGAGGCAGAGCTCCGGGACAGCCGGGACGGTGAGCACGCAGTGGGTGCCCCATCCCCACTGCCCCCGCCGGAGCCCCATCCTCCCCCCAGCTCAGCCCATGCACATCGGTGCTTTCAGAGTTGTTGGCCAGCCTGATGGAGGGAGTGAAGAGCCGCCTGGACAGCAGCCTACCCCCTGTGCGCCGCTTGGGCATGATCGTGGCTGAGGTGGCCAGCGCCCGGATCCACCCCGAGGGGCCTCCCCTGAAGTTCCAGGTGAGCAAAGGCTGCGCCTGCCATGCTCTCCCTGAGCTGCCGACACTCCTGCCCCAATGTCACCCTGCCTGCCTGTGTCCAGGACCACAGAGATCTGTGCTTGGTGTCAAGTTGGACCTGGTGGCGCTGCTGAGGCCGCGGCTGGGCGGGGAGGGGAGGCGCAGCCCCTCAGCTGGTGCCTGAGCACGTGTCCCCAGGTGGATTCTCTAGACGGGACTCTCAGGCCTCCCCTCCATCTGCCGAGCCCTCTGGGATGTCCTTGGAGACGGTGCCACATCTGCTCTGTGTCTGGGGGATTCCCAAGCCCTCCAGCCTTCAGCCCCCCAAGTGCCACCCTCTGCAGAGGGGGAAACCTGGACAGTTGCTCTTGAAAGACCGTTGGCTGCCAGAGGCCAGAAGCGCAGACTGCGGGCTGTGATGGGAGGGCCTCGCAGGGGCCCAGCTGTACCACTCCCACTGCTCCCGTCCCAGCCAACTCCAGCACATCTGCGTTGCAGTATGAAGAGGATGAGCTGACCCGCGAGATGCTGGCTTTGGCCATGCCCCGGCCCGCGGCTGACGGCCCCTCAGAGGCGGGGTGAGGGTCTCTGTGCCCCGATCCCTGGTCCCCACCTGGAGCTCTGGGCATGGTGGGCCAGGTGGGGTGGCTGCTGCACACCTGTTACTCCTGTCCTGCTATCGCTGAGGCAGAAGCTAAGATGAGGGCGGGGGCGGTGAGGGCGCTTCCTCGGGAAGCATGGGTTCTGGGATGAGAGACTTGTGGGGCACCCCTGAGGGATCCTTCTCTGTCCCCAAAGCCCGTCTTTCGCTCCGGTCAGTGGAGAGACTCCTGACAGAGAGACTGTGGACCGCAGTGGACCCCAGACTGGGCCTGAGGGCTCCGACTCCGAGCTGGACAGGTGGGGGCAGCCCCACGGGGGAGAGTGCGAGGGTCCTGGCGGGGCCCACCTCAGGGTGTGGGCCCTGCGGCGCCGGTTCCCTCTGCCTCACGAGTCCTCCTCCCACCTGGAAATCAGCCCACGGGACTCTCAGCCCGGCAGCCATTCCCAAAGCTTCAGGGACTGGGGGTGAGTCCTGGGTGACAGGCAGGTCTGCGTGTCTGTTCTTCTTCCTCAGCGATGATGAGTTTGTCCCCTACGACATGTCGGTAGACAGGGAGCAGAGAAGCAGCAAGGCGCCCTCGTATGTGCGGGGCTGCTTGGAAGGTATGCCCCCGCCCCTGCCCCGGGTCCCCCGCATGCTGCCCACCCTGCCCGCCGGCTCCGCCTCACTCAGGCACCATGTGGGTTCTGGGCAGCTCTGACTGGGTCCGAGGACTGGGAACGCTGGGAGGCGGCCCTGTGGGCCCTCGAGGGGCTGATCTTCAGGAGCCCGGCTGCCACTCAGGAGGTGAGCGCATGAGGGCTGGGCTGTCAGGGTTGCAGGAGGTGGGTGATGGCTTGGCAAGGGCATGTGTCTTCAGGGAGCCCCATGTGGCCCACATGGGCCTTGGCAGCGGGGCCTCTGCCGGGGTGGGGGGCGGGGGGCGCAGCCCAGGCTCCTCAAGACAGGCCCCTTCTGTCGAGCACCCTAACCCTGTGCGCAGGTGAGCGTGGAGCTGGCCAAGGTGCTGCTGCACCTGGAGGAGAAGACAGCCGTGGTGGGGTTCGAGGGGCTGCGCCAGAGGGCCCTGGTGGCCCTCACAGTCACAGACCCGGCTCGGGTGAGTCCCCGCGGCTGAGTGGAGCCCGGGTTGTGCCCCCAGCAGGGGCTGTGCTGGGACCCTGTCTCCGGGATTGTGGTCCTCAGAGGCCTCTCGTCCGCCCGGCCTAGGTGGCGGAGTACCTGACCACACAGTTCTACGCCCTCAACTACAGCCTCCGGCAGCGCATGGACATTCTGGACGTAAGTGCCTGGGCCTCTGTCCCACTCATCAGGGCTGGACTGGCAGGCCTGGTGCAAAGCCCCTGGAGGGGGAACAAGCATTTGCCAGAATCTATAGGGATGGGACCACAGGCCTCCCCAAGCCCCTTGTTGCCAGACCTGAGAGGCTGGGACCAGCGTCTGTCTGATGTTTTCTTGACAGAGCATGGGCTTCAGGGGCTGCATTCTTTGTTTTAGATAACAGCGTTACTGAGGTATGATGCACACACCGTAAAATTCAGTCCTAAAATAAGTAGAACGTGGTGGGTTCATACAGTGGAATATTACTTGGTCTTAAAAAGGAACGAAATTCTGACACCGTGCTCAGGGAAATAAGCCAGACTCAAAAGGACAAATAGCGTACGATTCCACTTACGTGAGGTCCCTGCAGCCATCAGATTCACAGGAAGAGAGCAGATGGTGGGTGCCAGGGGCTGAGGGAGGGGTGGGGAGTCAGGGTTTAATGGGACAGAGGTTCAGTTTGGGAGGATGAGAAGGTTCTGGAGGTGCTGGTGGTGACGGCGGCACCATGAGTTTACCTGGTGCCGCTGAGCCGTGCTGAACAACGATTACCATGGTGAACGATACACCACGTGTGTTCGTCACAGTGACACAGAGACTAAGACAAAGCTGAAAAAAAGTTCAGCGTTTCTGTGTTTACAGTTCAAGGGCGTTTGGTACTTTCCCGACGTCATGTGACCATCACGTCCACCTGCTTTCAGGACGTCCCATGTCACCCTCAAAAGAACCCAAGACGCTCCCTCCCCACCCCCAGCCCCGCAGTCAGTCTGCTCTGTCTGTGCATCTGCTTGTCCTGGGTGCTTCCTAAAAACGAGGTTGCACGTGTGGCCTCCGGGTCCGGCTCCGTTCACATATGGCCTGGGCTGGGGTTCCTTCCCTTATCCTGAGAGGTGGGGGTGGCGGGATTGGATGGGCTTCGGGAGAAGTGACCAAAGGTTTCAGGCTCGTCAGCAGGGAGCACGCCCACCTCCTTTCTGTCACCCGACAAAGTGAAGCGAGCCTAAGGGACTCTAACTGACTAGCATGGGGTTCCCAGAACCTCCCCCCTGAGGACTGCTGGGGCCTTCGAGGGCACCTGATTCACCTTGAAATTTGGAAGATGTCATCCTTCCCCAGTGGGATGGCGGCTACCCCAGGTGTCTCCTCTCTTCTAGGTCCTGACTCTGGCCGCCCAGGAGCTGTCTCGGCCGGGGCGCCTTGGGAAGGCTCCCCAGCGGGGCTCCCCAGACCCCGGCTCCCAGCCTGGTGGTGCTGTGGTCCCGGCCTGGCGGGCGGTGGTGGAGGAGCGCGTCAGACGTAAGACCCGGCGGTTTTCCAAGGTCAGCCAGGCCCTGGGGTGGCCTCTTGGGTGGGACCTCTGCCCCGAGGGGACAGTGACCACAGTGTCCTGTGAAGGGAGGGTTTTTGGTACAAACTGAGTGATGTGACACATGCTGTTAGGGCATCACACTGAAGTGACTTTAAAACGTGAATGCAGCGTTAAAACGTGTGAAAACAGCCCTGAGGGTTCTCTGTCGGCAACAACTGGCCTGGCGTGTGCTGGGTCATTGGGGTCCCTCTAGGCCGGGGCTGAATGTGGTCTCCTGGGACGTTGGGCCATGTCTGGAGACATTCTCAGTCATCACTGGGGGTGGGGGGTGGTGCCTGCTCCTCTGGTGCTCAGGACCACCCCTCCCACGTGTCCCCGAGTGTCCCTGGTGTGAGGTCTCCAGGCAAGGCTGTGCCCTGTGCCCTGCCTGGCGCCTTGTGAGCACGTGTGTTTGGCAGGGCTCTGCGGGGCGGGCACCAGCCGTTGGCCCCAACGAATTCAACTCGGTGGCTGGCTACTTCTTCTTCCCCCTCCTTCAACATTTTGACAGGTGAGAGAGTTTTCTGGAGGCCTGTGATTTGGGGAACAGGAGCCCTGGCATCCGTGGGTGGGAGGGTCCCTAGGGTGGGGGCTAAGGTGGGATTTGGGTTCGGGGGGTCAGGAACTCGGCTGTGATTGTTTGTAGCTTAAATCAAGTGACGTGAGGGCATTAGGCGTCAGGGTGTCCGCTATCTCCGGATGCTGGGTTCATGGTGGGGCTGGGGCCAGAGCCTCACCCTCGTGCCTCGACCCGGCGTGCCCTGCCGCCCCCGTGTGCATCCTTGTCCTGCCTCAGCCCGAGCGGGGTGCAGATATCCCCCAGCCATCGCCACGTGGGTGCAAGGCTCTGTGGACAGAGGGAAGGGCCTGGAGCCCTTTGCTGCAGAGGCCCTGCAGGCAGTGGTCCTGCTTCCTGATCCAGGCCCGGGCTTGACCAGGTGGCCTTGCAAAGTGACGGGGAGTCTGTCCAACACCTTCTTGTGGCTCTGGGCGCCATGTGGGGACAGGCAGTGAGGAGGGGCGTCCAGGGGCTTGGGGTGCCCTTGGTGGCCCACGAGGTTGGGGAGCCGGCCCTGAGTGCCTGGCCTGCACCATTCACTGGGTTCTGTGTTGTAGGCCTCTAGTGACTTTCGACCTTTTGGGAGATGACCAGTTGGTTCTTGGGAGACTGGCCCACACCTTAGGGGCCCTGATGTACCTGGCTGTGAACACCACGGTGAGCTGGGACCCCGTTCCTCTGGCATCTGATGGCTCACCTCCTGTGGGGTCTGCGCCATGTTCTGTCCCCCTGTGGGCCTTGCCTTGGGACAGGAGTGTTTGGACCCGAGGATGGGGTCTGAGGCGGGGACTGCTGTGTGCCAGGACCCCTGCCTACTGGCTTCTGCTGTTTCAGGTGGCTGTGCCCATGGGCAAGGCCCTGCTGGAGTTCGTGTGGGCCCTTCGTTTCCATGGTGATGCGTGAGTAGCTACAGGGCTGAGGGGAGTCAGGTGGGGTGAGGGTCCTGAATCCTGCTGGAAAGTGGACAGTGGGAGGTGGGTGGCGGCTTCTGGGGTGGCCGAGAGGCAGCCTGGCTGGGCGCTCCTGCAGCAGGAAGGGCTGGCAGGGCTTGCCTGGCGTGGGTGGAGGGCGCCAGGCTGCGGCTCCTCATGGCTCAGGCTCCTGCCTTCTCCGCAGCTATGTGCGCCAGGGCTTGCTGTCTGCTGTCTCCGCCGTCCTCCTCAGCGTTCCGGCTGAGCGGCTGCTGGCAGACCTGCTGGACGAGCTGCTGGAGGCCCGGTCCTGGCTGGGAGGTGAGTGCTAGGCCGGGGTCACCGTGGCCAGGCGGCGGGAGGCCGTCAGCTCGTGGGCAGCATGGCCCAGTCCCCGGCCCAGCATGAGCGTCATGTGGCTCCCGTTTGTGTGCTGAGTGTCCTCAGTGTGGGGGTGGGGACATGGCTGCTGTCGGGTCACTTTGACTTTGGGGAGTCCTGCAGGGAAGGCGCCCAGATGTGGGGGTGGCACCTGTATATGCTGGAAAGTTCCATCCTCAGCAGAGTTACAGTGGTGATTGGCATTTTGCCACATTTTCTCTGGCGGCCACCCCTTCCCCACACACGTGCTCTTTTTAAAAAGTCTCTGTGGCCAGTAGTACCCCCACCTGTGGGCACTTGAGCCATGGCCCTCAGAGCCACCGTGCCCGTGTCCACCCTCAGGGCTCGCAGCTCATCTGCATCCACACTGGCAGGCCCGGTGGTTCTGATGGCGGCCTTTCTCTCCCTTTCTGCCAACCCTGCCCGGCGAGGCAGCCCATGAGCCTCCTAGGCTCCTGCAGGCCAGCCCCCCCACATGGGTGTCTGAGCACATCTGCATTCGGTGTGTTGGGACGGCTCGGGGCCTTGTGCTGTGGGTGCAGGTGCCTCCCCGGCCGGGCTCCTAGCCCCAGGTGCTAAGGAGCCCTTTGCCGGCGTCTGAGGAGATTCTGGTGCCACGCGGGGCTCATTCAGGAGGGCTCAAATGAGCAGCTGAAGAGGGCTGGCCCGCTCAGTGCTGTGACGCTGCCCACGCTTCCATTTCTCTCTTTGCAGACGTGGCCGAGAAGGACCCAGACAAGGACTGCAGGCTGCTGGCGGTGAAGGCACTACTGCTTCTGGAGAAGCTCCGAGATAAGCTCCTCCCGCTCTCCTCTCCTTAGCCCCCGACCCTCGGAAGGCACGTCCCACTGGAAGAGTGTGGGCTGGGGGCCAGCACGTGGGGCGGAGGTGCAGCTGGTACAGCCTGGAGTGTCTGCGGCTCAGCGAAGACTCTGCATCAGGGCCTCGGGTTCTGGCCCCCACAGACTGGGACTGGGATGTGGCCTCTGAGGCTTGGGCTCCAGGATGGCTGCTCAGCCCGGTGCCTCCGTGCAGCCTGTAGACTGCAGAGCTGGGGCCACTGGGCCTGGGGGCTTCTTAGCAATGTGCCCCCACCCCTTCCTCACCGAAAAGGCCAGGGACTTTAAGAACAACAGAAAAGGAAGAATAAAAGAGGTGCAGGAGCTCTTTATGGTTCTCACTCCTGCAGGGAGCCTGGTGCCCACACACGGCCCCCTGAAGGGGAGACATGGAAATGGGGGCAGGAAGGGGACACGGGCCTCTGAGAAAACAGACTTTATTTGGAGAATTTCGGCAGCTGGTGGGTGGAGCTGGGGGTGGGAAAGCATGAGGCAGCCCCCCCGCCCCCATCATGGTGCTGTCCCTGATTGGCCCCTTATGGTGGGAGCTGGTGACGGAAAGGGCATGGCCTAGATGGACAGAGCCTCCCGCTGCAGCCCAGTGCCAACCGTTGTCTCCCGGTGGTCAGGACGGGGTGTCCTGTGGGAACCAGTCAGATGCACTGCTGGGCAACCTGTGTGGGTGCCAGGAGTGGGGGGGCGGGAATATGGGGACACCCTCAGTTTCTTAGGCTTTACACCCTGTACTTGGGGGAATGTCATGGGAAAAATGAACCAACTCCCTTGACTGCCAAGGGGCTAAAACAAAATCCTGCAGGGGTCAGGGACTCAGAAGGGGTGGCTTAGAGACCTCCCCCTGATGCCCCTCGGAGGCTAGCGCATTTTCCCACAGCTCTACCTACGGACTCAGACACAAAACTTTCACCAGGAACGTCAGGCTCCTGGTACTGATAATGACTGGCAAGTCCCAGAAGAGCCTGGGCAGCGGCAGGCCCTCAGGGGCCATTCTCCACCTCCTCCATCACCTCCTCGTCCATCTCCTTGTGATCCTCCATGTTGTTGTGGCGCATCTGCTCCGGCATGGTGCACATCAGAGGGATGCCCAGGCCCTGGTGCACGGCGTCCACAGTGTGCTGGCTCACGTAGTACGACACGTTGGCGGAGGGCACTCTCTTCCGCATCTCCTCCAGGTACTTGTAGGCCTGGGTCACACACAACAGCCGTGACTGGTCAGCGCACAGTGGGAACAAGGGGCCCAGCCCGGGGGCAGAGTGAATAGGGGAGGGACACCTTTGGTAAAGGGGCTCGGGTGGCCTCCCGACCTTCCCAAGCGTTGGTGGCATCTGCGGACAGCGAGGCTCAGGCTCCGGTGGTCAGTGCTGTGAGCTCCCCCAGGGAGTCCCATGGGCAGCCTGTTACCAGGACCCTGTGTGTCTGGGGACCACGTCCCAGAGGGTCCGCCCACCCTGGATACACACAGGGAGACCTCGAGGAAAGGATGGATTCATGTCTCCCGTTTGTTTCATTCACTCTGGGGTGTGTGCTTGTTGGGCCAGAGGGCTGGCAGCAACATACAAATGGTTTGTCTTGTGTATTTTGACCAGGCCTCCAATTTACCCCAGTTAATTGGCCTGTGGTTAGTGAGTCTCATGTGTGCGTGGTCCTTGGCCCGGGGCTGGTGAACTATGGGATTGTCAGTGGTTTTCCTGTAGGACTTCCTCTGGTCCTACCAGTGGGAATATGTGGGGGGGGGGCATGGGGGCCGCACAGCAGCTTGGGGTGGGGTCTGAGCCAGGACGGGTGTGCTTACACCTGCTCCACCTGCCTGCACCCACCCACACCTCCTTACACCTGCTCCACCTGCTCACCCACAGGGAGGGTCATGTGCAAGCACAAGGAGCTGGAACAGGGCCTCACGTGGCTTCTACGGGTACACTGAGTATCAATTCAGAATATGAACAAAATTTCCAGGAGCTTTTTGACTTTATGAGGAAATAATCACATCTTAGCATTTCTTAAAGATGATAAAATTTTAGACTGATCTTATTTCAGACAGATATAACTCTGATATAAACAATAAAGATCATAAAGATAAAATAGGGTGTTTGGAGGGATGGGGGATGCAGCGTGCAAGTGCCCAGGAGCCCTCCAACGATGGAAGGAGATACCCAGGCACCAGGGACGCCCCTCGGTGTCTGCTGAGGGCCAGCTGTGAGCCGTGCTGGGCACACAGGACACAGGTACAAGGGAGGACCAAGCCAGGCCACTGGGCGCTTCGGTGAGAAGCCCGGCCCAGCAAGGGTAGAGGGAGTTGGGCAGCCGTGGGGTTTGGGTTGGAGAGCCTACGCAGAGGGGAGGGGGTGGGAGTCGGTGGGGAAGCCAGAGAGAACACCTGGGGGCGAGGAACGACACAGCCAGGCGCACTGGGGGCAAGGGAAGCAGCGTCTCCAGAAGGAGGGTCGGCAGTCTGTCAGGATTGGACTCAGGATGGGGCCATGAGGACTGAGCGGGAGGGACGTCCCAGGGACGGGGAGACCCTGGAGCAGCAGTGGGGGCTTCTGTGTCCCCTGCCCACACCCGGGGAGGAAACTCATGCAGGCCTATCCTTTCTCAATGTATTTATAGATTTTTTAAAATTTAAAATTACTAAATCCTACGGGCTTCAAACAAGGCTTGAGACAACAAAGAATTTGGTGAAATACTTGAAATGTGATTTTTCTGTTAATTTTGAGGATTCAGTGGTCTGAGCATCTCTGCAGTCCACTTTTGTTTTATTCTCCAAAAAAGTGGGAACCTGTTGGGATTCACTTTAGAGCTGTTTCCCCAACAACAAAAGGGGTCGGTGAGTGGAAGTGGCAGGGCCGGGAGGATGTGAGCAAGTTGGCCGGGAAGTCTGAGTTCATGGTGCTGACCCCCCAGACCTGGGCCACAGACGCTTGGCTTTCCTGGGAATCTGGGAACTGCGCCCCGTGAGGCCAGCCTGGCCCACTGGCAACGCTTCTGAATGAGTTGTCAATCCTGGGTTTGCCAGCACTTGGGAAGGGAAAGCGGGGGTCCCTCGGGGTCACTGCAGCCTCACCAGGAACTACCTGCGAGGGACAGGCCGTGGGCAGAGCACGTGGACTATAGCACAGTCTGTGTGCTGTCCTTTAAAAGATGAAGGGAAAATGCAGCCAGGTGGGGTTCTGCTGCTGGTTTCAGAGGACGAAGACCGAAAAGAACGAGGACAGAGGCTTCTGGTGAGGGCAGGGTAACTCACATTAGACCAGCCCCCCTCCCAAACGACAAGGACAAACTGGGCAAAATGCAAAAGGCTCTGGAGAACAACCGTGGGCAGGTGGGCAGGGGGAGCCGACACTTGGGTGAGTTTTCTGCTTGTTGTAACTGCCTCGGGGAGGCCCAGTCAGGGCCACTGGGGGAAGTAAAAGGCACAAAGAAACTGGCCAAAAGAACCAGAATCAGAACTGCATCCACCACAGCAGCTGGCATGTAAGGAAATGGTGAAGACAGTCGTGGAGCAGACAGATTCTGAGTGTGGGCTCTGCCCTGACCTCTGCTTGACCCTGACTCTGCATGTGGTGGGGACCAGCCACACGCCAAGGAGCCTGAGCAAAGCCACGTACTGAGCAGAGAGCCCCGCTGCCCACCACGGTGGGGGGGCTTACACTCTGAGCTCAACAAAGATGGCTGCCTAAGGAAAGCAGGACAGAAAGAAGACATAGCAGAAGCCAGGGTCTCTACAATGTGTTATCCACGATGTCCGGGATACAAAAAACTGCTGGACATAGAAAGAAACAGGAAAACCTGACCTATACTCAAGAGAAAAGACAAATAATGGAGATGTCCAGATGTTTGAATTAGTGGCACAGACTTTGGAGCAGCAATTACAACTATGCTCAGGAGTATAAAGTGTTCCTTCTTAATGAATCAACAAATAGGAAATTTTAGCAGAAAACTAAAAAAAAAGAACTAAGTGTAAATTCTAGAACAGAAAAATACAAAATCTAAAATGAAAAATCTGCTGGACAGGTTAACAGCGGATTGAAGATAGTCAGAGAGAGTCAGTATATTTGAAGATAGTTATGTTACCTAATTCAAGTAATAGGAAGAAAAGATTAATAACAATGAACATCAATTACAAATGTGTATCCACTTAATATGAAAAGGCCTAACACTCAACTGGAGACCCAGAAAGGGAGAATAAGGCAGAAAAAAAATATTTGAAGGAAAAATAATTACAGATTTCCCAAATACAGTCACAAAAGGATCAAATTTGTTTCCAAGTAACTTACCCTTATCCCAGGAGAAAACTCAACAATATTGAAAAGAACACACACACAGACTCCAGCACTTGACAACCTAAAACATTTACAGTGTCTGGAATCCAATAAATAATTGCAGACCTGCGAAGCAGGAAAATACGAACCATAACAAAGAGAAGAATCGACCAATAGGGACAACCGGAATTGACATGGAGCCGAGGACTTTACAGTAGTAAATATTTCACGTGCTCAGTAAGGCAGAGGAAAAAGTAGCAGAATAAAGAGACACAGGAGACGGAGGGAGGAGAGCCGGTTCAGACCCACTGGAGGTGAAACTACGGAAGGAGCAATACCAGAGCGGACTCTGCAGAAGGAAGACAGTCAACTTGCAGCAACAGCAAAGCAACCGCCCCAAATGAAAATAGGAAAAATTCTGGGAAAAAGAATCAGTTGAGCCAGGGGCCAATATATACAAGTGGCTGGAGTCCAGAAGGAGGGGGAGGGCAAGGGATGAAAGGGAACTCCCTACAGACGGGGAGAAAACACGGCAGCTCGCACATCTGATGCAGACAACGTCCAGGCCACACTCAATAAGAAGACAAACACCCAATGAAGCAAGGAGCAGTGTGAGCACTTGCAGGAGGGGACCTGAGCAGGGGCTTGCCACCAGCCACGCAGACAGGGTGTGTTACAACCACAGTGAGACACCACCACACACCTACCTACATCGCAGCCACCACCAGCTGCGTGTCCACTCAATACTTGGACTTTCCTGATGAGATCGCTGCCAACAGGATTTCTTGTGTGTAATGAAATGTTTTGACATTTGCACAACCCAGTGAACCAGTATTTTCCAAACGACCACCATGATGTTACAAAATCATGTATGTGTAAAAGATGGAAGGTAGACCAACGGGTTTTAAGGTAACAAGTACAAAAAGCATGCTGACATGGTTTCAGATTGCTCATTGCAACTAACTTAGGAAACACCACTTGTGGAGTGTGGTGTGGTGTCTAAGACCCGCGAATACTTGACAGGGCTGCTACAAGGTCCTCCCCTTCTCACCTACACATTGGGGTGAAGCTGCGTTTTCATCACAGATTTCATATTTCAGTGAAAACTTATTTTACCACATTGAATGCAGAAGCAGACATGGAGAGTCTGGCTGTCCTGTATTACGTCAGACATTAAAGAGATTTGCAACAATGTAAAACAAAGTTACTTTTCTCACTAAATGTCTTTGTTTTGAAAAATACAGTTATTTTAAATGAAAATGTTACTTATGTTACCATGTAGTGGGTTTTATTTTTAAGTAAATTAACAAATATTTTACAAATTTATTAGCTTATTTTCTAATACAGTAAATATTCATAGATATAACCCACATAAAGCTCTTAGGGTCCTCAATAACTTCCCCAGCGTAAAGGGGTCCCAAGACCAAAATGTTTGAGAACTGCTCTGTTAAACTGAATTATCAAAACCCTTCCACAAAGAAAGCTCCAGGACCAGTGGGTTCACTTACACATTCTATCCTACATTTAAGGAAGTGACACCCATCTTACATACACTCTCTCAACTCCAGGAGGTGGGCACCCCAAGTGTTATTAGCAAACTGAGGAGTGAAGGGACAGGAAAGGATGTCTGTGCCTGTCAAATGGCTCAGAAAATACCCATTTTATGTATAAAATAGAAAATTTAAAACATAGAATGAATACATAAATGTGGCAAAATGTTAAAAAAAATGAATCTGGTAAAGGGTTGGGTTCTATTATTCTTGTAACTTCTCAGTTTGAAATTATTTCAAAATAAGAAAGGCTGAAAAGTCAAAAAGAAAATCAAAACTTGGGGAGGTGCCTCCCCCACTGCGAGCTCCGCAGGGGGCTCTGCAGCCAGGATACCCCCATCACCCCGCAACCCCATCAGCCCCAGGTGCGGCCTCACCGTCTGCAGGTCCTCCATCTGCACGTGGCGCTCAACCAGGAAGCCGTATACGTCCCCGACGCGGACGGTGCTGTCCAGGTCTGGCTCCTCCAGGAGCAGCTTGCACTGCCTGACCGACTCCTTGGGGTCCTCGGTGTATGTCCTGCTGGGAGCAGGGACATTCTGAGCCCCAACCCAGGGCACGGCTACACGTCAGGGGTTAGGGCAGGCTCTCGGCCTGGAGGATGCAGCTTTTTTGTTTGTTTTGTTTTTGTTTTTGTTTTTTTGCGGTACGCGGGCCTCTCACTGTGGTGGCCTCTCCCATTGTGGAGCACAGGCTCCGGACGCACAGGCTCAGCGGCCATGGCTCACGGGCCCAGCTACTCCGCGGCATGTGGGATCTTCCCGGACCGGGGCACGAACCTGTGTCCCCTGCATCGGCAGGCAGACTCTCAACCACTGCGCCACCAGGGAAGCCCAAGGATGCAGCTTTTGAGAAGGTAATTCCCGTGAACTAAATTAATTCTTTATTGAGTCAATTCATAAATTCACTAATTTGTTTTAACAAAACGTATTGACCGCTTGCAGGGCTGGTACTGGTGCTGCACTAGACTCTGGAGGGCACGGCCTGTCAATGCCAGTCCCGCCCAGGGAGCAGCCTGGGGCAGAGAGGTGAGGGCATGGAGGGGGTGCGTCACTGTGGGGAAGCGTCAGGGAGGGCAGCCCAGGCAAAGGCCAACGCAGTGACGCCCAGGGTCTCCGCAATGCCTGGTGCGGTGCGTGCAGGCGGGGGTGGGACCAGGAGGCCCTGTGAGTCCCCCACAGGCTGGCCCTCTGGCCCCCGCATTCCCCTCCCTCTGTCCAAGCACCCTGCCCTGTGGCTGAGCCCCCTCCCTCCTGCAGCCCTGACGTTCCTGAAGCTACACATCTGAGTGGGGGAGCACCCTTCAAAGAGCCCCACTCCATAAACAGCATTCAAAATGTTTTTGGAAGTCTTTGGAAAGCCTCTTCTCAGATAAGCAAAGTGCTTTCATTGGTTTGGCAGGAGCTGAGCCCTGCTGTCCACACAGGGGTCTTGGAAGCACTGGACTAGCTGCCAGTAGGTAAACACTAAGACCCCATACGCATTTGGATTTGTGGCCTGTCCTAAAACAGGCGGCGTGCTGCCCGAGCCTCCACCCCACGGGCCCCCTCCCCAGAACCACCTGCTGGACCCCTGCACGCACCTAAGCAGGCCCTGGGCTCCCCTCAGACACAGCCTCTCCTGACACCAACCTGCCTCCCCCGACCACCACTTTCCTCCCTCAAAGGTCTCGGCTGTTTCTGGAACAACCTCCCAAGAGTCGGCCCAGTTCTGCAGGAACCAGAGGAGCCCCGACGTGCATAGAGCAATGGCACACCCTGCCCTTCCCGTCCAGCTGTCCAAGGAGTTCCTTAGAAGAATGTCCATTGGAAGTGCCATGCTGCCCCACGGCTGACGCACCTGCGGGCCTGCATGAAGCGCTTCACCAGTGCCATTTTGCTCTGCAGCTGCGCCAGCCTGGCCTCCTGGTCCAGTGGGCTCCTGGCCTTGGCCTTGGACAGGCACTTGTAGGCCTCAGTCAGTGCCCCGTGGGCCTTGTCGTAGTTCTGGTACTCGTCGATCTCTACCTGCAGGAGGAGGCGTCAGGACCCATGGGTCCTCCACCCACCCGGGGCCCCTGGAAGTGGGGGGTCGGTACCTGGGCACAGGCATCGTAGAAGCCGGCCAGGAGGTCCAGGGCCCGGCCCTTGGTGTAGAAGCTGATGATGCTCTTCATGATCTCCGGGTCCTTCCGCCAGTCCAGGGACTGCAGGTAGTTGGCTGCCATGATGTAGATCTCCTTTTGCCTCGAGACGCCCGCAAAGAACACAATTTTCTCAGTGTCCCCAGACTTGAGCAGTGCTCTCATGGCCTGGACAGAGAAAGAGCCGGGCTGGCCCCTTCCTGGCAAGGTGGACAGAGCTCCCGCCCGACGCTGCAGGTGTGTCTTCAGGACAAGCGAGCTCTGGGCTGCAAAGTCTTGGCAGGCGCCCTCGGAACCCTGCCCAGAAGCTCATCCCACAGGGCACCCATGCGCCGGGCCGCACTCACCTTCAGCCTGTCCCCTGCCTGCGTGTACTTCTTGGTGGCCAGGTGGTAGTTGCCCTGGCGCATGCAGCAGCTGGCAATCTGCTCCAGCAGCTCACGCCGGGACTCTTCAGACAGCTCCTTGCAGTCCTTGGACACCGTCATCTTTTCAGCCATCTCCTCAGTGATGGTCAAGTTCTGCTCCAGGCAGAGCTGCAGGGCTTCGTGATACTGGGAAGGGCCACAGAAACCAAGGGGCAGTCACCTGTGGCCTGGGGGAGAGCCACACCTCCCCGCCTCCTGGGGTGGGGGTGGGGGGAACAGTGCGGCCAGGTGGGGGCACGTGACCTTCTCTTGCTATTGATACTCTAGAGGCAACCAAGGAAACGTGCAGCCCAAAAGGAAGTTATATTCATTGTGGGAGGAAAAGGAGACCAGAAACTAATTTCCTTCTATAATTCTTTTCAAGTTTTCAAAGTAAGGAGTTTAATTAATTTAATTAACTTTCCTTAAAAATTCAAGAAAAATTATATATTCTTCACTTAAGAACGTGTCTTGGGGGGCTTCCCTGGTGGCTCAGTGGTTAAGAATCTGCCTGCCGGGGCTTCCCTGGTGGCGCAGTGGTTGAGAGTCCGCCTGCCGATGCAGGGGGCATGGGTTCGTGCCCCGGTCCGGGAAGATCCCACATGCCGCGGAGCAGCTGGGCCCGTGAGCCATGGCCGCTGAGCCTACGCGTCCGGAGCCTGTGCTCCGCAACGGGAGAGGCCACAACAGTGAGAGGCCTGTGTACCGCAAAAAAAAAAAAAAAAAAGAATCTGCCTGCCAATGCAGGGGACGTGGGATCGAGCCCTGGTCCGGGAAGATCCCACACGCCGTGGAGCAACTAAGCCCGTGCGCCACAACTACTGAGACCACGCGCTGCAACTACTGAAGCCCAAGCGCTCTAGAGCCCGCGAGCCACAACCACTGAAGCCCGCGCGCCTAGGCCCATGCTCCTCAACAAAGACACCGCAATGAAAAGCCTGCGCACCGCAACGAAGAGTAGCCCCCGCTCGCCCAACTAGAGAAACACCGTGCGCAACAACGAACTCAACGCAGCCAAAAATAAAATAAATTAAAAAAAAAATAAAACAGCCCATTGTGGATTAATAAAAAAGAATGTGTCTTGGGAAGAAAAAGAACTATATCTTGGAGATGATTTGCCCTGCTGACGGCTGTGCTGGGAACCTGCAGGGCATCCTGCCCAGACTCAGAGGGTGGTCCTGCAGGTGCGGAGGTCCTTGTGCCTATGCCACTCACTCATGTATAAGTGTGTTGTTAGCATGACTGCTGACGATAGGAAGCACTGGACCAAGGAAGATGTGCTTGTCACCTGTGGCAGGCGCCACTGCCATGTTCCTACCCGCAGCCTGAGCACAACTGTTTCCCACTACAACCTGGCGGGTTTTCTAGCCTTTTTACTTTACTAGCCTAATTCACAAACAATGGCATCTCCTCACGTCTGATCTGTATTCCCCTGATATGAGTGAGGCTGTGTATCGGACATTCAGGAACCATCCAGATTTCCTTTTTTTAAAACAAACTGACCATACTCTTTGTCCTTCCTCTTGAGTTGTTGGTAGATTTCTTATTGGTTTATAGAAACTCTATACATATTAAGAAGATTGGCCTTTCGGGATATAGGTAGAATACATTTTTTCCCATTTTATTATTCATCTTTGCTTTGTTTATGCTGTGTTTTCCATGTGCTATTTTCAAATTTGTATTTGGTCAAATTGATCAGTCTTTCCCACTATGGCTGTTGGGTTTTGAGTTGTATTTAGAAAATGCCTTCCCTCCTTCAAGGTCATACGAGACACATATGGCTTCTGGTGGCACTGGGCCGCCTCCCTATGCACTTAGATCTCTGACCTGCCTGTAGTTTCCTCAGACGCAGCGGGTGAGAAGGGTTTAACTTCACTTTTCCCAAGTGGCCACCTGGCTGTGTCAACCCCATTCACCGAAGGGCTCATCCCCACTGTTGTGAGATGCTCCTTCACCACATGTAAATGTGCATCCGTATGTGGCTCTATTTCTGGATTTTCTAGTATTTCCTACTGATCTATAGGCCCGATCACGCACTAAACCCCAATTATTCTAGCACTGATATAGTTTATGATCTGGGAGGTTTAATCACCTCTTGCTATACTCTTCTTTCCAAATTTTTCTTGGCTCTTCTGGCTTATCTGGTTTTCACTGTAAAACTACAGAATCCACTTATCTAACTAGAGGAAGCCCTGTGGTATTTTTCCTGGGGTCAGAGTCAGTCTGAAGCGGCTTTAGGGAGGCCAGTCAGTAGGTCTCTCTAACCAAGTACGTGGTGTGTGTGCCTTTTCACTTGCTCAGGAATTCTCCTATCACTCATAATGAGAGACGACACTGCACGTGTGATTCTGGCTGCAGGAAAAAAGATCTTCCAATTAGGACAGGCTGATTCTGGGTGACTAACCATTTTCTATATCTCCATTCAGTTTCCATCAAGGGGAATTTTTCTCCTTAAGGAAGATTAGTGCACATACCCATTAAGACGGCTACTATCAGAAACTAGAAGACAGGGAGTGTTGCGGAGGATGTGGAGAAACTGGGACCCTGGTGCTCTGCTGGTGGGAGCATCAAACGGTTCAGCCGCCGTGGAAACAGTGTGGCGGTTCCACAGAATGTTAGAGCAGAGTTATCATGTGACCCAGCACTTCCCTCTCTGGGTAAATTCCCCAAAGAACTGAAAGCAGGGTCTTGAAGAGATGTTCGCACATTCATGCTCATTCACAACGGTCAAAAGGTAGAGAGAATTCCCTGGCGGTTAGGACGCTGCGCTCTCACTGCCGAGGGCCCAGGTTCCATCCCTAGTTGGCGAACTAAGATCCCACAAGCTGTGCTGGTGTGGCCAAAAAAAAAGGGTAGAAGCAACCCGAACGTCCACCTGTGGATGCTGGACAAGCCAGGTGTGGTCTGTCCGTGCAGAGGCATACGGTTCAGTCTCAAACAGCAGGGACCTTCCAACACACGCTGCAGCGTGGACGGCCTGGGGGACTCTATGCTCGGGCGAAAAGCCAGTCGCAAAGACAAGCGACTCCGCTGACACACGTCCCTAGACTCACACTCAGAGAGACAGAAAGGCGGAGGGTGCGTGCCAGGGGACGGAAGAGTTTGAGTTCTGCGAGACCAGTAGGGTCTTGGAGATCAGCTGCACGAACACGTGAATGTGCTTAACACCACTGAGTTGTACACTCAAAAACCCCTAAGATGGGAACTTTCACGTTATGTGCTCTTTACAACACACACACAGAAGAAAGTGGACTCCTTAGCTATGACTGGAAACAGGCGGCTAGTCCCGCACAGGCCGGCCTGGCCTTCCTGGTGAGCGTGGTTGGTGAGGGTGGCCGCCCGCCCGCAGGGCCCGTACCTTCTTGGCGGCTAGCAGCAGCTCCACCGCCTTCTCGTACTGACTGTGCTCCAGGAAGAAATCGGAGCAGCGGGCCAGGAGGGCGGGGTCTGACTTCTCGTCCAGGTCCTCTGCCACAAGCTGCAGGGCCACAAACTGCTGTGTGGCGAAGGCCAGCTCCAGGGCCTTGGAGAAGTGGCCGGCCTGTGGACAGCGGGGGAGCTCTGAGCAGCACCGTCTGGGCGCCCCACTGTGCCCGGGGCCTGGAGCGGGTGGCCTCACCTTGTGGTACAGCATGACCGCCTGGTCCATCTGCTCACCCTTCTCCTCGTAGTAGCGTGCGGCCTCGATCATGTCCTTGGGGGAGCTCAGCAGGGCCAAATTCATAAGCTGGTCATCCAGGCCGTGCTCCTGTGGGAGCACAGAACGTTGGGGAACTACCTGACATGAGGGCTCTCCCCCTTTTCGACTTTTCTTGAAGTGGGACCCTGGGCTGGAAGACTTTTATGGATGCAGAGCGTCCGATGGCTTCCTAGGTAGGTCTACTGAGTACGAGGCGTGAACAGCCTCCCTGCTGCTCAGGAGCCTGGATAGCAGGGAGCGTCCCCGAGCGCACTTGGGCAGAGTGAGGCGTGAGACGTAGACACCTGCCTGGGTAGGGGTATGACACTCACGACATGAGTCTCTAACTTTCTGTTTGAAACTCTCTCAACAGAAGGTGGGAAGCAGCCTCCCCCACGCGGAGGCGCTGGCAGGGGCTGGGCGCGCACCTTACAGAGGCGAATGGCATTGTTGAAGGCCTGGGCGCGTGTGTAGAAGTGCACGGCCTGCCGCACCTCGTCCTGGCTCTCGTACTGGCGGGCCAGGTGGTAGGAGGCCGCCCAGTTCCCGGTCTCGCTGGCTATCTCTGCGGCCTAGAGACACCAGGGACAGGGGTTTTGCGTGCAGCCTCCTCTGCCAAGCAGCCCGCCTCCCTCCGGAGCTCCTACCTTCTGGATATTGCCCTGGAAGCAGTAAACGCGGACCAGAGAGAAGTAGTCGTGCGCCAGCTCATAGTAGCGAAGTGCGGCATCCATCTCGGCCTGGCTCTCCAGGTACTGGGCCCACCACCTCCACAGGGTCCTGCGAAGAGCCGCATGCGCTCCCTCAGGCCCCTCTCCCGCCGGAAGTGAGCCCTGGGTCCCACACCAGCAGCCAGGAGACATGGACGCTGGGTGGATGAGCCCGAGTGAGGTCCCTGGGGGAGGCCCCCGCCCGGTGCCCTGGGGACCAGCTCACGTGTGAGGCTCTGGGGGGAAGCCCTCCCAGGCCCAGCCACTCACTTGTCCTTCATCTTGTTGATGTATAGCTCCAGGGCCTGCAGGTCCTCCGCCAGCATCCGTGGCACCTCGAAGCGGTGCGTGTCTGATTTCTCGTAGCTGCGGGAGAAGAGAAAGCGCCGCTCACTCCCTGGTTCAGCTTGCAGCTCAATGGCCTGTGCACCCGACTAAAAGCTCCACCACTAGCACTGTCCGGTGGGCACAGGCCCGACCAGCGCTGCGGCCTAGAGACCCAGAGCCTGGCAGGTCCTCCTAAAGCACAGAGCTCAGGCCCCCCCAAAGCCCTCCCACCAAGATGGTGCTGGTCTGGATCTTCCTCTGAGAACCTCCGAGGCCCCCTCACTGGGGCAGCAGAGGCAAGAGGTCCTGGCTGCCCGCCCGTGCTCACTAGCTGAGGGCCAGGCTGCAGTCCCCGCTGGCCTCCAGGTGCCGGGCGTAATTGTAGTAGGTGGTGCGCAGGTGCACGCGGTCGTGTCGCTCAGCCACCTCAATGGCCCTCTGCCACTGGCCCTCTGCCTGCAGGAGCCTATTGAGGAGGTCGTAGCGCCCGCATTTCTTGTACAGATGCTCCGCATCCTCCTGAGGGAAGGAAGTGTGCCTGTTGGCGCCGACGATGCCCCCAACGGCAGCCAAAAGTCACCAGGGATCCACCGTGGCAGGCGGCAGGGCAGCCAGGCCATCAACCCGCCCACGACTGAGACCACAACACACCCTGGGTGGGATGGACACTTTGGGGCATGGGCGGGGATGGTCAAGACGACACTGGAGAGGGCAGGCCTGCCCGTCAGCCAGTGGGTCTGAGCTCCACCCAGACCCCATCAGACCTGTGGGTGTCTGCTCCCGACTGTCCCCAGCCCGACAGTGAGCTGTGCCCGGCCACTCGGCCTGCATCTCCTGCGACTTCCATCGGCCTCTCTGGGCCACAGGGGTACGAGGGGCCGTGAGCTCCGCAAACACGCAGGAGGCAGGGAGGGGACCGGCGTGGAGTGGGGTGGCCTCGGGGGCTCTGCAGGGGGCTCCCTCCCCCCCACCCCCATTTTGGCCTCAGCTTGTTTGAGGGGGTTTCTGTTCCCTGCAACCCAAGGGCCCGGACAAGCACACACTGTGTGTGGGAGGCTGGCCTGCCCATCGGGGTGGTGCCCACTCACCAGCATGCCCAGCTGTATGGCCAACACGGCCACCCTGGCCTCTGGCTCTGGCTCCTGCTCAGCCTCCCGCAGCGCTCGGGCTCCGCGCGCGTGGCCCATGTGCCCCAGGCACACCTTGGCAACATCCAGCCGCTGAGTCTTCACGCACATGCGCGCCATGTTCTCCCAGACAGCCTCGCTGCAGTGAAGGACACGTGGCTCCAATGAGCTGCCGCTCCCATGACTCGGGCCCCAGCAAGACCCGTGCCAGGCAGCACGGGGACCCAGCTGGACACATGGTCTCCGAGAAGGGGGCCGTGTGCGAGCCCAACAGCTTCACCCACAGAGCAACGTGGCAAACTGGGACCCACATGGCCTCCCGGGAAGAAAACGGGTGAGACACCTGTGTCCCAGGGGTGCAGGGGCTGGTGTACCTCTCACGGCTGGCCCTGGGGCCTGCTCCTTGAGCAGGCTCCCTCCCTCGGCCACAAGGGGTCCCGTGAAGACCCCGGAGAGTGTCTTGTGCAGGCTGCCAGGCCCCACCGTGCCCCTCAGTGAACACTT
This sequence comes from Tursiops truncatus, assembly GCF_011762595.2. Lineage (NCBI taxonomy): Eukaryota > Metazoa > Chordata > Mammalia > Artiodactyla > Delphinidae > Tursiops > Tursiops truncatus. The sequence continues at coordinate 36,939,173 of NC_047048.1, read as the reverse complement.
GCTTCTCCCCCCCGGCACCTGGCACCTCTGTCCCAGGCTGAACTCCTAGTGCTCCCTCCACCCTCACACAGAGCCCCTGGGTCAGGCGGGGAGTGGGGTCCCCCAACTCCAAGGACAAGCATGACACCCAGGTGGGCCCTGCCATGTGCTGAATGGAGGCGGGGGGCCCGGGGGCGGACCTGCAGAGCTGCCCTCTGACACCCCTGGCACAGGCTTGGGCCAGGCTCTTCCTTCCTTGTTTGGAGGTTTCTAGCATCTCTCTCCCTCCAATGCTGATGGGGGCTCCTGCCCGTCCCCTAGCAGGTCCCAGGACAACCTCAGACCCAGGACGGCCTCCCTGAGAAAAGATGCTGGCAGGAGGGAGGATGCCCTGGGGCCCCTCCTCCTGGGGCTTCATCCCCTGATGACCCCAGAGCCCTGAGAACAGACCAGTAAGTAACTTCTGGGATGCGAGCGGCTGGTGGCCCTCAGGATGCGTGAGTCACTGCGGACTCCACCCGTCCGTTCTCAAGGAGCCCCTGGGCGAGCAGCGTGGAAGCAGGGTGCCAGCCACTCCCAACAGCCTTTCCGTGGGCAGCTTTACCCCATGTGAGTCCTGGGGTCTGTGCATCCAACCGAAAGTCCATGTGGACACCCGCCTAGTCCCCGCCAGAGCCGTGAGCGCTTCCTGCTGTCTGGTAGCGTCTGCACCCTGTCAAGTGAGGGGCAGATGGGCTCCGAGCGGCCTGACGCTTGGGAAAGACTTGTCCTCTGAGAAGCTCCCAGAGCGAGCCAGAGGACCCTCCTCTTGGGCTGCTCTGTGGAGACCCTGGTGGGACGGAGCAGTGGTTGACTACTCCCAGCTTCACGTCCCACCAAGCGGCACACACGCTGTGTCCAAACCTCCTGTGTGTCTCTGCTCTAAGACAACACTGCTGCTGGTCCGCGTGAAGGAGCAGGGGAGGCCTTGACAGGGCCAAAGACCTGGACCGCGGAGAACAGGAAGGGCCCCTGGGGTGGCACACGATGGATGAGGGGGTCCTTGGAGGACTCGGTCATCCTGACTCAAGGTCTGCTCCCAGGCCGGCCACCCTCCCCCTCCCCAGCCCAGCTGTCCACTCCACCCAAGCCCGAGGCTGGGGGCTGGTCCGATAGGAGCCCCAGCAGGTGGCCCGGCCTGCTCCCCGCCCAGCCTGGGAGAGAGCTGGATGGCTCAAGGGCTGTTCCCAGGACAAGCAAAGCAGGGGCTACAGTTCCTGAAACCCCCTGCTTGCTTTTCAACGGAAATTAGCCACTTAAAGACTGGCTCAGGATAAGCGATTCTAATGAGTAAGGAGGGAAATCAACGCTCTTTTAATGGAAACTTTGAGGAAAACTTCCTTTTCGAGGCGATCTACTGCACTGTGTGCACAGGAGCCCCAGCCCTAGTCCTCAGAGTGGGTGCCCTCCCACAGGGTCTTCTGAGCTGACAGACCCCCAGATGCCTCCCCACCCACAGAGCGGCTGGAGTGAGAGCAGGGGGAGCAGGGGGGCAACCCCGCTTCTGGCACAGCCGAGGGAAGAGGGAAAGTGGCAAGAACTCAGCTGACACGTTTGCTACAAGCTCTGGTGGGAAAAATCCAAAGGACATAAAATTCCTCCGGGAGCTGATGGACAGATGTTTCTTGAGAACCTTGATTCTCCAAAGACCCTCTGCCTTTTAGGAATGTAAACTTGGGGCGGGAACTTCCAGGGCCGACCAGTTTGGTTTCAGCACAGGCCCAGGCTGAATGAGTCGCAGCCCAGAGGATTTGAGCAGAGCAGATGACTATCTCTCTGAGCGCCCCTCAGCCTGACGGCTTATGCGACACAGGGCAGGGCACCCAGTGCAGGACCTGGGCCCTTGCTGCCCACACACACCCCGTCAGCAGCAGACAGGGCCCAGGCCCTCAGGCCTCGCCGGGTGCACGGCTCGTCCAGAACCCAGCCTCTTGCACCTCAAGGACGATGGCCTGTTCTGGCAGGTCTCCAAGTATGGGTGAGGGTCTCAGCTGGGAGGTGGAGGAGTCCAGGGGGCCTCCCCACCACACTGGCCCTTCTCTGCTGCGCACCTATGGGTGCGTGGCACCCATATGCTGGGGGAGTGACCGATGGCTGGGGGACGCCCAGTCCCCAAGGTGGGCGACTGGTCACCAGCGCCCTGCCTGCCCCGAGCCACCGGGTCGAGACAGACAGCGGGGCCTGTGGGCCTGCCAGGCCGGCATCCCTGGCCTCCACTTTCAGGGAAGGTGGGGAGGGCGGGGGAGGGTCCCGGAGCAGGCCTCCAGAAGAAGGCCCCCCTGCCTTTCCTATCAGGAAACACATCCTGTTAGTGTCTGGCTGCTATTTGTTGCAGTTGGCTACGCCCTCCAGCTCACCAAAAACAGCCTCAAAAACAACCATTTCCTCTCTGCTGAGAGACAGGGGGAAAACGCAGGCGCGAGGCACACACACACTCACTCACACACGCACGCGCATCCCTGCAGCAACCCGTTTGCTTTCCAGGACCAGCTGTTGGGTGGCGGAGGCACCGGGAAGGGGCTCAGGCAGCGGAGGCCCCAGTGGCTCACTTGTGCTGCTCCCAGCGGCCCTGCTCAGAGCCCTGCTCCGCACTGGTCCTGAGAGTGAGGCCCAGGCACCCCGCGTTGCTGCCTGCCTTGCAAGTGATTTCTGTTCTCTTCGCCTCCTCCTCCTCCCAGGAAGACGGCGCGCTCACGACTCTGGACTCTCGCTGGTGCCCCTGCTTCCTCCCCGGGATGGGCAGCTCGGAAGGCTTCAGCTCAGGCCTGGCCCTGCTCCAGGTGCAGGAAGGAGGGTAAGGAGGGCCGCGAGGCGGGCGCCCCCGCACCTGTCGCATGGGCCTTCCTGACACCTCCAAGCATGAGCGGTGATGTCCTCTAGCCACCCCTGGTGACAGCAGCTGACCGACTGGGACTGGGACTTTCTCCACGACAAGGGGACGGCACCGCAGTCCGCAATGACTGTCCAGAAAGTGGTGGCCACGGCCGTGCTGGTGGCCCTCGTCTCTCTCATTCTCAACAACGCGGCGGCCTTCACCCCCAACTGGGTGTACCAGACGCTGGAGGACGGGCGCAGGCGGAGCGTGGGGCTGTGGCGGTCCTGCTGGCTGGACAGGGCCAGGGGAGGGCCAAGCCCGGGGGCCAGGCCCGGGCAGGCGGACGCGCGGGACTGCGAGGCCCTGGGCTGGGGCTCCGAGGCAGCGGGCTTCCAGGAGTCGCGAGGCACCGTCAAACGTAAGTCTGCTTATTTTCCTTCCTCCTTTAAAGCGGCTGTGGATGCAGGCACATCTGCTGACGGGTGATGGGTGCTCTGCTCACAGGGGCAACCTTGGCTCTTGGGGACCCAAGCGAGCCCCAAGCTCCAAGCCCACCCTGCTCCGGCCCCTTTGGTACAGAATTCTTCCTGTGCAGGAGGGGGCTTTCTCTCTGCCGTCATGCATAGCTACAGTACGGATACATTAACCAAAGCAAGGAAAATATGTTTTTCCTGGTGGAAAATAAAGATTGTTAATGAGTAAAATAAACAAGAAGCTTAAAAACATGCGGCTGGGTTTGGACTTCATTCCACAGTTGTCAGGGTCGTTAATGCAGTGGGCAGCATAGAGGGAGACGCTCCAGGAACCGCCTGTAGGTGGGATGCCCAGGAGAGACTGGGAGACTGATGGCCTTCAGAGGGCAGAGAAGAGCCGACTCCTGCGAGCAGGGGCCTGGCTCCCTTCTGCCCAGTGGTCCTGTCTGGTTTGTCACATCCGGCACAGGGTCCATTACAGCTCTGAAAAGTGGGAACTTGACTTTGAAAGGGGGGTAGGGTTTGAGTGTACGGGAAGGAAGGTTCATAAATATGAAACGCTTGTCACCTAATGTGTAGACACATGGCAACAGCAGCTGATGGGCAAAGGTCTCCCCAGTGACGACCCTTTAAAACTGCAGACAAGAGTCTAACACGTAGACCACATCACCTGTTCTGAATACACCACTTGTCCTTAGGAAAACGTGGCTCTGGCCAGGCCTCTGCTGGCTGCTCCAGAGGGCACGCCTCACTCAACTCAGGCGTGATGGCCCTCAGAATCCTGACCCACGAGGGAATGGGAGTGGGGGGATGTTGCCTCCACTTCACAGGCAAAGAGACTGAGGCTGCAGGAGGCGTGTGGCTCCGTTCAGGTCCCCGAGGGGATGTGAACCCGTCTTTGCACGTGGACCCCCTCGCAGCACAGCCTGGGGGTGTCTTTCATCGGGAGTGGCTGGCTTGCCAGCCCGCCCCCACCCTTTGCAAGCAGAGAGCCACAACCTCCCTTAAAAAGGGCGGGGCTTCCCTGGTGGCACAGTGGTTGAGAGTCCGCCTGCCGATGCAGGGGACACGGGTTTGTGCCCCGGTCCGGGAAGATCCCACATGCCGCGGAGCGGCTGGGCCCATGAGCCATGGCCGCTGAGTCTGCGCGTCCGGAGCCTGCCTGTCCTCCGCAATGGGAGAGGCCACAACAGTGAGAGGCCCACGTACCGCAAAAAAACAAAACAAAACAAACAAAAAAGGGCGAAGAGCCTGAATGAATCAATGAGCTTCTGTGAGCTCTCAGATCAGGGGCCTGTGGGGGGCTGGGTAGGTCAGCTGAACTTGGGTCGCTGTGACCTGCCGGTCAGACTGGTCCCTCTGGGCTCTAGGTCTGTCCTGAGGAGCAGTGAAAGCCAGTGACTGGGGCTCTAGCGTGGGCTCCGCGCAGGCCACGCCTCTCCCACCCCACAAGTGCACTGCACGCCCCCCACCCCCCGCCACAGAGCAACCCCCCACCCCGGGGGGAGGCCCCACGTCAGCCCAGCCCCTGCCCTGGGCTCAAGGCCTCCAATGCCGCACAGGTGCCCCCTCCGGGCATCCGTCCCCCCCGCCCCCTTGTTGAGCCGCGTCGGGTCAGGTCAGGCCAGGAAGACACAGGCCGGGACGCTCTCTGCCTCCAGACCGCACAGCCACCCTGCTGCATGTCCCGAGCGCACCGCTCACCTGCCCTCGTTTGCTGTCCCTCCCTGACCACCTGATAAGTCCCCTGAACAACTTTTAAAACATCCTCCTGCCATAACACGGCATTTGTGGCAGCTGACCTTTAATGATGCCCTGAGCATCAGAGGTTTTCCCAGAACAAGGGAAATGTCTTTGGAGCTTCTCGTGAACGAGGCTGAGACCAGGGAGAGGGGCTGGCAGATGTCTCACCAACTCCCAGGGACGGAGCACTGCTGCCCTGGGGGTTCCGGAGCTGGGGGCTTCTGGCCTGGTTTCTGGGCTGCCCCCTTCAATCAAACCAGCTCCCAGTCTCATCAGCTCTCATGCAAAACCTCAGCCCAGGCTTTGCCCCCGATGGTCCAGCCTCCAGCCAGGCTAGGGACAGGGAGAAGGAGTGGGTGGCCTCGACCATGGAATCACCTCCGTCTGTCCATCCCGAGCCCCGTGTGGGGGTACCGAGGGGGCGAGACTCGTGTTGCTTCACCCTAGAATCCCAGACATGATGCAGGTGGCCAGGGCAGCTCTCAGGGACAGCAGCCATGCTCCTGCCGGCTCTGTGCCCAAGTCCTGGCAGAGCCCGCAGAGCTGAGCCAGAGCCACTTGGCACATTGGGCCAACACCACCGTCCCCCAACGTAACAAGCTCTAGTGAGGGTGTCCCGAGCATGCTGGGTCAGGGGACGACCCTGGGTCAGGCCCTCCAGCTGCCCCCATGTCACGCCAGGTCCCGTCCTCGAGGACAAGGCCCTTCCCCACGCTGGCTCACTGGGCATGTGCAGCCGCTGTGATTTTTTGTTACTCATCAGGTGGGGGCCTGGAGGTACCTCACAGCCCAGGACGGGGTCAGTCTTGCTTTCTGGCCCCCGTTCTCTCTGCCACTTTTCATCTCTCTAAGTTTTGTGTATTCTGTCGGGCACCTGTGTCCTTGCCCTGAAGCCAGGGGGGATGTGAATAAACACGTAATTAAATCTCCTGGGGTGACCGCTGCTGTCTCCTGGGAGGCAGCCTCACAGGGCACTGGGGTGGGAAGGGGCACAGCGACTGTCCAGCCAGCAGACACTCACGGCCACGTTCTCATGGCTCCTCAAAGCCCAGTGCTGCTGCCCAGGCCGTGCACACAGCAAGTGTGAGGACCCGTCAAACGTCCAGGCTTGGTGGGTGCTAGTGAGGACTGGTCCCCTCTGGGTGGCTGGGAAAGGGGGCATGGCCAAGGGGAGAGTCCGCCACCTCAGCCTTTACAGCCTCGGGCAACTGAGTACTAGGCAGCGGCCCAGCTCGAATGCTTGGAGGGTGGATTGCTGCCAGGGTGTGTGGCATGGGCCTGAGCGCTCAGAGCCGCTGGGGCCACCGGGAGGGCAGGGCCTCGTGGTGCCAGCACCAACACACTGCAGCGCAGACACTCCCGGCATGGCCAGCCCGTTGGTGCACGTCTTTCCTTGCCTGTGAGGCTGGGCCCCGGAACCGGAAGGACATTCCTGGGCCCAGAATGGATCCAGGTTCTGCCCTGTGTTGTGAACACCCATCACGTTTTAACAGCCCTCATCTCTGAGGCCACCTCCACTTCCAAACTCTATGACCTCTTAGAGTAGCAGGACCTTCTGTACGGGCGTTTGAAGGGTAAAAATTGTTGCAAAGAAAACAGCGTGAAAAAGGCAGGAAGAGTGTGATGAACAGCAGCCTCCATGGGAAGCCAGCTGGTGTTCCAGAGTCTGTGGCCCGAGTAACTGGACCCCCGTGCTGACAGAGGAGCCGCGTGTCCTCCTGCTCCCACGTGTGGTCACGGGGACGCGAGACCTCATGAGCAGCCAGGAAGGTTTCTGTAAATCTTGAGCGCTAGCAGCCCTGCCGCCCCAGCCTTGGGGGAGAGGAGGGGTCTGAGCCTGTGTGCGGGGAGCCCACTTTGTTCTCCGGCCCAGCCTCTGTCCTTTCTTCGAGTTGCTCCGGAGCTGCTGCCACACCACTGCCAGAAGCCCTGCGCTCACCAGGCTGCACCGCCCACCCCCGGCTCCTCGTCTCCCTGAGTTTTAAAGGGTCAGGGTTCCCAGCGACTGCAGCTATGCTTTGTGGTAACTTTGAAGACTACAGAACCCAGAACATGAGCGCTCGGTCACCCGGCAGTGAGGTCCACGGAGCATGTGCGGCCGCGCAAGGAGCAGGCGAGAGTGTCACAGGCAGCGTCAAGCCCTGGCAGAGGCGCCGTCCGTCCATCTGTCTGCCTGGGAATGCTCCTTGGCCCTCAGTGCCAGGCTCTCCTTCCAGAAGCCCTCTGCCCCTCCACCCTCAGGGCTGCTCTGACTTCGCAGCAGCCCGAGGCTCCTGCACCACAGTCCAGAGCCAGGCCTGGGATCTGGGAAGGGTGAAACCCCTCAAGCTCCGGACAGCAGGAGGGAGGCCAGCGGGAAGCAGCAGGTCGAGACCCCTGGGCAGGAGGAGCTGACCCTCCGTGGCAGGAAGCGGCACAACGCCCCCACGAGACTCTGGACTCCACAAGCGCTAAATGTGAATGCCACCTGCCCGCAGAGCATGAATCAGACAGCGCTGCACTTGAAGCCTGGGGGGCGGGGGGCACTTTTACAGCATGGAAGGACCACAGGGAAGGGGCCTGACTTCACGGTGGATGGCTTTGCCCTCCAGCACATGGGTGGGAAAATTGACTCCCCTGATGGCCTCTTGATGACACCTCCATGGCCCCCACCTTTGCAGTCCAAGCATTGGGCTGCCCCATCCTCCTTCTGCCCTGTGTGCACAGCCTCCAAATGCCTTGCTCAGGGACCAGGGGCAGGTGGGGGCTGGGAAGGGAGTGGTGAGACTCGCTGAGACGGAGGGAGGAGTCCCGGGAGGGGCAGGCAGCCCAGTCTCGAGCGGTCTCGCCCGTGCTGACCGCCTGCTTCTCTCCCTCCGGCCCCTCACAGTGCAGTTCGACATGATGCGAGCCTGCAACCTGGTGGCCACGGCGGCACTTGCCGCAGGCCAGCTCACCTTCGTCTTGGGGCTGACGGGCCTGCCCCTGATGTCACCCGATTCCCAGTGCTGGGAGGAGGCCATGGCTGCTGCGTTCCAGCTGGCAAGTAAGTATCCTCACCCGGGTCCCGGCCAGGCTGAGCAGCCGCATCCCCAGCTCCTGTCAGGGCTGGCAGGTTGGCTGTGGCTTCTAAAGTCATGGTGACCCCTGTGGGTCACGCTCCCACCCCACCCATCACTGTGGGCAGCAGCAAAACAGAAATACACACAGGGGTGGAGCACTGAGGTGCAACCAGATGGGTTTCTGTCTGTTTGCTCAAGGCCTCCTGGCCCTTCCCATCTAAGACAAGGTGCCAAGGCTCACGGTGACCTGCTTTGCTTTCCAAAGTCTTCGGCATCTGGTGTTTTCTTTGCCCCTCTGTAGCCTGTGTGGCAGGCAGCCTGGGTTCACGCTCCTCCCATGAGGGTGCAGCAGCCTGCTGCAGGCACTTGGGCACATGGGCAGAGGGGGGCGCCCTTCTGACCCCTTGCCTGCCTCCATGGCCTTCCTGGCTAACGGTTAGCAGACGGGGAGTTCTGGGCACACATGGTTCCCAGCCGGCGACCTGCATGCTCGGTTATAAATGCAGCTTCCTGGGGCCCGGCTGGGGTGAGCAGGGCCCTCCTGTAAGAAGCACAGACAAAGCGTGGAGGACCCCGCCAAGCACACAGGGACGCACATGCAACACTAGGGCCAGAAAAGCGTGATGGGGGCAGTGTGGAGGAGAGCAGCGAGGCTTTGGCCATCAGCAAACAATCCAGAAGCCACCTCGGCCTCTGGGGGCGACTGCAGGCTGAAATGGGGCAGGGCCTGGGCACACTGTAGTCTTCACAGGGCGAGTGCAGCAGCGCCGTGGATGATCAATGGAACTGTTCCAGGAGGCTCTGCACAATGACCACGGAAGCCCCAAAGCGTCCACCCGGCACCCCAGAGAGCGGAGGGGCGTCTGTGCTGGTTTCCCCTCTCCCTCTGCCTGCCTCACTGGCCCAGGTTTAATGATCACGGGAACCTGGGAGCTCAGGTTTCCTGCTGCCTATGGGGAAGGTCAGATGGGTGGCTGATGGGACAGAGGAAGGGCCAGGACGTCACCAGCCCACCGCCTGCCTCTCCGGCTCGGTGGAGAAGGCAGTGTCCCAACCATGAGGGTGCAGTTTCAACACACGCGGCGGGAGGAACGGCAGGAAATACGAGTGAATCACTTGGGGAATAATGGATCCTGGCCCTCATCGTCCTGGAGAAACACAATTTCCAGAATGCAGCTGACAGGCTGGCAGCACTCGTGCTGGAAAGTGCCGGGTGGGACTCGGAAACAGGCCCTGTTCACAGAAGGCCAGTCACTTCCCTGTGGCCGGGCAGGACAGAGGGCGTCGCCAAGGCCTAGGAAAGAGCGCAGGCTTTGATGTCAGGAGAACAGAACTGTGTCCGGCCCTACGGCTTACCAGCCATGTGAACGGGGCAAAGCCACACCTCAGTTCACCCAACTGCAAAATGGGGTAATGCCCACCCTGCCTGGGGCAATTCTGAGAGTTAACCAGGTACATGAAGCGGGACCTCGGACCTCCACCTCCTCCCTCCTCTAGGACTGTGAGGAAAAACACGGACATTCCAATGCCACACATGTAGGAAAATCACCCACCTGCCCTCTGCTGACCTTAGGGCTGTAAATCAAGCAGTTTCCTCGCCTCACTGAAACCACCCACCTCTCTCACGTGGGATCATCTGAAATTCCATCCCTTCAAGAAGGAAGTGGAAGATTTTGCAACGTGATTGGAAAAGCTGGATTAGAAACAGATATTTTAGTGGCATTAAAGGAATAAAAGTAACAGCTCTTGATTCTGAAAGTAACTCCTCCTAGCAGGATGATCAAATCTGTCATTGCATTTCTTAAGAAACTTCTTTGAGACACTTATTCAGAATTATTAGAAAAAATATTGTGGGTTTGGTGTCAAAACTGACGTCTTACTTTCTGTAAACTCTTGTTTCAGAACAAAATATTGTTTCCAAATAACACAACAAAAAAATGGAAACAGGGGAACCCCCATTAACTAAAATCAAACTGTCTTGCATCAGTCGGTGGGGGTTGGGGGGCACTGCCAAAGGTCTGGGGGTCAGGGGCTGTCCTGGCCAAGTGGGGGCTGGGGGCACATGCTGCTTTCCTGAGTATTTCCAGGCCAGCACAGCCTCTGGAAAGGTTGGACCAGGTTCTGTCCAAAAACCATCAGACAGGCAGAGGCCCACGGAAAAAGCCAGAAGCCCCGAGCAGCACCTGTGGCACTTCAGATGGTCCCTCTGCCTCCGCAGGCCCCCTCTCCCCGTGGTGTCCGACGGTTACCCCCAGTGGGTCTGCTGTGCCCAAAAAGGAAATGCATTTGGCCCTGTTTAGACTTGTTTCATTGACAAACAGTACAGAACATAGCTCTGTGCCTTTCTTCTATCACACTGCTAATTTTAGAGTTAGGTTTTTTCCTGTGCTCTGGTCTGTTTTAAACAGTCAGGGAGAGACTGAAGGGCGCCAGGATATCCTGTCCCAGGAGGGGGAAATGCCTGCTGGTACCTGTTATGCAAGGGAACCTTGAGTCCCCAGTGCTGGGGCCAGAGGGTGGGCGGGGGGAGAGAGGTGCTCGTGAAGGGGGGAAGCACACGGATTCCCCGGGAGGCCGGGACCAGCCGGAGAGCAACACCCCAGTGGGAGGAGACAGGAGGCCGGCCGCTTGCCCATTCATCCCACGGCCGTTTCTGGCTGTTTCCACCACGCTTGCGTGATGCCCAGCCCGGGTCTGTGAAAGGGCGGCCCCCGCTTCTCAGGGCTGTGGCTCCAAAGGACGCTGTCCCAGACACCAGGGAGAACCCAGGAAACGCTGCTCTTGCAGGGCAACAGCGTGACTACCAACCGTTTCACCGGGTTTGCTCTACTGAACTCAGGCCACCGCATGCAATAGTTTGCAATTTCTTTGCAGAATTTTCCGAGTGTGATTTTAATTTACCTTAAAGTTGAAAAAAGTCCTTTCAGTCCCTTATTCCACCCCCACCCATAAGCTGAACACTCTGTGAAAGCACTGTGTTCGCTGGGGTCACAGCAGCTGTCCACCAGCCCCAGCCTGGCCCACCCCGCCTCAGACCCAGCAGGACGATTTCAAGAGCGGCATTTCGTGGACCTTGTGGGCTTCACATCTGCAGGCTTTCTCTCTCCACTTCTGGAAATCCTAAGACTTTTTCTTATGATGAAAAACTTACACCCTAAGGGCCGCTTACTCCGCGCCGTGAGAAGGCTGACTTTATCGTCCCAAAGGTCAGTCGGGGTGATGCACGGTGTCTGTCTTGTCAACTTGTGAGCTGGTGGAGATCATGCTGTTCTCGCAAACCTGCTCATAGGAACGTACCACTTTCTGTGCTTTACTATAAAGCAGCACTTGGCTTGGGCCAGACACTTCGCTTTCCTGTCTTCTGAGCCCACTTCCCAAGCCCAGTCCTGCCCCCGCACCCTGGGGAGAGTGTCACCTTCTCCTTCCCTAGACTCTCTCCCTAAGGGGGAGGCACTTGTCCCCACCTTCTGCTGCTCACAGCTGAGCCTCGAGTGCTCTGTACATGTTCCAGGGCCTTGGCCAGCGCTGCCCTGTGGATGCTGAGGCAGGTGTGATGCTTGAGGGCTCAGGGCTCAGTCACATGGTCTTCCCACCTGTGGGCCCTGCGTGTGCTTGATGGCCACTCCAGAGGAAGGCCTGTGACCGCCAGTGGAGCCCTGGGAAGCCGGCAGGAAGGAATAGAGGAGAGGGCGCTGTGAACCACAGCGCCACAGCCGCCGGCTCACAGAAAGGGACTATTTGCTTTGGAAACAAGTTCATGAGGACGGAATTGACTCCACGTGCAGAAGTCCGTGCATTTGCTAAAAACTCTCCCCTTAGATTCGTTTCTGTACAAACAGCGATGTCACTGAAAAATTCAGGAGAAAGGGGACCTGAACATCAGGAGAATGGAGAAACTGCACTTCAGGCTGGCGGTGGCGAGAGAAACTTATCAAAGTAAAAGGCCAGTTTGATTTCAGGAGGATGTGCCCACACGGCCAGCGCAGGCAGCCGTTACCTCTCTGCGTCTCTGTGGCTTTCCGCCATTGCCGCGTGGCACACGCTTGGTCCCCACATCCCATGCATCTGCTCAGGCCACACTGCCCCCACTGGCCCAGGGCAGAGTCCACGTGTCCCTGAGCCAGCCCCACTGTGACATCCACCCACGGCCCAGCCCCTGGGCCCACTGTTCCAGTCAGTTCTTTGTATTTTCCTACTGCAGGAATAAATGTATTTTTTTTTATGTTAGGGAAGCATATCCCTTCTCTGACTGTACGTGTTCCAAGTTGAACTAAGATAAAGCAAAAGGGCTTCCCTGGTCGCGCAGTGGTTGAGAGTCCGCCTGCCGATGCAGCGGACACGGGTTCGTGCCCCGGTCCGGGAAGATCCCACATGCTGTGGAGCAGCTGGGCCCGTGAGCCATAGCCGCTGAGCCTGCGCGTCTGGAGCCTGTGCTCCGCAACGGGAGAGGCCACAACAGTGAGAGGCCCGCGTACCGCAAAAAAAAAAAAAAAAAAAGTCCCTCCAAGAGGCTCCGCGCTCCCCCAGCCTGTCACCCCCACCACTCTTCCTGCTGGTTTTGCAGACGTGGGTGGCTGTGCCCGGCTGTGCCCGGCTGTCTGTTCACATGTGAATTCATACTTCTTTCATCTTGTGACATAAGAAGGAGTCTTCTCCATTGTAGGCCGTACAGCTGAACATACGGAGGAAGTTAATAAGCTGAGTAAAACGGCAACAAAGTAACAGCCTGCCCCGTTTCCAAAAAAACGGACGATGTGATCTTAAGAACCATAGTAGCCCTGACGCTGGCAAGTGGGTGGGTGTTCCCCACCTGAAGGGAGCAGCGCCTCCCCCACCCTCACCCCCACAGCCCTCATCCTAAACAGGGGCACCTGGATCAACAGGTGGGTGACTGCCCAACTGAGCGCTCAGGGGCCAGGACAGGAGGACGGGAGGCGCCCTCCCACCAGGCAGATGGAGCTCAGGATGGTGGTGCCAGGAAAGGCAGGGGGACCAGCACGCAGCGTGAGAAGACTCAAGGCCAGGCGTGTCTTGAGGGCCGGGAGACGCTAAAGCGTGTCCTCTACGGCCTCCACAGGGCGACCAGCGCAGCCGTGGGAACGTGGCAACGAGAGGCACGTGGCCAGAGTCGTGACACGCTTTAGGAAGTGCTTGTTAATAGAAGACTGTAAAGTTAGTTGCACTTCTAGAATATTCTAACTGCCTTACTATGAACCTTATGTACAAAGGACTCAGGAGACACACAAGTGACACCGAGAAGCCCATGTGCGCTGCCTCCAGCCCCGGTCAGTGGTGGCCGCCCGTTGGCTGGGCCTGTCTGAACCGAGCACAGAGCAGCTGTGTCTCCCCCGTGGCCCGTGGCCCGTGGCCCGTGGCCCAGCATCTCGTCTCCAAGGACGCGCATTTCAGATGCTCTGATGTGGGGTCCCGGTCATGTTTCCTGTGACCTGTGACAAGCAGGGTCTCATTCGGGCGCAGTCCTGGGAGTGGGTCGCGGGTCCCAGGGCCATGTGTGTGCCCTGCTGGCATGCCCCGTGCTTTCCTCAGTCAGGCCCTGTCCAGGTCGGGGTCTCACAATTCCCAAGTCTCCACTGGACGGCCTTGCAGTAAATTCAAGGTCTTCTGTTCTCAGTGACGCAAACCAACCCCATGTCAGATAGCCGATGGCCCTGGAGGCTGTGCGGAAGCCCAGTTCCTTCGCCTGTTCCCTTCTGATGGACGACGCTGCAGATCTGTGCTGAGGCCAGGAGGCTGGTCCATGTGGCCTGTTGCTCCTCCGACCCCACTCCCCCGAGATCATCAAACCCCTTGGCTAGGTAGCCCAGGGAGCCCCACCCTCTGCTGTGGTGACCAGGGTGAGTCAATTTCTTGGAACCCAACATGCCTGAGGAGGACAAAGGCCCTCGGGGGCCCAGCGTGGTCCAGACAGGACTCCCAGCCCCTCCTGGACTTGTCTCGTCTCCTGCCCTGGGCTCTGGCCAGGCCGAACTGCCCGCTGCAGCCCCTCCACCTGCCCTGCACTGTGACATCTGCACATCTGTTCATGCTGGTCCCCCACTCCCTGTGGCCTCCTGGCTTTCCTCAGGAAACCAGATCATGTATGACCTGGTGTGGCCCCGGAGCAAAGGGCAGCAGTGATGCCCGCTGACGATTCTAATAGCTGTGTCATGACTTAGTGCTGGGGCACAGGCTGGAGTTTTCTAGAAACACAAGCATTCTGGAAGCATTTCTGCGCCTTCCAGAAAGTATGAATTAAACATTTAACTGCCCCGGTCGTGTCCTAAACAATGGTGATGGTGACTAATCCCTGTGCTAATTCTCTATGGTACTTTGTGGAGCTTTTTATACATGGAAAGCTTCTCGATACTTCCTTTCTGTTAAAAATAACTAATTCTGTTTGTCATGCACACTGGCAAAAAGAAACTTCTGGCATTCCTCTCTCCCAGCTAGGAGTACATACATCCTCTGCCCATGATTTTGTGCCACCCGAGTTTTGCGTTAGTGAGGGAAGGAGTTAGGACCTGTGTTTTGTGTAATGCAAATGAAAGTACTTTGTGTGTTCCCTTGTTTTCACTATGTCTTTGGGCATTTTTTGCCAGCCAGGGAGCTTGTTGTGCCTTCTTTCAACAAGACTCAGAAGGACGGGGTGGGATGGGGCGATGGGAGCGAGGCCTCTGCCCCGTCCCAGCCATCAGGGGTTCCAGCCCAGATTCAGTGCCCTGTTAGCCTAGCTGACAGATCTTGGGTGCGAAATCCTGGTTTTCCTATTGTAAGAACTAATAAAATCAAGTCTTTGGAGCTCCTTAAAGATACAACTATGGAAATGACGATGTGACGGTATTAACAGCTGACCGAGAGGGGACATGGCCGACTTAACTGAGTCCACACAGGACGCTGTGCACAGTCCTGGACCCCCCCGTGTCACCTGGAGAGAGGAGGGGACGGAGGGAGACCCGCAGGGGACCGGGTGGGTGAGGGGGACATTCTAGAACCAGCCGAGTCTATTCAGCCACAGTTCAGCTCTCCCCCCACTCCCCCCACCCCGAATGTGCAGGCCCTCCGCCGTCTCAGGTTTTGAAAGAAAATATTTCCTCTGGAAGCAAACACTAAGAATAAGAAAACTCTTAAAAACAGGAATTCAAACTAAGTTAAATACAAATCTGAGTTGTTTCCAGGTAAGACTTAGAAAATATCTGCGTTTGCTTTCACTTTGAATGAATTAGGCGTTTATAAGCCAGAGCGGACCTTCCACGGAGTTACCGCTGGACTGTTCGGGGTGGGGAAGTGGGTGTCAGTGTCACCTCCATGGGGAGGGCGGCCAAGGAAGTGGCTTGACACCTGCCAGGTCACAGGAAGCACGTGAGCCCCTATGACCATCCAGGGTCAGGATTGAGCAGACAGCCCCCGCAACAGCCACCAGACCCAAAAGTCCCATAAAATTCAGCTTGACCCCAAGGCACCAGCACCGAGTGGAGCTGGGCTCTCAGCCCCAGGAGGACAGGGTTGGGTGGGAGGAGAAGCGGGAGCGGCCCCACGGCTGGACCCGCGGCCTCCCCCGCTCCCTGTCTCACCCTGTCCTTCGTCCGCAGGTTTTGTTCTGGTCATCGGGCTGGTAACGTTCTACAGAATCGGCCCGTACACCAACCTGTCCTGGTCTTGCTACCTGAACATCGGGGCCTGCCTGCTGGCCACCCTGGCTGCGGCCATGCTCATCTGGAACGTCCTGCACAGGAGGGAGGACTGCATGGCCCCCCGCGTCATCGTCATCAGCCGCTCCCTGACTGCACGCTTCCGCCGCGGGCTGGACAATGACTACGTGGAGTCGCCGTGCTGAGGGCGGCGGGAGGCCGCTCGGGGCTCCGTCCACCGCAGGGACCATCTGAGAAGCAGGGCGCTGCCTGCGCGGCTTCCCATGAGAGCACATGTATGACACTCATTCACTACGTTATACACGAACACAGGGCGTGACCACATACTGGCTGCGTCCCACCCCCACCCCCCCAACCCCGCCACGGCCCACTTCACGCTCGCGCACGTCCTGTCCTGGAGACCAGCTCCGGAGAGGCACGTCCGGGATGGCAGCCACCTCGCTCTCTGCCCTGGCCCAGGAGTAATTTATTCTGTATCTGCCAAGAGGGGCGTCCTGGGTCATATTTACTTTGATAAAGCAGAACACAGGGAATAGTTCTGAACTGTCCGTGATCTTCCTCCAGGGACTCAGAATTTACAGTCAGATGGTTACGGCTTTACAACAGGACTGTGTTAGTGATGTCCATTTACTCCTGATTATCTTCCTAAGTTAAAATAAAACACAAACCTCTTACCACGGTTTAAAACTTGTGTTTATCCATTACACTGCCACCTGGTGAAGGAATATAGCTTATTCTTCTGTAGCTTTGTGGGTCAGCAGTCAGAGGAAGGGTTGACACATTTTACAGGCCAGGGGGCAGAGCGCTGGGGACCACTCATGGCTCACTCATGTTTCCGTTCAGAAGTCCCCGTTTCTACAGACCCTAAGCACTGGCTGGACAGCGGCAGGTCCACAGTTGGCACAGTATGAAGGAAAAAGTCTATTGGCTTAAAAAATTTCAGAGATTGATTCACTTTTTTCCCTAGAAAAGTCTTCAGTGCATCCAGCCAAACTTGGTGGGCTACAGA
The DNA here is from genome assembly GCF_011762595.2 of Tursiops truncatus. Classification (NCBI taxonomy): domain Eukaryota; kingdom Metazoa; phylum Chordata; class Mammalia; order Artiodactyla; family Delphinidae; genus Tursiops; species Tursiops truncatus. The sequence goes on along the minus strand of NC_047048.1, from coordinate 36,922,425 downwards.
AGACCTTCCCAGCACCAGCCTGGTGCCAGCAGCCCTGGACCTGACTCCGTAGCAGGGACTAAGCCCCAGGCTGAACACAAGCACCTAAGAGCTGCCTCAGGGGCTCAAAACCAGCCCACGTCCCCTGGGACCGGGCTGGGTTGCCCGGCCACACCCGCAAGGACAGTCCCCCGAGAGCGCGCAGCTGCTTGTTCCCGTGCCACGAAGCGCATCTTCCAGCCCAGGAAACGAGGGACAGTGGTGGGCACTGTGCAAAGTCCGTGGTCGTGGTGTGGGGGTGGTCACTGTCTGGCTGCTGCCCCCACGCTAGGCCAACCCTTTAAGAAACATTTAGCTTTGCTACCCAGACGATGTGCGGTGACCAGTCTGGAATTCGAAGGCCACGCTGCCCCAGAAATTTGTCTTTAGTCAGAGCAAGAGGTAGATCCGGTTGTTGCTTTAAAAAAACATAAAGCAACAGAGAATGACTTAAAGCACGTCTGGGCTGACCACGGATAGAAGCGCAGCTCAGGGCAGAGGTACAGTCGGCACATTAGGGGACCCAAAGGGCTGCCCTTCCTCCCCTGGGCACCTCAAGCTGTACAGTCTTAGCAGTGTTACATACACGACTACGTATACTGCATGGGCCATGTGCTTACCTATGGTCTGTGATAGAGTTCCTATGAAACGGATAGTGCCTCCAGCCACTCTTCACTTCCCTGATCAAAAGCCTCTTGCCCACCTGCAGCAGGGAAAAGCCCCTTTGCTGTGGACCAAGACCAGGTCTCAGGCTGCTTCTGGGTTACAGACCCATCACTGCAGACGAGGGTTGCTGGGGTGCCCTATCTCCCGTCCTCCTCTTCCCACTTGAATTTCACCCTTCAATAGTTTTTCTACTCTTTGGCAATTAAAATCTGTCAAATGCTCCTGAGAAGCTCTGAATTCTCACAGGCACAGAGAGGAAGCTGCTTATAGGTAGCCCTTGATTGACAACTTAGAGCAATTTTAATTGCATTTTGCCTGCCGTTTTGAGAGTTTACTACCAAAACCTTTACTGTTTAGGGCTTCCCTCGTGGCACAGCGGTTAAGAATCTGCCTGCCAATGCAGGGGACACGGGTTCAAGCCCTGGTCCGGGAAGATCCCACATTCCGCAGAGCAACTAAGCCCTGCGTGCCACAACTACCGAGCCTGCACTCTAGAGCCTGCGAGCCACAACTCCTGAGCCTGTGTGCCACAACTACTGAAGCTCGGGTGCCTAGAGCCCATGCTCTGCAACAAGAGAAGCCACTGCAATGAGAAGCCTACGCACCGCAAGGAAAAGTAGCCCCCGTTCACCGCAACTAGAGAAAGCCTGTGCGCAGCAACGAAGACCCAACGCAGCCAAAAACAAAAAACAAAAAAAACTTTTCTGTTTAGTGCAATTATTCCTGGACAGACAGATGTTATAAATATTTAGCAACTGCAGAACTTTCAACTAGGAAGTGTCCACTGTAAAGTAAATCAAAACAACTAAATCACAGCCCACGAGACACCAAGCATTGCGAGGCCAGCCAGGTGCCCATATACAACAGGGTTTCCACCAGCACCAGCATCCCCTTGAGTGAAAACCCATGAGACACCAGGAACACCAAGAAGAGTCAGCGACGATGAGACTCGTGGGGAGGGAAGAGACCCGAAGGAGGGTCACAGGGAGTTGGGTGCGGCACACCTCGCGAGCAGAACCCTCACCTTTTGATGAGCTTGATGGACCGGAAGGCTTCGTCCATGTCCCCGACAGCCAGGAAGAAGGTGAAGTTGAGCATGGCGTCCTGCGTGGGCTTGTCACAGTCTTCTAGCCCCACGAAGTCCCGCAGGGGCCTCCTGCCCACCGTCTGGGGGATGCGCTGGGACCCGGAGTCCACCTGGTCCTCGAGGTCCACTTCTCCCGGCTGAACGACAAAGGGCACTGTTTATTTGTGGATCCCTGTAAAGCCAGGGCCCACCCCGGGCCTCTCCCTGGGGGTACTCGTCAGCTGCGGGGACCCTCTGCACACAGACCCAATATTCAGCAATGCTCTCGGCAAACACAACGCACGTCCGCAGGCCCCCTGAAGTTACCAGAACTTGGGGCTCTGGCTTCAGACAGCGGGTGACGCAGGCTGTCAACGCACAGAGACCTGCCAGCCGCTAAGGCACTAACATCAGCTGCTCAACAGCCGTGAACAGTCATGAAAATCCCTACCTCCCAGGGCCATTTGTAAAATTCCTAGAAAGAGCTTTTACTATCAAGTCAGACCTGTGTACATGTGCAGAGGGTATTAAAATCGACGCCAGCATCACTGCAGGTAGAAGTTTCCAAAATGTAACCTGGATTAGTGGTGGTGAGCCCTCTGCTGGTGCTTCTCAGAAACTTCACCTAGTGCAGCCCACCCCCCACCCCTGCCACACCCCCAATGCAGGCAGAGGAAGGAAATCCTGTGGTCCCAGCACAAGCACAGTTTAGTGCACTGTCTGGACCATGCCTTCTGCACCAGCTCCAGCCACAAATCCTTCTCAAGTCCACTTCCCTCCTCCCAGCTAGACGGGGTTCCATGCCCTCCACTCACCCCTGGGCTGGATCCACACACACACCCCTTGGTCTCCCACCTGGCTTGCTCTCTCTCTGCAGCGTCCATTCGTCTGATTACACAGGCTCCCCCGTGTAGAGAGTTCATGATCCATCTCCTTGGACCCCACTCCCCTACCCTGGCAGTTTCGTATCTGCTGTGACTCTGACTCCTTCACCACCTGCCTCTGACTCAGTTCCCAGAAGCTCCTGTGTCACGGATCCTTCTGAAGTTCAACTGTAGCCCCCAACTTTGGGGGCACTTGATCTGGGCCTTGAAACCCTGGTAGGATTTATCAGACCCAGGTGTGGACGGGGAGACCCTCCAGGCACAGAGCAGAGCATAAGCAGAGGCCAAGAGCAGCCCTGGTCAGGGTTTGTGGCCGAGTGGTGGGCTCACATCCGGCGGGAAGCTGAGTCCTCAAGTTTGGGCTGATTTTGCACTGAGTGGGAAACCTTCAGAAAACGTGGACACAAAAACCATGGGGGGTGGTACTTGCTGTCTGCTGTGGTGTCACAAATCACGAGACAGCAGCCTGACCTCCGTCAGCCTTGCTGTGGGTCTGATGCCCCGTCCTCATTAGAGCCCTGCTCCCCGCGAGCACACGCAGGAATTCTCACAGAAACAAGTGCACCCACGGTCACAGCTCACGGTGCCCCCTGCCTGCATTCACCTTGGGTTCTGCTCTCGAGGGGATGAGCCGCCTGCCCTGAACACATGTGGGAGCTGGGGGCCCAGGGCTGTTCGACTGACACCACACCCTTGAGTGTGCGGACAGGAACCTCGGGACGCCAGGCGCTTCAGGGAAATAGGCTGCGTAGGCCCCTCCTCTCCCGCACTGAGAGATCAAATGAATAAGACTTCCTGTGTTGCAAACACAGGTAAGTGAAATACTTCCTCACCGCAAGCATTAGGAGACAAGACTGTTCGTGCTGCCCCAACGAGGAGCTGATGCCCTGCCAGGCCCCTGACAAAGCTGGAGCATGTGAGGTGGGAGGTGTCAGGACACAGACAGCTGTCGCTTAAAACAAAGAAAACCACATCTTGGGGCAACTGCAAAGCTCAGGTAACAGGGAGGAGCATCACGCAGGCCTCTGCTGGGCCAACAGCTCCAAGTGGATGCTCGGGGGGAAGAGATCTGAGGGGCTGGCGGAGGGGAGGATGGTGCTCAGACTGAAGGAAACAAGCCCAGGCGTGAAGACGAGGGAGACGCCCAAGAGAAGGAGCTCAAAGGCTGTCTCTATGTTTTGAGTCTCAAATCAAAGAGAAATGAAAACGTATAAAAGCACTAAATAAGAATGAAATTCAGAAAAATGCTGGTCTGGAGGCACTGGTCTATTCAAAAGAGGAAACTCAGAAAACCTGCATGGACGGAGCGCAGGGGGTCCTGGAATCGAAACCACACAGCCTCACAAAGTTCACTGCAACGGATCACAAGTCAAAGTGCAGAAAAGACTATTCGCTGCCGACCTCGATGGCTGGGGATACTGTTCCCAGGGGCAACCCTGGCCTGTGGTCTCAGGGGGGCACGTTGCACGAGGGCTTCAGCACAGCCTGAGACCCACAGACCCACACGGCTCGCCCATGACAGTCACAGAACAAAGAGCAGAGAGCCCACCCTGGGCCTTCCTGCCAAACCTCTTCAGGTCAGTAATAACCCTGGGAGGGGCCCGGGGAGACCTGCGTCCTGGCTTCTGAGCAGACAGCCGTTCACACAGGCAAGAGGCCTCAGCTCTGGAGCTGGCAGAGATAGCCAAGCTCAGATGGCATGTCCACCATCTCTGGGGGTCCTCTGGGGTCTGCCCTTACCCCTGGCTAAAAAAAGAACACTTGCTAATGGCAAAAAATACAGAGTTCATGTTTAAGGTTGATTTTAAATCACCCTATGCTAAGAGCCAAAAAATATCCAAGTAAAAGTCTACATACTTCAGTCCTTCTTCTGACACAACAGTAAAGAAAGACGCGGCAGGGGAGCCCAAAGAGCTGACGACGGGGAGGAGTCTGCAGATTTTACGAGAATAGGAGCAGCAGCGGCCAGCACATTCACAGTCCTGCAGAACGGAAGGCACGAACGACAGGCTGCAGCCTTCAGGTCCCAGCGCGGCCGCGCCTCCTCTGTGCAGGCGGTGTTGGCGCCCGGCTGAGAACAGGTGGCTCAGCCAGTGTTTCAACTCGTCTGGACATTCCGCCACCCCTACCCCCCAGATGCACCCACCCCCGTGATCAGCACGGCATCTCAGGGCAGAGGATGGCTGATTTCAGGTCTAGGAGGGACCGTGGGGACGTGGAGACCAGGTTCCAGGGAAGGCAAATAACTCATCCAAAATACCCTTGTTGGTGGTGGGGGAGGGGGTGGGTGGTGTGTGCTGAAAACAACCCTGTTTGATCAAAAATTTAAAAACACACCCGTGGGACTTCCCTGGTGGTCCAGTGTTTGGGACTTCGCCTTCCAATGCGGGGGTGCGGGTTCGATCCCTGGTGGGAGAGCTAAGATCCCACATGCCTCAGGGCCAAAACACCAAAACATAAAACAGAAGCAACAGTGTAACAAATTCAGTGAAGACTTTAAAAACGGTCCACATCAAAAAAATAAATAAAAATAAAAAAAATAAAAACAACCAGTGTATGTAACGCACACACACGTGGGCAAAGGACAAGACCTCTCCTGAAAGGCTGCCCGCCAGCCTTTCCTAGCAACCATCTCTGGGGGCTGCGACCACGGAGATTTGCAGCATCCTCGGTCTTTATTTCTTTATTTGAAGCTTCTGAATTTCCTACAGTGAATATAGGAATACGTACTTTTAAAAAAACAGCTAGAATTTTTAAAAAGAAGACAGGAAAGTGGAAGGGTACGGTGCCTTTGGGGGACGCCGGAAGGGACAACCCTCAGCAGCACTGCTGCCTGCCTGCCTTTCCCCACACAGAAACCTCGGATCTGCGGGAATCTCAGGCGACAAATCAGGGCACACGGTTTGCTTGTTTAACGGAAGAGCCCCGGTGGGGAGGAGGGCCTGAGACACGGCCGCACACATAGAGGCTCCCACCTTTCTCATGAAGTAATAATGGGGCACTTGGATTCCCAGGAGTGCCTGGAAGACGGGAGGCCGGAGGAAGCTGTCCTGCAACAGGAAGCCGTGCTCTTCAGAGACGAAGAAAGACAGGACCAGCACGTCTGCCTGCAGAGGGAGACGTTCTGTCTTAGTTTGGCAATAACTTTCCTGAATCTCGTCCAATCCCATTTTCACTGCTGGGATATTTACATAAAACACAAAGAAAGTAGAGGGGCCAACACATAGGCACACAGATAACCCCCTTCCTCCTCGGGGCACACAGCAACGACACCAGGCTCCGCTATTCTCTGACGCCCCTCCTGGAGGACACACCTCGTCCGGCCTGGGAGCCACTAGACCCATCTCGCTGACCTTGTGGTGAAAACTAACCCTTCCACCCGCGCTGGTGAGTGAAGCTCAGGAGCTTCAAGAGTAGCCCCTTCAGTTTCTTGACTTTGACATGGAGACTCTGCTCTGCTCTCAGGCAGGGACAGTGGAGAGGCCGATGCTCGGCGGGACCCTGTCCTGCAGGACTCGGCTGCAGACCCTTCTGCCCAGGAGACGCGGAGGCCGAGGGGCTGGTGGCTGCCCTGCTGTGTGAGTGCCTGCGTCTCCTCACCAACTTCACCCACGACCAGGAGCCCTTCGCCGGCCATGCCCCCACCCTCCAAGTGGGAGCAAGTGCCCCCAACTTGCTCGTCACTAGATCCTCTCTCTCATCTTCGAGTCTCCACTCCAGTGACACAGATGCCAACAGGGCCCCTCTCGCCACTCATGTTTCAGACCCAGAGACCGATTTGCTTCTGAAAACATCAGGGTGTGGAAACCCGCTGCTGGTAGCCTCAGGGGATCCAGCCTCTCACATCCTGGAAGGAAGTCCCTTTGGCAGGGACACAAGTCACCTGAAGCTCTAGGGCCGGCGGGCCTTTGCTGACCTACTGAGGACCCTACGAAAGATCCCTCTGGGTCACAGAGAGGCGCATGCAGCCCCCGGGCTTTCTCAGGGATCACTGGGTGTCCTGCAGGACCCAAGACTTGGAAAGTGTTGGAGTCCTGGGCCCGAGAGTCACCAGTTTTGGGGAGGGACGCCCTGCAAAGCCGGGGATTGGGGTGGAGACAGGGGCGAGGGGGCCCATTGTTCGGGGGATGACTGAGGAGTCGGCCTCAGTAACTGGACCCCACAGGATGAGCTGAAATCAAGGGGTAAGTTCACGTTAACTGTTTTGATAAAGAGCTCTGAGCTGCCGAGAGAAAATGGCATGTGACAGAGGGTGGGGCCAGCCCTCAGTGTCAACCCAGAGGGGATAGGTGTCCCCCGGCATCCTGGGGGTGAGCGCTTGCTCTCCTGAATCCATTCCCCAGAACTTCCCTGTGGACCATGTTGGGAAGACAGAGCCTGCCACGTCCCCACCAATCTAAACACAAAGGCGACAGCATGTGGTACCGTGGGGCCTGTGCTGGCCTCGCCCAGGGCCTTCCTGTCCGTTGGCTGCAGCGGGGCGCCCGGCACTTCCTGCAAGGCTTCACACACAAACAGCCTGGGCTCACTCTGATCCCAGAAGTGGCTCACAGGCACGAGATTCGTCAGCCTCTCATCTGCAAGGGCCTGGCTTCTGAAAGAGAGAGACAGACCCTCACACACGTGGTACATCAATGCCCCACTGTGTTTTCAGAAACACTCTCCATGCCAACAGAGATGCTGATGGGCCCTCTGTGCCCCAAGACTCAGGCTGCCCTTGTGGACACTCGAGTTGCAGCCCTTTCAGAAGCTCGAGTTCCGACCCCATGACTCCAGAACCTTAGAACCTGGAAAACAGATTAGAGACTCAAGTCCACCCCGACTGACCAGGGGAGTTTGTTTCTATTTCACCTCTGGTTTCCACCACTCGTGATCTCTGAGCTCTTCCAAGGGTGAAGTAAACTTAGCGACAACCTGCCTCGAAGCCAACAAGTAACTGAACATCGTTTTCAACATTTTTTTCAACAAAATCCTCCCAAACCACAATCTTACTTCTTAGTCGCCTGTCCATTAAAGGACAACGTCTCTCTCTGATCTATCTGTCCCCTCTTGAAGTCGAGGATGGTCACTGTGTCCATTTCCACATCGTAGAAGCAGATTCTGGAATCGGGGCTGTTGTCAGCCTGGGGAAGAGAGAGCTGGAGCTCAGGGTACCCGCCCACTGAGAGCCACACGCCTGGAAGAGATGCCCGGGTCATCCACCCAGCCGCTCCCATGAGCGGGCCTCCAGCATTCGTAATTCGAACGTCAGCTTACGTTCATCCTGCTGAAATGGCTATGGATTTACTACTTTCTAATTTCAGAAAACTGAAGACAAATTCTCAGACTGTGCAGGTCGACTATGGCTGTCTAGCTGTTCTTAATACAGACGTGAGTGTGATGTCATCTTACCTGAGGTGGATTAACCATGGGCACAAGGAGGGACCGAGATTCTGATAAACAAATTCTCACGCAAGTGAGTAAAAATGAAGTAAACACCATAGAGAAGCTTCAGAAAAGCTGAGAAAAGGGAACCAGCTTGGTTGTTGGGGCAAAATGCCAAGAACTCATGTAGACTGTTAAACCTTTATCCCCACAGATACCGGGACGGTAAAGGAACGTGCTTACTTAAGAAAAGAAAGGCAAGAAAATGAAAAATTACCGATATCTTAGACAAAAGAAAATACTGTAAGCTTAAAAGCAATGGAAGAAATCACAAATTAAAAATCATCGATAGGTTTGACTAAATAAAAACGCAAGCTTCTGGTCATCACAATTCCCTAAGCAAAATGACAAACAACGAAGTGTCTGGGACACGGTAAGATGGTCCAGGACTCAGTCTCCACCCCAGACACCACGCCCACCCTGCCCCGTCTGCAAGGAGAGGGGCTTCATCCCATCCTCCTCCTCCTGCTTCTCCCAGCCTCTCCTCCCCTGGGGAATGCCAGTGGGGCAGGGGAGCTATCTTTCACTGCAAGCCCCCTCAACCTAGCTCAACTTTTCTTTCTTTGATTTTTTTCTTTCACCAGGGCGAGCATTCCTGACCCTGGTCTGAGCGTTGAGCTCCCTCAAGCTCGCTCTGCTCTTTAGAATCAGGCCTCCGGAGACAATGGTCACTCAGCAGTCCGCACTTCTCACCAGCGTCCACACCCAGCACCAAGGAAAATGCCCTTCCCGGGACTGCCCAGCACCATGTCCCGATACCCTGCCTACCTCCTGTGTGGGTGTCTCCTGCCTGTGTGTGGATACCCGGGCAGTGTCCTGGCCACTGAAGGAATGAGTGACCCAGGACTGCCTGGTGTGCGGTGCCTGCCTGTCTCTCCCCATCAGCTCAGCTGCTTCCCCTCCCTCAGCCTCCCCAGGTCCACCCTGGCCTCCGGCTGGTAGGACCCCCACCTCCAGCCAGACCTCCTGGCTGAGACTCAGGCTTGTGTCTAACTGCCCACAGGCCGCCCTTCAAATCCCTTAACTCAACAACCAGACAGGACCCCCCTCCGTCCCCCAAAGGCTCCTCACCCAGCTCCTCTCAGACCCTGTCCTTCCCTGCCCTACAGCCAAGTATGGCTGTGATGGGCCCCAAGGGATCTTCCACCTTGTGATAGCCCACTGACCACTCAGCCTGGGCCTCCCCCTCTGCCAGTGACCAGAGACCTTGGTGAAGCCATGCTTCTGCCACGGGGTCGCACTCTGACGCCTTGGCGGGGCTGTGCCCCCATCACTTGCCCACCTGGCGAGCCCACACCTGGGCTCAACCTCCACCTCCCCTGGAAGCCTCCGGAACTCTTGAGAGCTGTTCCACCTACCACTGACCTCCAGCCCTTCACCTCTCCTCTCAGCTCTCACCATGTAAAAATTTACTCGAGTCTGCTTCTCCGAGGGGAGGGGCCGATTCCCTGATTTAACCGATCAGTTTGTGTTTACAGTGGCCAGCAAAGTGTGTGGTACATGGAGGGCAACCAGCAATCCACTCTTAAATGAACGAGTGAGAGAATGAGTGAATAAATAAGTGAGCGAATGTGTGAGTGAATGAGTGAGCAAATGAACGTGTGAGTGAATGCATGAGGAGAGCATGAACAGACACTGCCAGGTGGGAAGGCAGTAGCTCCTCCAGAACAGGCAACCCAGCCACCTGCCTCCTTCACACCCACGTCGTGTGTTTCTCTAAGCAAGAGGCTCCAAGGTCCTTCCACAGTCATCACCCCTGGTGCCCAGAGAATTTAGTCGGGTGATGGAAAGAGGCAGAAAAGGGAAGAGGTGAGGGTCTCTGCAAAGCAGAAACCACTGCTCCTGATGAAACACGGAGTGAAGGAAGGTGGGGAGGCGAAGGGTGGCCCCAGGCAAGAGGAGAGGCCAGACAGAAAGCTCCCCCACCACTCCGCCCAGCCAGGGAGGAGGGGACGTCAAGAGCGCGGGGTGTGGGGCACAGAAGGGCCAGCTGGAGGGGTGGGAGGAGCTGTGCGCACGAGCGGACTCACCTTGCTGAGGAGGATGCTGATCTTGCTGCCGCTGGCATTGCACCTGAGGGAGGCCATGCCCCCAACGCCCGGGACCAGCCCTGCCAGGCTCTTGCAGCTGCAGTGCACCTTCGCCTCTCTGCGGGGAGGGACGCGGTCTCAGTGGCACCGCCGTGGGATGGCAGGCGCCCCTTCTCCTTGCGGCCTGGAACCTGGGCCCAGAGAACTGAGCTCCGCTTGGGCCCAACTGCTCTCACTTCGGTAATGTGAGACCCAGGAAATGGGCTGAGCTCAGACATAGGGTGATTTTTTATTTTTACATTTTTTTTGTCAAGGTATAATTGACACACACGTTATCTTAGTTTCAGCTGTACAACATAACAATCTGCTACTTGGTGGGTGAGGTTTTAAAATTCTGTTTCTGTGAACAAACACGAACACGTATTTTGTCCCTGTCTCGCACAGGAGGAGCTTATTAAGGCTGCTTCATCGTCCCCACAGCACAGCTGGCCGGGGTCTCTGCTGCCCATACTTCATTACAGCTGTGTGCTTTTCCGCTGTGTGGACAAACTAAAATTTATTTAATTAATTCCCTGTTTAGTTGTTTCAGTTTGTTGCCATTAGAAACAACGCTGGCTTGTAGAGGTATCTCATTATGATTTTTTTTGCTTTATTCACATTTCCTTACTTTTCTCCTAGTGTCCTCTGTCTGTCCTAGGCCCCCTGTCCAGGCCCCACTTGACATTTAATTGTCTCGTCTCCCTGGGCCCCTCTGGGCTGGGACAGAGTCTCCAGGCTCATTTGGTGTATTTCCTGCTTCAGTCCCAGTATCAGTCCCAGCATCATTTCTCCGAGGAGATCAGTTCCCTTTACTGCAGGACTTAGAGACCCAGATCCGGGCACGGGATGTGCTCGTTGCTCTTGGGGTGTCATTGCCCTCAGGCCCCCACGGCTGACAGAGCAAGGCTGTGTGTATACTGACTGGTGTGTATCCTCGTAGCCATGGTAACTTTATACGCATCCACCTGCGTCTACGTGAAGCTGCACTCTACTTCAGACTCACATCTCCACCTTGGATGCACCAGCACAGGGGTCACTCCAGCCTCCACCCCTGCTGATCTGGAACCTCCCACCCAGGCGAGAAGCTGGCTCCCTCGGGCTCCCATCCCATCCCTCGGCTGCTCATGTCCAGCCTGGATGGCAGTGTGGGTACTGCTCCCCGAGCCCCGTGGGAACTGACTTCGTCTGCAGAGCACATGCCGCGTGCGGCCCCTTAGCCCTTAGTCTCACGGTCCCACTCGGTGCCAGGGTGACCCAGGCGGCACCTGGTTCCCAGGGAGGCAGTTCCACACACTCACGAATGGTGGGTAGTCCTGCCTCGTCTGCATTCCATCCTGGGATCCCCTGAACTGATTTTTTAAATTTGCAGACATTAAGGCTCACTTTGAGCTGTAAAGTTCTATGGATTTTGACAAATGCACTGTCATGTGTCCATCACATAGTGATGCTGGTCCCTTACCCTTCATGCAAAGATGAAGAATTTAAATCAAGACATAAGACATTTCAAAAAAGTAAGTTGCACATTAATGTTGAAATGAGAACATAAGTAGTTTGCTTCCTCCTCTCCATTTTCTACCCACCACACTACCTCCTGACTAATTTTAAAAATATAATACTTTTATTTGGACAAACACTGTACCTTCGGGATAGATCAAAGCTTTTAAAGTGAGCCAAGTCTGTCCCTACAACCAGGAAATTTCCACAGATGTCGAAGAAGCATGGGTTCCCCTCTGTTTCGGAAAATGGCAGGAGTTGTTTCACAGTCCCCTGAAGAAAAAAGGAGGGAACAGGGAATTCAGGGAGGCTTTATTCACAGGGCCCTGCCATCTGCTGGAGTCTCACCCCACACGGGGAGGGGAGGACGGGGCCCTGCCCCGGGGGGATCCCTGATGCTTACGTTCAGAGGAGGAGACAGGTAGCAGCCAGGTCAACAAGCAAGTACGCACATAACTCAACCTGAGCAAGTGTAGACAGGTGACGGACAGAATGCTAAAACAAAACTATCAAGGTGGCGAGACATTGAATTCCACCTGCTTGGGTTGGTCCAGGAGGTACTGCCTGCAAGGTCTTATGTTAAAGCCCCAATGAAACTGACTGTGTGGCTAGTGTCCTCTAAGTGGTCACATCCAGGGGAGGCCGTGAGTGGAAGGGATGGTGGTCGCGTCACGGATACGTCCATCTGTGAAAACTCACTGAGCTGCACACACAACATGCTTGCTTTCCTGTGTGTACATCATACGTCAGTAAATGCCTGAGAAACAGGTCTTGTCTGTGGGGCAAACCTGAACTGAGACTGGGGAGAAGGAGCCACCTATTGGAGAGCTGAGCCTGGCTTTCCAGGACAAGGAGGAGCCAGCACAGCAGGAAGGAATGTGGTGGCCAAGGGGTGGCCCCCGAGGTGGGCAGTGAGCAGAGGCCAAGTGGGTAATCAGTGCAGGCCAAGGTGGAGAGCCAGATTTTGTTCTACGTGAAGTTGGAAGACTCTGGAGGGTTTTAAAGTGTCACTCTTACTTTAAGAGCATTTTGGAAAGAGTGACTACAGTCAGGCCTGCACAGAGCTTAGGCTTTCGTGTGTCTTGTGCATGGACCGACCCTTGTCCTTGGAGCTGAGAGAGGCTCCTGGCTCAATTCAAGCAGCGCCCAGTAAGTGTCTGCGTGGCATGGTGCTGGGCTGGGAGCAGGGCACCCCAACAGTGAGTGGGCGGCAGGTGGAGGCCTGGTCCCAGTGCAGGGGTAGCGGGGAGCAGGCTGGACGACCGGGGATGGGGGGGCGTTCCAACAGAACTTAGTAGACTCCTAGTGCCAGGCACAGAGACTTGAGGAGCAGGCCAGGAAGCTGCATAACCCGTCCAGGAAACTCAGAGTGAGGGATAAACAGCATGGGGGTGAGTTCCAAGCTGAGGAATCTGATCTTCATATTGATGCACCCAGTAGGGAGGTTAGTATACGTTTGTGGAACAAGCAAACAACAGTCACAGGCAATGGCTCACGGTGAGGACAGGCTCACTGGTGAGGACAGAGCGAGGCTCTCAGCCTCCTCTGCTCGACCTCTCCTCTGCCGCTCCTGACACGTTGTACGCAGTGCAAACCTGACCTCCTCTCCTTCCACACTGCCTCAATGATATGTCCCAATTCCCAACCCCAGCTTCAGAGCATGGCCTGGGCTCCTGCCTCCAGAGCAGTGTTTCCAGCTGGCTCTGGTGTAAGGATATAGGCTGGGGCGGGGTGGTGGTGGGGGTTCCTGGAGAAAGAAAACCAGGACTGGTATTCTTGACATAAGAGGACCCATTTTAGCCTAAGCCATTTTGTGATCTAAGCCTGGCCACAGTGCTGGTCCTAGAACAGGCCTCAGCAATTAATGATCTTAGGGAGGGAATGCAGAAACAAGGGAGGAGCAGCCTTGGGGCAGGTCCTGGTTCCTCAAGGGATATACATAATAATACACCTTTGAGTTCTGCAGGAAGTAACGCTCCCACCGACTTCAATCCACAGCCTGGACTCTGTTGACCTTTGCCCCAATTCTACCCTGAATTCTCCTCTGCTCAAATGCTTTTGTGAATATGCTTGTGCCCTTAGCTTAAAACTTCCCCAATTTTGCTGTTCAAGAGACACTGTTTTGGGAAAGATCCCCCGTGTTCTCCTTCCTGGCTGCAAGTAATAAATCCTTCCTTCTCCCGATCTTAGCTTGGTTGTGTCTATTGGCTGACATCCACCGAGAGGTGAACCTCGTTTTCAGGTAACACTGGGACATCTCTGAAGGGTGTCCGAGGCACCTCACACTTGCACCCTTCCCCCCCAGCCCTGCTCTGCTTCTGTACTTTCCACCTTAAGGCTCCACAATTAGCACAGACACGCAAACTAGACAACTAGAATGTCCTCAGTTCCTCCCTCCTACACCAGTTGCTCACCACGCCCCTAACTGCTGACTCTGGCCTGGCTCCCTGCCCATTGTCGCGCTCCAAGCCCCCGGACCTCTCACCTGTGGCCTCTCCTATCTGCCTTCACTGCTCACCAGCTGCCCTAGTCCTTCCCACACAGAAGTGATCTTCTAGGAAGAAAACACAAAACCAAGAAAAAACAAGCCAAAACGCACCGTGTTACTGGGGCTCCACACCTCCTGCCTTCCAACTTCCACATGGTCCCCCGAGCCTTTGCCTCCACGGGTGTCTGTCAGACACCAGCCCCCGCTCAGCTCCCGCCTCTCCTCGCAGTGCCTGGCAGGAAGCACGGGAACCAGCGGGGCTCTGCGCTCCCGCCTGGAGGAAGCTTCTGCGAGAACCATGAGGTACATAATGGCTGTCCCATCACCACACAAACCAGCAACAACTGCAGTTTGTGTGTCATGGATGCACGGGCAGGGAGAAAGGTCTGGAGACACACTCCAGCTTTCCAACGAGAGGAGAGGTGCTAATGGATTCCTTACACAGGCTGGCATTACTTTACTAATCACCATGGTCACATATTCCTTAACCTAAAAATCAACTAAAAAGTCTAAACTCTAGACTGTCTGTGGTCAGACGCTCCTAAGTTCCCTCCAGCTGATTTTTCACCCCTTCCCCAGCAAACCTTTCACCCCTTTCCCAGTATGCCTTTCACCTCTTCCCAGCAGGCCTATCATTCTTTCCCGGTATGCCTTTCACCCCTTTCCCAGCATGCCTTTCGCCCTTTCCCAGCAGGCCTATCATTCTTTCCCAGTATGCCTTTTGCCCCTTCCAGGCAGGCCTTTTCTTCTTTCCCAGTATGCATCTCACCCCTTCCTACAGGCCTATCATTCTTTCCCAGTATGCTTTTCACCCCTTTCCCATCATGCCTTTTGCTCCTTCCCATCAGGCCTATCATTCTTTCCCAGTATGCCTTTCCCCCTTCTCCAGCAGGCCTATCCTTCTTTCCCAGCATGCCTTTCGCCCTTTCCCAGCACGTCTTTCATTCTCTCCCATTATGCCTTTTGCCCCTTTCCCAGTATGCCTCTTGCCCCTTCCCAGCATGCTCTTTGCACCTTCCCATCAGACCTATCATTCTTTCCCAGTATGCCATTCCCCCATTTTCCAGCAGGCCTATCCTTCTTTCCCAGTATGCCTTTCGCCCCTTCCCTGAAGATCTTTCCTTCTTTCCTTGGATGCCTCCACTCTCCAGCTCCTCAGGTCACTCCTCTGATAACCCAGCTGCTCCCTCATCTTTTGTTAGGAGGGCCCCTCCCTGCCTCGGCTTTATGTCCACAGCTGATGCCCCTACACAACTATCAGCAGTATGCAAGGCCCATCCCTCCTTCCCTCCAGCCTCTCTGCCTCCCTTTTGACCTGAAGCAGGGCAGGTATCTCAACAGGCCCCAGCTCCTTCCACCTGCACTTTGCCCCAGGAGGCGAGTGGGGCTGCGGGCGCTTCCCTGACTTGTCAGGTCTCTATTCCAATGCCACCCCCTGCAATACTTCCCACCCACCTCCACACTTCAGTGTGCACCTTTACTGTCTGACCCTCCTGCTAGAAAGTAGAACTGCATGGAAGCTCTTTCAGGAATTGCTGAATGCAAGAGTGGACGTGCAGGCTGTGAGGTACAAGGACACGGACATGGCAGCCCTGGGAAATCAAATGCTGGACCCCAGGAAAGAACTCAGAGCTGGACAAAGCAGTCATACTGAGAGCTAAAACCAGTGCCATAACAAATGTCCTCAACCATGATGCAGAACACTATTGCATGTACTGGGCTGAATGGTAGCCCCTGAAAGATACATCCATTTGGATGTATCTTGGAAAAAGGGTCTTTGCAGATATAATTAAGGATCTCAAAAGGAGACAACTCTGGATTAGGGTGGACCCTAAATCCAAGGACAAGTGTCCTTCTAAGACACAGGGAGAAGGCCATGTAAAGATGGAGGCAAAGACTGGAGTGATCTGTCTACAGGCTGAGGAACGCAAGGAATGCCGGCAACACCAAAAGCTGGAAGGGGCATGGGACCAATTCACCCTCAGAGCCTCAGAAGGAGCCAATCTTGCCCACACCTAGATTTAGGACTTCTGGCCTCCTGAACTGCAAAGAAAATAAATTTCTATTGTTTTAAGCCATAAGTTTGTGGTCATTGGTTATGGCAGGCTCAGGAAACTAATACACCATGTCAGCCCTGGGGGTCCAGCAAGTGTGCATGGGATGTGGGCAGGGTTTCCTTACTGCACACCACCCGGAGGGAACAGAATGGTGTGTTAAAGGCCTGTAATCCTGGAGGCACACATTGCTCCCATCCTGGCCTCACCCTCAGACACATGCAGGGAAAAAGGTCTGCCTAAAGATATGTCCTGAACTGATGACCCCTCAGTCCTCAAGATGCGCATTAAACACAGCAAAATTTCCTCCCATTTCACACCCCCATGCACTCAAGGTCCAGCCATGTAGTCTTTTTCACTGCAAAGGCCACTGCCTCACCTCCTGACTTCTGAAGTCACAGAGCTGTCGATGGAGGGGCTATCCAACAATCCATTTTTACAACCAAGCACCCAGTGGGGGCAATCTGATGTGGTTGAGTGAAGTCATTAAGCAGGCTCTGGCTTGATTTAGAGATGGCATTTTAAACTCTGCTCTAATTGTCTTTAACGTCACAGGCCACTCACTCTAGAGCAGCAATTTACCTGCCAGGTTCGAACTTGGACTCGGTTTGGCTCCACCGTATAAACGTTTTCTTCGTGCATGGCTAACACTGGAGACTCACACAGGAAGGTACCTAAAATTAAAGATAAAGGTCAGGACAGCAGCAGCTAGTCTTGTCATAGCTCCTTAGAGTTTAAGAAGCATTCTCACACTAAAACTAGAACTTTTTGTAGGGCAACTATTGATGAGAAAGACTGAAACCTAGCAGAAAAGATCTTCTACAACTAAGGATATAAAGAAGGAACCACGGTGAGACGGGTAGAAGGGGTGGAGCTGCGGTATAGTCAAGAAGTGTTCTCATGTGTGTTCCCTAATTTTCCTTGGCACCCACAATAGCCTTGTGAAAGGTGCGTTTTCTTTATCTTGCAGATGAGGAAAGTGAGGCTCTGAGACACAGGGACCTGCCAGGGCCACAGCTGCCGGTGATGGCCAGGAGTGGGGACTCAGTGCTGGGCACCCTGCCCTCACCAGTCACTGATGGTCTCTCCTCTTTTATCCCATCTAGCAGTGGTGCTTCCAGTAGCACAGCATCTATGACAGCATGATTGTTCAAGCATCTGCTTATCTTATGTGGAACTTTGGAGACCACAAGCTCTAGTGTCTGGCTCTAGACAGGTTCTTATCTAGTTAGGAAGATGATGACACACACAAAACAGAAAATAGCTCAGCACCTGTTGTGCTATCCTCTTGGGAGGATAAGTTCACCCTTGCCCCTCAAGGGGTCTATGGTAGAAGAGAGGCGAAGACGTGAATTATCAGCACAATACAGGGCAGGATGGGAAAAGTGTTCCAAGAGAACTTTAGGCAACAAAGTGTTAGAGGAGGAAAAAAAAGTGAGGGAATAATATGAGGGAGAGAGTTGATAACCTGTGGAAAAACATCCCCAGGGAGGTGTGAGGTATTCAAACAAGCACGTGGGGGCATCACCCTGGGAACAGTGCAATGACGAATCCCCCTGTGAGGTAGGAGGGCCTAGGTCAGGATGGGTGAAGACAAGAATTGTGCAGAAGGAGATCTTGCCGAGGAGCACGTCCTGATGGTCACTGTGCTTGGTGGGAAGATGTCCCCAAAGAGATCAGGTCCTAATCCCTGAAACCCATGAATATTAGCTTATATGGCCAAAGATGTTAAGGTCTTGAGATGGGGAGATTATCTTGGATTATGCAAATGGGCCCCAAATGAAATCACAAGTGTCCCTGTAAGAGGGAGGGAGATTTTTAGACAGGAACAATGTGACAGTGGAGGCAGAGACTGGAATGATGTGACCCCAAGCCAAGGACTGCTGGCAGCCACCAAAAGCTGTAAGAAGCAAGGAGCAGAGTCTTCCCTAGAGCCTCTGGGGCTCTGCCAACACCTTGATTTTGGCCAGTGAAACTAATTTTGGACATCTGGCCTCAAGAACTGTGAGAGAATAACTCCTAAACAGCCACTCGTTTTGTGGTCCTTGTTACAGCAGCCCCGTAACTCATACAGACATGTGCTAAAGAGCAGAAGATAAAGTGAAACAGAGAGTCGGAGCGATGGATGGGACAGGTGGAACAGCTCTGAAGATCCACCCTGAAATTTTCAGACAGAGGCTGGCCTTGGTCGAGACCCCACGGGCTCACTGCTGTGCGTGCTCTGGGAAGTTCAGAAGTCAGGTGTGTAGCATCCCTTTCCCCGGAAAGCACTGTGGTTCTCACACTCATGCCAACTTATTTCTGAGCTGTTTCATCGTCCTGGAGCCCAGGAGGGCTGCTGGCCCCAGATCTGGCTGCACTTAACTACCTCAACTAGCTTCTGTAGGGAGGCTGGGGAGGCCCTGGTTGCACAGGGCTAGAGTGGCAGCACCGGCTCTGGAAACGCAGGCCCAGGCACGAGAACTGACATAAGGGTCTCCCCATGGCCCTGGGCCTGCCCTTTGCCCACCTCACAGGCACCAGCACCCACCCCCATTAGATGTGAGTCCCCTTCGTGGGGCTGAAAAGACTCCTACCTGCACTTCGTAATGTGGCTCCAGAAGGCTCAAAGATCACCACCTGTTTTCCATTCCAGACGGCAACAGCATCCTACAAAGAACCACGGAAATTAAAAAGCAACCGGCTGTCTGGGCCTCGCTGTCCCGAATGACCCTAACAACCGACCAGGTCTTCCGTCTGTATCGATGATCCCGCCCAAGCCCATGGTCACCCTGGCAGTGACCTTGGTGGCGAACACTCCGCTGATGTACATGTCTGTGCGCAGGCTGTGCGTCACCCCCGTGGACAGGAAGGACACGCTGAGTAGGCTCGGGGAGACCTGCACCGCGGCCACCTGCTGGTGGAAGTGGGACGACATGGCCTGCTCGCGGAGGATGAGCACGGAGCTGATGCTGTTCACTGCCAGGAGGCTCTTCCTGGAGCCCCACTTCATTCCCACGTTGAGAGACAGAAAGGAGAGGTGCAGTCAGGGCAATGTTATAAGTACGAGGATTCATAAACAATTTCCAAGCACTATTTCTTCTTCTTGTTTAAAAACATGATTTTAAAAATTTATAAATATAAAATGTATAATTTGTAGAAAAACTTTAAAATAACAACACTCAGAGTTTAGATCCAGCGGGTAAACTTGTGTGGTTGTTCTCGCTCATGTCTATCCTGACTGGTTGAGCATCTTCTAGAGTTTACTTTACTGACATGAACTTAGGGGCGTCTATGTTTTATAAATGGAAAGCAAATTTACACACTCTAGTGAACTATCCAGACTTCCTCTAGTGATGTCAAGTACCACTTTCATAATTTCATATTAAACTTCCAAATCCATACAAATCCATTTCTGGATTTCCAACTTTACTCCACTGATATATTTATCCATTCCTAGTAAGCATGCCATGTTAATTGCTATACCTTTCAGATATATTCTGGTATAGGATACAGAAATGGTCTGATTCTTTTTAAAATTTTTTCTCGGCCATTTGCTCTACCAAATGAGTTTAGAATTATTGTGTTGAATTCCCTCAGGAAAAAAAAAAAACCTCCTTATTTTCACTGGATAAACATGTAATTTGTAGATTTATTTGGAAAGAGCGATGGATGGGACAGGTAATTACAAGATTGAGGCTTCTCTTTGAGGAACATGGTCTACTGAGTCAATTTTTCTTTTACGTCTTTCAAGAAAGTTAGTGTGGCTCTCACTATTATTTAAAATGGGCATTTCTTTCATTACCACTGAGGTTACACGTTTTCCATGGATTCTACTAACCACCCTTAGGTAAATTATCTGCACTCTCCTTCATCACTTATCCATTTACATTCTTTTCTTTTTGGCCGCACAGTGCAGCATGCAGGCTTAGTTCCCCAACCAGGGATCGAACCCGGGCTCCCACAGTGAAAGCACTGAGTCCTAACCACTGGACCGCCAGGGAATTCCCTCCATTGGCATTCTTAATATTTTTCTTATAAATGTGAGTATTTTTCACGTCCATTATTCTAAGATATCACTAAAGGTAAGATGAGCCATCAGTTTAAAACAGCACCTTTCTTCTCCCACAAAAAAACAAAAATACTTTCAATGTACACATCAACTGGGATTGGTGTTCAAATGAAGAAAAAAATTATGCATTGAAAATTGGGAAAATTTGGTGTTTTAGAGATTAACCTTTTAAAGTGAATTTTTACCCAGCTCAGTTTTCCTTTCATCCCAGCCTTCCTGTTCACATTGCCCGGTGTGACATGTTCTTATGGACTCAACCTTGTCCCTCTGCTTTTGCAACTTCTTTTATTACTTAAAATCTAAGAAAGTTACACTTTCTCTACAGATCTGATTATATTCTGTGTTTTTAGCCAGTTATTCTGACCCAACTTTTAATTTTTTAAATTTTATTTTCAACAGGTGGACCATTTTTAAAGTCTTTATTGAATTTGTTACAATATTGCTTCTGTTTTATGTTTTGGTTTTTTGGCTGCAAGGCATGTGGGATCTCAGCTCCCAGACCAGGGATCGAACCCACACCCCCTCCACTGGAAGGCGAAGTCTTAACCACTGGACCGCCAGGGAAGTCCCTGACCTAACTTTTAAAAATATTTAACTCGTTAATTCATGCAGAAACTATGTTTATTTATGACCTGAGATGAGGATCTAAAAGTAATTCCCAAAATTGCTCTAAGGTATCCCTAAACTGTTTACCATGTAAGTTTTCATTTCCTGATTAGTATAGATTAAGTAAACTTTATCTTAAAAAATTCAGGGACTTCCCTGGCGGTCCAGTGGTTAAGATGTCACACTTCCACTGTAAGGGGCGTGGGTTCGATCCCTGATCGGGGAACTAAGATCCTGAGTGCCATTTGGTGCAGCCAAAACTTAAAAAAAAAAAAAAAAAAAAAAAATCACACAGAGCAGATCTGAGAGGCAAGTTCCAGAAAGGCAGGTGAGGAGCCCCGAGGACATAGTAGGCATAACTGGTGAAAATTATGAAAACACAACCATGTACTTCTCTGGGAATTGGGCACAGAGTAAATGAAGAAAGACTTATTGAAGAAAGTCTACTAAGTCTGGTAAGAAGAGCAGAGTCTGTGGCAGGTGAGCTCGGCAGGCAGGTTTGGCCAAGAAACCAGGGCTCCCTCTCCTCCGGCATTTTCCTGGGAGGGGCGGCTGCCAGCATCTCTCACTCCCCTAGCTCCGGCACAGAGGCCAGGTCCAGGTGGGTCGGAGGGAGGCTCTGCATCTGGAGCGGGAGCCAGACCACATGGGGCCCCCAGGCCCTTGCCCCAGCTTGCTCCTCTCTGGGAGAGGCCATCCGGGACCAGAGGCTCCTGTGTCCAGCTCCCAGCTCCCAAAGCAGGGTGTCACCCCAGAAAGCCAGCTACTCTCCCCACTACCAGGCTGTGGAGCAGTGACTCAGAAATCTTTTCCTGAGGGGAAAGGCAGTCCACAAGAACAGCAAGCTCCCCAACAGAATGACTTTGTTTGAAACAGAATAGGGGCAAGTTCAAGCCTCAGGATGACCAGAAAACAGTGGAGTTTTGGAGCATTAAGAGGAAGCTGGGGCAGGAATTCCCTGGCGGTCCAGTGGTTAGGACTTGGTATTTCCACTGCTGGGGTGCAGATTCAATCCCTGGTCGGGGAGCTAAGATTCTGCAAGTCGTGCGGCACAGCCAAATAAATAACTAAATAAGACAAATAGATGATAGAGATAAATGGACATGTAGATAGATTTAAAAAGATAAATATAGATTACTACAGATCCACAATCCCTTATCTGTAGTTCTGAAACCCAAAAGGCCTTTAAAAATATTTTACTGTTGTTATTTTTTATCTTAATTTGAATAACTGACAAAAATAGGTTCAGAGCAATTACTGCCTCCACTTCTGCAGAAAATGAGTGCACCCAGCGCCCCGTCGAGGCATACCTTTATCTGTGTGATGTTTCCTTCAAGCTCAGTGGGGATCTGAAGGGTCCACCTGTCTTTGCCCTCCACCCCTTGGCTGCTCTGGGGGCCTGGCACTTTTCTCCACATGGCTACGCGCCCTTTATCGGTACCTGCTGCCAGAAGACCTGTAGGTAAAAAGAAAGTTCACATTGAGTTGAAAAGGGATAAAAACAGCAGCAAGCTCACTTCTCTGACCACCCTCTCTAAAATACCAGCCTGTCGGCTCTCCGTCCAGGAACTGCCCAGCCTCGTACCTGGCCGTGTCTTCCTTAGCAGGAGTTCGCTACTCGCAGTGACGCAGTGTGTACATGTGTGGATGGGGGATTGGGGCAGTGGTGCTGCTTGCTCTCTGGTTTCTCCCATGAGAGAGGAGCCTGCTTGCCTGTGTTCAGGGCTGCTTTCCCAATGCCACACAGCACTTAGCACTCAGCGGGCACGGAAGTGCTGCTCTGGTGCATTTCCTATTCTTTCTGTCATATTTGTGTGTGCGTGTGTGTGCACATACGCACATCCATGTACACATATATATTTAATGTTTCTCACACTGACTTTTTCTTGAGGTTTCAGGAGGAACAGACACCAATTCACGCAGCCAGGCTGGTCACATTCCTGACCAAATTCCTTGACCACTACGTGGGACAACACAGCTTTCCTGCCTCTTTTTTGCTCTTGGCTGACTGTACTCGAGTGACTGACATAGTTGTAACTGAGGTATGGTTCTTAGAACAGCCCTGAGTTCCATGTCATGACAGCACACGCCAGAGCAAAGCCTGAGGTGGGCTCTCCCTCTGACGCTGGGAAGTCTCACCTTTGACTCTACAGTAAGAAACACAGTTCATATTCTCTCCTTTTTCAAAACCAAACTTCTCCTCTGGACTCAGTACGTAATTCTCTCCTCGTTCTAAATCCCAGAATCTACAAGGCAAGGAGGAAAGTCCCACGGGGGGGGACTGTGTTAGTGGGCTTCCCTCAGCTGTGAGGGTCTTGTTCAACTCGCAGAGTAAACTTTAAAGATCAGGAAAAAGACATGGCCCTTTGGACTCTGAGGAGAAAAGCATGTCGTTGTTACGTTATCTATGTTACGTCTTGTTCATAACAAAGGGAGCAGTTGTTAATAAAAGAGGGTTCCTGTGTGACACCGGGTCACGATGAGAACAAGGGAACTCCAAGCACCCAACCAGGGAGAACCCCTGAATGTCACATGAGCTAAAGCAGCCGGACCCAAGAGAACACAACATGGGATTCCATCTACCCGGGGATCAAAAAGGCAGGCAGATGTCAGGACAGTGTGACCCCTGCGGGGGTGGGCGGAATGCCTAGGGTCTCTGATATGTTCTGCTCTTCCATCTCAGGGCTGGTTACGTGGATGTGCCCAATTAGTAACACTTCATCATAATTTGTGCATTTTTCTATATGTATGTTACACTCCAACACAAAGTGTACTCAAGAGACTGTATGGGACAGAATTTTCAACCCCAGCGCTCTGCAGAGTCGGGATCTCACCTGAGGACCGCCTCCCCAGTGGCGGTCACAAGAAGGCTGCTGTTGATCAGGGCGACATTTGCCTGGCGACCCATATTTCCACTCAGCTTTACCTGCACAACAACAACCCGAAAGGAGCACGTCGCCCTTGTCGAGACCAGGTCCCTGTTCAGCAGCTGGACTCTCTGGCAGTGACTCCCCGCAGACTCACCAAGCGGAGGAAGTGAGGGTGGCTGTGGACACTTGGAAGGGCAGCCCCAGCCTTTCAGGCCAAAGCAGCGACCACTGCACACTATGTAGTTAATGACAGGGGTGCCCCGCGTTGGGTGAGGCAGCTTGTCACAGCCTGTGTTCAGAGAAAACCTGCCAGCAAGGGGCTGAGGGGGGATTTGAACCCAGGTTCACAGGACTCAGTGACCACATTTCAACTGCTGTGTAGACAGAGGTGCACAAAGGACCCCTGAACACCGACTTTTCTGCATCGACCAGAGCATCTTAGGGAAGGTTCGGAGTACTCTGAGAACCATAGAATCCTTGGGTGTAAACCAACAAAGTGGCAGGAGAGTGGCATGCAGTCCTCAGGGAGCTGCACGCGCTGCCTGACCAACAACCAACGCCCCAGGCTTCCTGGCGTCCTCCCGTGAGTGAGTGCCCCGGCCCGGGGCGAGGCACCCACGCGGATGGCAGGGTGTCCAGAGTTGTGATTATCACACACCCCTCGGATAAAGCAATGCATATGTGTGGGCCAGCGGTAGTGTCACAGAGGGAACACTGGTGACAACCCTCAAGGTCTGCACATAGCCAGGCGTCCCCGCCACAGCCCCGTACCTCCCGTGGCTCTGGGAGGCCCCGTCCCCTGGTGTCTCCCCCACCTGTGACCGCAATGGTGCACAATAAATTAGGTGCTAAAGCTCTGGTGGTGGCCCTGAAACACAGACTCCTCAACCAAAACGAAGGGGTGTATGAGGTGGGCAAGAGAGGCTGGAGACCCCCTGGGGCACCCCCCCATCACCTCCTCACCTTCATCACCTCCTCGGCTGTGCCCTCGGGCATCACCGTGAACAGACACAGCAGCAGGCTCTCGGTGACTGCCACCAGCACCTCTCTCTCCTCCAGGTAGAACAGCGTCTGAATGGAGCTGTCCGTGGACGCCACCCGGGCCGTCCTGCCCTTCTCGTCCACGTAGTGCACGGTCCCTGCGGGAAAGCGATGTGTCCATGGAGGCTGGACACTCCCTGGAAGCCATTCTACCTACTTAGGGACACTTTCAACGTAAACATCTTCATCATAACCATTTACAAATAAGCTATTTTAAAAACACTGGTACATGACCCCTGCGTCTGCCATCTCTGGGTCAGTCCAGCCAGGACCCCTGTGTCTGCCATCCTCCCTCCACCACTGTCCAGCGCTCACACTGACCACCCTCCTGATGCACAGCCTCCATGCTCTGGTCATCTCAGTCCCCTAGGTACACGTCCATCACCCGTCTGCCGGGGCATTAACTATGACCCTCCCCGGAGCCTCGGCCTGCACCCTCCATCCTGGGTACCGGGTATCGCTGGCTGGCGTCTGGCCTGCACCCTCTTGCCTTCCCCAGGCCCTCGCGTCGGCCCCAGGGCCCCTCCCAGCTTGGATACCCTCCTCTTGCCCCCGAGCTGTCTCCTGGTTCTGCTTTCAGGCTTCTGAGCATGGTGGCAGCACCTCCTGTGAGTTCTCAGGATTGGGTTCATTCTGCTGCTCTCAGGAGCCTCCTCACCCTCCATGCCGCCTCCCATCTCACTCCCAGTGGACAACTTGAGTTCTTATTAAGCTTAAAGGTTCAAGGTTGTCTGGAGGCTAATCATAACAGTAACTAGTATTTACTGAGCACAGATGTGTGCGGGCTCCGTGTACAGAGGCTCTGGAGGCAGGTACTATCCCGATCCCCACTGTACATGTTCGGAAGCTAAGGCACAAAGACACCGGATCATTTGCCCCAGTTGCACGGCTGCTGGGCGGGGGCAGCACTGACACCCCCTGCAGAGCCAGGCCTCCAGTCGCCACGTCTCCTTCCTCCCTCAGCGCCCCCGCCGCCCCCACAGTGCCCACATTGGGTCCCTCCAACTCCCCTCCTTAAATGCCAAGTCTCTCTACTTTTAAACTGACAAATGCCCCAGCCCCTCCCAGCTGTCACCTGTCACAGTTAAGCTGCCTGGCCACACACGTCCTCGAACCCCATCACCCCAGGAAGGGCCCCTTTCCCATGGGAGAAGGCACTCATGAATGTCTCGTGAGTGTACGAGACCCTCTATCTCTCTGAACCTCACACTGCATCTATTGGCCACCGCCTGCCTCCTAGCACACCGCGGGGGAGCCGTGTTAAATCAGCACGGACCGCCCAGCCCTGCCAGGGCTGCTGGTCCAGCGTGCCCCGGTCACACCCACCCCAGAGCTGAGCCCCGCTGCTGGCTTGGAGACCACGCCGGGTGCCCCTGGCATCGATTCATCTTGGGCTGCACATCCTGGACAGCTTCCTCCTGAAAAACCTTCAAATGCAAATAAAGCTCAATTTGTTTCTATCAGGTCAAGGTGAAGCCACCCTTTGGATCCTGGATAAACACCTGCACAAGCCAGCTAAGGCATCCATCTGGGAATGGCGCACAGCCTGCAATTTTATGCAGAAACGCCATCCATTCGCTTATAATCTCCCAGACACTCCGAAACACTGCAGTGTCCCCAGACCCCAACCTGAGTGTCTTACCATCGGTCAAGCTGACAAAGAATGAGAGTCCCTCTTGAGGTCCCATTTTCAGGAAACTTCCAAAGCCACACTTCCTCCAGTTAAACTTGTCCAGGGCTTTCTCATCACCACTCACAGCTGCCTTCGCCAACTGAACGAGGTCCCTAAGAGCAAATGTGACAGAGATTCCTTGTTGCTCCCTGGACGAAGGTGGTATAACCACAGAGGAGACCCCTCCAGTGTCAGGAGGAGCCACATCCCCGGCCCCGCCAGCCACCACCCAAGCTCTACTTACTCGCCGGGAGGGGGGAGCCGGAAGATGCAGTGAGTGAGGTGTTTTCCATACTCGTGTTTCAGCAGCGGTGCCCCTTGTACTTGACCCCTTTGGTCCAACTTCCATAAGAGCAGGATACCAAGCTGGAAAACCCAAGGTCACATTCTTAGCAAGTGACTGGTGGAGGGTGAGGGTGATACTGTGCAACAGAGCATGGGCTTACTCCTTTTTTTCTTTTAAAATTATACTACTACTATATGTGCACCATGAAAAACTCAAAACAATTTTAGTGTTCAGTGAAGGAACCAGAAACTCCTCTCTGTGCCCCATCCCATCTTCACTCCCTGGAGATAACAAGTGTCACATGTTCAGTTTTTAAAACAAATCTTTAATTTTGGGATAGATTCAGATTTAAGGAAAAGTGGCAAAGATAGTTCAGAGACGCTCCATACCTCACAACTAGCTTCTCCTATTACTGACCCTACATTACTGTGGCGCATGATACTAACTAAAGTTGGTACTTCATTCACCTCTCCTCAGTTCTTCCTGCCCTGGGACCCTGTCCAGGCCCCACAGACATCTGGTCGCCATGTCTCCTTGGGCCCCCTGGGCTGGGACGGTGGCTCAGACACCCCTGTTCTGGACGCCTGGACAGTGTTGAGGAAGACCGATCAGGGGTTTTGTAGAATGTCCCTCCGGCAGGATTTGCCTGATGTTTTTCTCATTGTTGTCGGGGTGGTGGGTTTGAGAGGAAGACCAGAGGTCAAGTGCTGCTGTCGACATGTCGGATCAGGGGTCCCTGTCCTTGGCGTGACCTGTCTGCTGAGGTCATGTCTGTGACCTCCCTCACTGGGGAGTTTCTTCTTCCTTCCATCCTGTCCTGCCTGGAAGGAAGTCACTGTGTGCAGCCCACACGTAGGAAGGGGAGTTATGTCTCACCTCCTAAATCATCTGGAGAGATATGCCTCTTGTCCACCATTTACTGATTTATTAAATCATAGATTTACATCAATATGGACGCACGGATGGACCCATGAATATTTATTTTCTACTCTGGGTTATGACCCAATATTCCCTTGTTTGTTTAGATACTCAAATTGTTCCAGCTCCGCCATCGGGAGCTCTTTCCTCAGGCTCTGTTGTCCCTTCGATGCACCCGTCGCTGTGGGTTTGTGAGCACCTCCTCACGTCCTGGCCTACAGATCCTCCGGGCTTGCCATCCTGCCCCAGCCCGAGGATCAGCCATTTCTCCAAGTAGCCCTGGTTCATTTTATTGGAAGAAACCAAGATCTGGGTGCCAGGTGTACTATATGTTCAACATCAAAGTCATCAAAATCTCAAGTTAATGGCTCAGACAACTGCTAGAAAAGTTCAAGTTGCGGGGAAGACGACTTGGTCCAGGAGCAATTTTCCAGGAGGGCTTCTGGCTGGGACAAGCTAAGCTTTGCCAAATGGCAGTGTTTCCCTCGAACCCTGAGGCCGCTTTGCTGCGCTGCCCGAGCAGTCCTCAAGGTCTGTTTCCTGCTCACGGTCAGTGGGTATAACATTGCTTTACTGTATATAAGAATATGATTTTCAAATAATGTGGGCCTTGGGACGTCCCTGGAAGCCCAGTGGTTAAGACTCCACGTTTCCACTGCAGGGGACGCGGGTTCGATCCCTGGTCAGGGAACTAAGATCCTGCATGCTGTGTGGCACAGCCAAAAAAAAAAAAAAAAGTGGGCCTTAAAAAGCAACTTGTACAGTGGACCTCTAAGAAAAGTATATAAGATCAGAAATAGTATGTAACATGAGTATATATAGAATTCAAATCCTATATTATTATACAGATTCTTCTTGACTTTGCCAGCTTTATAAAGATAAGAATAAAAACATTGGGGGGCTTCCCTGGTGGCGCAGTGGTTGAGAGTCTGCCTGCAGATGCAGGGGACACAGGTTTGTGCTCCGGTCCGGGAAGATCCCACATGCCACGGAGCGGCTGGGCCCGTGAGCCATGGCCGCTGAGCCTGCGCGTCCGGAGCCTGTGCTCTGCAACGGGAGAGGCCACAACAGTGAGAGGCCTGCGTACCACAAAACAAAACAAAACAAAACAAAACAAAACAAAACAAAACAAAACAAACATTGGGGCTTCCCTGGTGGCGCAGTGATTGAGAATCCGCCTGCCAATGCAGGGGACACGGGTTCGATCCCTGGTCTGGGAAGATCCCACATGCTGCGGAGCAACTAAGCGCGTGCGCCACAACTACTGAGCCTGCGTGCCACAACTACTGAAGCCCGTGTGCCTAAAGCCCGTGCTCCACAACGAGAGAAGCCACCACAGTGAGAAGCCTGCGCACTGCAACGAAGAGTAGCCCATGCTCGCCGCAATTAGAGAAAGCCTGCGCGCAGCAACAAAGACCCAACACAGCCAGAAATAAATACATAAAATAAATTTATAAAAAAAAAAATAAAAACATTATTTTTTGTGTGTTTACAAATTACTCTTAAAATAAAATTAAAAAAATAATACTTGCACAGCGAAACACACATAAGGGCAGAAATGGGAAGGCTTCCTTCCCCGTCACCTAGCCTCCTCCCTAGAGGAGCCAGCAGTTGGGCCCTGCTGTGTGTTTTAGGCACACACGGCCCCTGTGGAGATGGCCTTCTGCTCTGCCCTGCAAGTACAATCGTCCAGCACGTAATTTTTCTTTTCTTTTTTCTTTTTGGCCCGGCTGCGCAGCTTCCGGGACCTTAGCTCTCCAAACAGGGATTGAACACAGGACCCTGCAGTAAAAGTGCCGAGTCCTAACCACTGGACTGCCAGGGAACTCCTGTCCAGCACTTAATTTTTAACACAGTAAATGACTCTGTTTTATTAGTATACACGAGCTTCCAGCTGACAGCTCATTAGGCACCTGAACACAAACATGAGCACTCGGCCTGTCCAGATCCCCCGACTGTTGAGCTGGGGAAGAAGTTGAAGGATGGAAATGTCCGGAGTCCCTGGAGTAGTGGTTTCTGCTCAGATGACTGCAGACCCCTGTTCTGATACAAGGACAGACAGACAGACACACACACACACACACACACACACACACACACACACACACAAGAAGGGGAAGCCACAGGAAGTCACCTCAGGTCTCCTGTAACCAGATAGACACGCAGACGCCAAGTAGAAGATGGCAAAGCAGATGCCTCTTCGGGGCCTCCTGCTCATTGCCCCTAAATTCTAAGTGGTTTTTGCATCTCTTACTACTCCTGAGGGGGGATCCTTTGTGTTCAGAGTGGTCTCTTTACTCGCTGCCATTCCTTCCAGGTCACTTCATTCAAATAACTTTATCCCGTAAGACTTGAAAGAAAAGTGAGAGCATCTCACCCTCAGGTGGGAAACCAGTCCCATGCAGAGCAGGAGGTGAACGTACTAAGGGACTAGTGTGAAGTTAGGGCTCAGATACGACTGTCGGGACACGTTGTCACTTCACAGCTGGCTCACTAATGGTTTATCTCAGAGATCAGGAAGCGACTTGCCCTTTCCTGTGTGTAGGTGCACTTACTCCTCGCCCTCAGCTCTTGTCCAGCAGGAGAGTGAGAGGGAGATGAGCCCTGGACATGCATTGTCCTCCCCGCTTCTTCACCGACCAAGTGTTCGCTTGGTGCCCTCTTCCAGGGATCTCCCCACTGCCCCAGGCCCAAGGGTGGCTGCACAGAGGGCACCTGGCCCGAGCTGGACTTGGGACAGAGGAGGAAGGGCAGGTCATCTCTGGGGTTAAACTGGAGCGGGTAGATTCCTTTGTTTCCAGCAGCCTCCTGGACGGATGGCACAGGAGAGAGACGGTTGTGCAGGAAGAGGCCCTGAGAGGCGGATGTTGGCAGCAGACACCTCACTCGTGGTTCTGGATGTCGGAAGCCAGCTCTGCTCCTGTCCCTGGAGACTGTGGGGCACTCTGAGGGCTGCAGATTACGTGTGTCTTCCTGCTTCAGCAGGTTTGGTCGGTCTCATGGTAATCAAACTGGGTCTCTGGTGGGAGAGTGGAAAAGACCCTGGGCCAAGCCTGCGAGCAGGTGTCTCAGAGGTTAGTGCTCTGAGTGTGTCTGTTCATTTGTTATTACTTCTCTGCCTGCCTGAGTCCAGTAAGAAATTAGGACCAGCACAGTTGTAGATTTTCTTAGAGAAGTGCTAGGTATTTCTGTTCTTAAATCCTGACTCCAAGACTTGGTCAGCACCAACCTGGGCTTTGTTTCATGCCTCAGTCATCTACTCTGTTAGTTGCTTCTTAATAAAGGCAAGATGAGAATGATGGCATTCAATGACCCTGAATTCTTTTATTCCTCTAGGGGATTTTCTGAGCAAGGAGGTGGGAAAGATCACCAAAGAAGTAGGAATCTGGGGGCAGAGCAATGCCATTAGGTGGGAATAGACTAGAAAAATAGAAGAAAAATCCAGACAAAAGGATAAATAGAACAGTGGATGAGTGATATGAACAGAAAGGAAGTATAAATGGCTCTTCTAAGTTATATTCACCCTCAAGAGGAAGAGAAACTCAAACTAGAACACGACCGAGATAGCACTTTTCCAGGCAAAATTCTGAGCTTGGATACGACATGCTTGTGGGTTGGTGGGAGCTGGTCAAGCCCCATGGAGGGAGGTGTAGGGACACTCACCAAACCACAAGCGCATGCCCTGGATCCCACCTCCAGGAATTTCTCTAAACTTTCACACGTGCAAAAGGACAAAAGCATGAGGCCAGCCACTGTGTCACTGTCCAGCAAAGGACTGGAGACCGTTTATCCACAGAGGCTGGGGAAGTAAATGATAACACGTTGGTGTAATGAAGCGCAGATTAAAAGAGAGCAAGGAGGTTCGCCGTGCACCACCATGGAAAGACCTGGAAGATGCAGCATCAGGTGAAAAGCCAGAAACAGAACAGGGTGCACTGGGCACTGCCCTCATGTGAAAAGGACCGAGGAAGATAGGAAAGAGACGACGCCCTCTGTGTGAAGCTCCCAGCCAAGATGTTTAACCTGAAGGCAGTCATGAGGAGACAACCACACAGATCTAAACCGAGGGACATTCTACAGGGTAACTAGTCTGGACCCCTCAAAATGTTGATATCATGAAAGACCAAAAAAAAAAAAAAAAAATGAGAGAGAAGAAAGAAAAGACAAGACCATGGACCAGTTCTGATGAAAGGAGACCAAAGAGAAATGACGGCCAAACACAAAGCGTGGTGCTTGGCTGGCTTCTGGGTAAGGACAAAATCAGCACAGACATTACTGGGACAGCAGGAAAAGCTGTCACACCGATGGCACAGCAGTGGAAACCAGTTCATGGGCTTCACCCTCCTGAGTGTGACAGCACACGTGGTCACGCTCCTAGGAGATCGATGCCAAAGCATTTACGGATGAAGTATGATGTCTGTGACAAACTCTCAAATATACGGGGAAAAAATACAGATGTACAGAGAGAGCAGATGTGTCAAAACATTAACAGCTACTGAATTCATGGGAAGGGTAAAAGGGTGTTGTTTGTACTATTCTTTCAACTCCCCTAAAGGTTTGAAATTTTTCAAAATTGGAAGTTGGGGATGCATTGTGTGTTCCTGTGTGTACTGAAGGAGCACTGGAGAGACTTGAAGAAGCTGTAGGTGCTGGAGGGCAGGGAAGGGGAGGTAGTGGATGGGGTGGGGCTGGAGAGTCTTTACAGTATATACCTTTTCGTATTTTTTGAACTTTGAAACATATAAATGTATTACCTTAAATGTGTAAAATAAATAAACACATTGTACAATTTCTGCTGTCATTTTTGAATCAAACAGATCTAGAGCTGGTAATTCTCTGCTGTGGGGTCTGCCCTGAGCATCGGAGGATGTTGAGCAGTATCTCTGGCCTCCACCCACCAGATGCCAGTAGAAAGAACCCCCAACACCACCACTGTGACAACAAAAAATCTCCCCAGACACAGCAAAGTGTCCCCTGGGGGCAAACTGACCTGCTTAGGAAGCCCTGGGCCAGATGATCAGGACCAGGGACTCCTAGGCAATGAAGCGGTGTGCTCAGGGAAGGTGGGGTTTGGGGGTACATGAAGCACCACCCCATCTTTGTGAATGTACTTACCTAGAAATGTTCATTTAAAAAATTACAAACTTTTGCCACAGAGTGAGATGATAGAATAAAACATTCAAACCTTCCTCCCAATATAAAACAAAATCTGCCATGACAGCTGACAAAATCAGTTGAACTCGGCAACCGCAAGTTTCTAATAACTTGGTCCCTAAGAGCATGTACAGGGCAATGCAGAGATCTGAAGTCAGTGTCTCAGCATGTCTGCTCACCCTA
This sequence comes from Tursiops truncatus, assembly GCF_011762595.2. Classification (NCBI taxonomy): domain Eukaryota; kingdom Metazoa; phylum Chordata; class Mammalia; order Artiodactyla; family Delphinidae; genus Tursiops; species Tursiops truncatus. The sequence continues at coordinate 36,889,481 of NC_047048.1, read as the reverse complement.
TCCCCCGATACCAGGCAGTTCCCGTTGGGGCTCCAGTTGAGGACGGTGATGTCGGCGGTTTGCGTAGGGGGGACCACATGCTGCTCCTTGTCTTGCTTATTAAACACGACCACTTCTCCGGTCTCCCAGCCAATAGCCAGGATCAGCCGCGTCGGGTGCCAGCAGAGGGAGGTGACCCGGAACGACCTCTCGATATGCGTGTCTGGCACGCACTCACCCTGTGACACACGAGGTAAATTCTTTATTTTACAGGGAGTGGCCGCTACTCTAAGAATTTCTGCCTCGTCAATGGAATGACATCAGCTAGAGGACATAATGAGCAGTTTGTTAAGGAAATATTCTATTTAATTTTCATAGAAACACCCATCTTGCCTCAGCTGAACTATGAAAGCGTAAGGTAAACATTCAACTGACCCCATGGACCAGTTTATCAATAAAATTTTATTTACTTAAAATGTTTTTCCATTTATTTTTATTTATTTTTTTGGCCACACCGTGTGGCTTGTGGGATCTTAGTTCCCTGACCAGGGATCAAACCTGGGCCCCCTGAAGTGGAAGCTCTGAGTCCTAACCACTGGACCGCCAGGGAGCTCAATAAAACTTTATTTACAAAAAGAAGTGGGCCAGCGGGTGAAGTGTGTTGACCCAAGGTTCTCAAAGTGTAGTGAGGTGACCCTAGAACGTTTTTGGGGTCTGTGACGCCAAAGTCATGTTCAGGATGATATGATCTGCCCTGTTAACTCTCGTTCTCTCATGAGTGTACAGTGCAGTTTTCCAGAGCTCTGTGATGTGTGATGATGTCATTGCTGTGACAGCCAATTGAATACGTGCTGGTATATTCTTGTGTTTTCTAGAATTTTCTAAGGCAGTAGGTTTAAGGTATAAATGTGTTTTCAGAGATTAATTCAGTTTGTTCTCAGTACTTCTACTGGGCTCTTCCTAGTAAACTCAGTTACACCTGCTACATCTGTGACCTCATTATCATCCAATAAATCATTATTTTGAAATCCTAATGGTCTCCTTGTGCCAATTAGAAACACAGGAAGTACACTTTGTTTTGTAATAGTATATTTTAAATTTTCTAAAATTTAAAATTTTATCTAGGGAATTCCCTGGTGGTCCAGTGGTTAGGACTTGGCACTTTCACTGCCATGGCCCGGGTTCAATCCCTGGTTGGGGAACTAAGATCCCACAAGCTGCACGGTGCAGAAAAAAAAAATCTAAAATTGCTATTATTTTGGATTTAATAATACTTACTCTAAAGAAAATTTTATGATACATATTGGAGAGTTGTCTGACTCCCAGAAGGGAGGCATCTACTCTGAAATAGTTGGTGACACTGTGCTTGGCACTGGGGCCAAATACTGACCCATACCTGGGATGAGACCAAGATGAGCATACCAGGAGGGTTTGCCCTTTGTGGAGCATGAGGGGAGGGCTTGCTCAGGGGTTGGGGGGGGAGTGGTGGGCTGGAGCCACAGGCTTGTAAGTCATCCACTGATAGATGGTAATGCAACCCCAGGAGGAGGAAATAGAGGGAGAAGAGGCCTGGATGTGCTCTGAGGGGGGCCAACGGCAGGCCTGTCTGGGACGGGGGGAAGGCTGGAGGGCCCGGCGGGGAAGGGGGTGGCCTGGATGAAGGGGGCCGGGTGAGGAAGACCCTCAGGTGTGCTCTCTGGAGGACCCTACAAGAGTGTGGAATGTGGGGGGGGGGGGCAGGGACAGCAGGACACGTTATGTAGCCATCGCTGATGAGTGTGGCTGCTTGGGTGAAATTTCAGGGGTCACATTGAGACTGCAGAGGGCAGAGGAGGGAGTGGGAAAGGAAATCCATCTTTCTTGGTGAAGTAGGAGAAGCGTCTAGAAAGTTTCTGTTATGAATTGAATTGGGCACCCCAAAAAGATGTGTTCAGGTCCTAACCCCTGGTACTTGTGATGTGACCTTACCTGAAAATAGGGTCTTTGCAGATGATCAAGTTAAGACAAGGTCATTAGAGTGGGCCCTAGTCCAGTATGACTGGTGCCCTTATGTGAGGAGGAAAGAGACATGGCCACACAGAGCAGGTGGCTGTGTGAGGATGGAGGGAGAGGCTGGAGTGATACAGGTCCCAGCCGAGGAGCACCAAGGACTGCTGGCTACACTGGAAGCTAATATGAAGCATGGAACAGATCCTCCACTAGAGCCTTCAGAGAGGACAGGGCCCTGCTAACCTGTTGTTGGAGACTTCTGGCCTCCAGAACTATGAGAGAATAAATTTCTGTTGTTTTAAGTCACCCAATTTGTGGTAATTTGTTATGGCACCTCCAGGAAACAAATAGTTTCGAATGGCCAACGGGAGGCTGGAGAGGGATGGACAGACAACCCTGCTGGTGACCGTGAACTGACTGTGGATTCTGCCTTGAGCATTCCTAAATATGTCCCCCAAACTAAATAGCAGGGGTAAAAGAGTTATTCACATAATAGGGCTTTTATAATATTGGGAGTTTGGACCTCAGTGAGAAACACACACACACACACACACACACACACACACACACACACGAACAAAAGAGAGACAAGAGCCAGAAGCTACTGCAGTCAGAATTGCTGCTTTCCGCACTCACTTGCTCCCGATATATATCCACACTGCCTCCTGAGGCTGTGCTAATGGAAGCGACTGCCAGGAATGGGTGAACGGGGTGCCAACTGATGTGGGAGGGAGACCCAACTGCATCTGGGGCTTCTATGCGGTGGTCAAAGTAGAGGGCCATGACGAAACGCAGGCCTGGTCAGGGCTGAAACCTGGAGGGAAAAGACAACCAAGTCCTGTTGGTCTTGAACAAAACGAAACTACTATATATAGAATTAGGAAAAAGAAGCATCACAGACCTACAAGACATTCGGCAACTTATCAGCACCCCTTCAGACCAATAACAGGCAATTTTATGCGGAAGAGGTCTCTAACAGGAAAAATATACAATTAGAGGCAAGGGATTAGACCTGAAAGATGGAAAGGAATAACACATACTGCCATCAAAACAATAAAGAAAAGCCCCGTGGACTAGACTACATGTGTAAACCTTGATCATTTTTATCCCAATCATAATAAGGACAATTTATATTTCTATAGCTCCCTATTAAGCAACATTTCCAAACAAACAAACAAACAAAAAAAGCAAACTGCTTCACAAAAGAGAAAAGTACAAAAAAACGTAGCACCCAATTTCTGATAGAAAACCAAGGCTGTCCCTGCCTTCCTCTGAGGTGTCAGGAGCAAAAGGATTCATTTGCTACGGAGTCAAGCAAAGCCAGAGCACCTGGGGAGAAGATGAACTTGATCAGTTACATGAACTTAACATCTTTCTTTCTTTCCTGGAAAAGATGTGCATATTGTCCCTTTGTGGGAGGGGTAGGAAGGTGAATGGAATGACAGTCTGACTACTGCCCACTTTTTCACATCCTACAGTCAGTTTGGGGAAGCTAACTAGCAGAGAAAAGCCTATTTGTGAGTTGGTTTGCTACCATTTAAAATTATTCAACTTCATCCCCATTAGGATGGCTATTATCAGAAAAACAGAAAGTAAAAAGTTTTGGTGAGGATGTGGAGCAATTGGAACCCTTGTGAGTTGCTGGTAGGAGTGTAAAATGGTACAGATGCTGTGGAAAACAGTATGGTGGGTCTCTAAATATCAAACATAGAATTACCATATAATTCAGCAATTCCAGTTCTGGATATATACCTAAAAGAATTGAAAGCAGGGATTTGAACAGATATTTAAACACAATATTCATAGCAGCATTATTCATAGTGAAAAGGTGGACACAACCCAAATGTCTATCAACAAATGAATGAATAAACAAAATGTGGTATATTCATACAATGGAGTATTATTTAGCCTTAAAATGGAATGAAATTCTGACTCATGTTACAACATAGATGAACCTAGAAGAAGTGAAATAAGCCAGACACAAAAGAACAAACACTGTATGATTCACTTATATAATGTACTTAGAGTCATCAAATTCATAGAGACAGAAAGTAGACTGGTAGTTGACAGGGCCTGCTGCAGACAGGGATGGGGTATTAGAGTTTATTGTATACAAGGTTTCAGTTTGGGAAGATGAAAAAAATTCTGGAGATGGATGGTGGTGATGACTGCACAACAATGTGAATGTACTTAATGCCGCTGCGGAACTGTATACTTACAAACAGTTAAAATAGTAAATCTTATATTATGTATATTTAACCACAAGAAAAAAATTGTGCAAAAAAGTTATCCAGAACCTGCAAAATTCTACCATTAGAGTAGGGAATGGACTATGCCATTTGCTTTTAGCAATACAATAGTTGTATCAGAGGAAGCCATGAAGGCTCAGATTGGGTCTAGAGAGGGAAACCCTGTTCTTCCAGAAGCTAGAAGGCAGGTGGGTAGAAATGAACAGTCACATTTCAAATGTTTATCTTATGAATATATACCCACCACAAGCTGAAGAGCAACCCATTCAGGACTCCTAGCAGAGTAGCTGGACACTGGCCAGAGGAGCAGGGGGATGTGGGGCTGGAGTCAGGGGAGAGGGCAGGAACTGGGTCCTGCACACATCACTTAGGGGATATGCACACTGGTCAGGGCTCTGGCTTCCTTGAGTAAAGACTTCATGCAAATGTTCACACAGAGCCACTGACAATGAGACATATCAGGTTAAAAACTGGTCAGTCTAATGCAGCAAGGAAACATTTTAAAGTGAGTTTTAATGTGTTGCATCCAATCAAGGGTCTACATTCTGGGCTATGGGAAATTCTTATTCATGTTTAACAAGTTTACTTTCTAAAAATATGCCTTGGAAAAATGAATAACATTAATTTTGTTGTAATGATAGAGAAAGAATTATAATAGCACTTGAAAAAGTTAAACCTGATTTCCTCTATCTTTTATTTCAAACATAACTTTGTAATAAGAAAGTATGCTGAAAGATCTTTAAATTACTTTCTTCCTGCCTGGGGCTTTCCCAGAAGCTCTCTCCCCGACACCCCTGCTTTGGGTACTCAAGAAGCCTCTTTTCCACCATTGAGCTCTTGGACTTGATTTCTACGTTGTCTAGTGCTTCTGCCCAGAGTCCTCATAGAACCCTGCATTTGTCCACTGCTGCATTCAGAGTTTACTGTAAATGTGTGTTTGACTGACCATCCTCCACTCCCTACCAGATTATCTGCCCCACAGGGTGAGGGGCCATCGGAGCATCCCCAGCCCTGGAACAGTTGTAAAAAGGGGGTTAGGGCTTCCCTGGTGGCGCAGCGGTTGAGAGTCCGCCTGCCGATGCAGGGGACACGGGTTCGTGCCCCGGTCCGGGAAGATCCCACATGCCGCGGAGCGGCTGGGCCCGTGAGCCATGGCCGCTGGGCCTGCGCGTCCGGAGCCTGTCCTCCGCAACGGGAGAGGCCACAACAGTGAGAGGTCCGCGTACCGCAAAAACAAAAACAAACAAACAAAAAAACCAAAAAAAAAACCTCAGGGTCTCTAGAACATAAGGCGATTTGGCAATATATAAATTTTGGGGGAAAGAAAAAAATTTCATTTATTCTCACCGATTTGATCCTCTCACCTCCAGCGGTGCAAGGTCTTTACGCCTCCGTTAAACCACCTTCTGGGAAAGAAAATGTTACGGTCTTTCAACTGCGCGGCTCGTGGTACTAAGGATAACTTCAGTTGCATTACTGCTTGGAGATGCTGCGGGAGGGAACCAGAGGACTTAGAGGCAATGGCGGCAGAGTGGAGAGGTGTAGGGGCAGGCACTAGGGGCCACCCCGAAAAGCCTCACCACCGCCCCCACCACAGCCCCCGGGGCCTCGGCAGTGCAGGGTCATAGCTGCATCCCATGGACAAGAAGGAACGCCATCTCTGGTTTGGACCATGCGTGCGGTTCCCCGGGCCGCACTACTGACAGCGCAGAAAGGTGGTTTTCTGATTCCCTCCCAGGCCCAGCGTTACCGCGAGCGCCTCCGGCACCGCCTCCTCGCCACCGGGTCAGCTCCCCCGTGCCTCAAGTAGCCACGCGGCCCTCAGTCAGACCTGTCTGCGCCGGTGGCCCTTGTCTCGCGCTGACCGTTCGGACGCCCGCCCCGCACCCCGAAGCCTCAGCCTGACCAGCCACGCGCTCGGGCGCTCGGCCCAAGCAGGATTTCTGGACGAAAATAATCCGGGAGGCCGCGCGAAGGAAGTCCCGCGCACTTCGACGTTGCCCTCCTCCCGGCCCCAGGCTCCGGGCCCCCGGAACCGCCCGACACCGCGAGCCGCCCCGGCCTCCCGAGCCCCTCCCCGGCCCCGCCTCGTCGTCGCCCTCCTCCCCGGCTCCCGGCCCCCAGACCCTCTGCTCCTGGGCCCGGGGCAGGGGACCGCACTCACCTTGGTTTGGTCGCAGCGCCGCCGCGCGTTACCGGGACAACGGCTGCGAGCCCAAGGCGGATACAGCCGAAGCTGAGCTAGCGGACGCCGAGGCCGCCCGAAACTCCACGAGAGGCCGGAAAGAGCCGAAGACGATCGGGAATGTTCGTGCGGAGCCGAGGGCAGGATTCCTCCAGCGGGTGGCGAGCTCCGCGGTGCTGCAGGGCAATTTACACCCTTCGCAGCCGCTGTCTAGACTTAAAAAAGCTAGCTCTAGAGGGGGGTCAAGAGGCCAGATATGCCTTTCTAAGCAGAGAAGGGAAGCTGATAAATTCTAGATGTGATAGGAATACACGGCCGGTTGGGGACCCGCTCCTGTAGTTACGTTTCCAACCGCGTAGGTCAGGTGGAGGAAGGCAGCAGAGAGACTGGGAAAGAGACGGAACGCCATCTTTAAGATTCTTTCCTCTCTCGTTAATCTTATTGCTGGGTCTTTTGGACCCTAAAAGGTTTGCTAGACTCTGCTTTGTCTGCTTTGTTTCGAGGAGGGTGTCGTTCAAGAGAATTTATGAGTAAAGCCAGTTGATTCAATATGGTTCCTTGAAGCTGTTAACTTATGACATGCGCTCAGTGCTTTGGGGGCCTTATGGACGCCATTGGAGAGAAAATAGTAGCCAACGATACGAGTTCATCCGGTTAGAAACTAACCTGGTTTCTAACCCTGGAGGCAGACTGCATTCCCTAAGGCATTAGCAACGTGCTGCCCTGGCCTAACGGTCTGGTGGGTTAAACTAATTTTGGAAAAAAAAGAAGTAATGTCATTCATTTAAAAAACTTACTATAGCAAAAAGGTCCACATTGTTAAATAAAAAAAATAGGAAAATGTAGGTACTACCTAATAGGAGGAGCTAGGCGCTGGATCACACACATACAAGGAAAATTCTATTTAAAAAAAAAAATTTTCATAAACACTAGAATTTTATTGAATAAATTTGACATTTAACATTGCGTAAGTTTAAGGTATACAGAACGTTGCTTTGATACATTTGTATATTATATGATTAGCATGTAGAGATATTTATCACATTACATATAGTACAATATTATTGTCTGTATCCATTATACTGTGCATTAGATACTACGCCTTACAAGTTTGTACCCTTAAACACCATCGCTCTTATCAGGGGTCATAAACACTAGAATTTAAAACACTCCTTTATCGCCGAAACGAAGAAAAACAACCTAAATGCCCAGCACCAGCCGCAACGCTAAGGAACTTGAAAAGTATGCACTCAACTCAATAAAGGGTGTGTTTATCTGCCTCAGTTACACTTTTACACTTTTTCGTTAAAAACCCCGTTCGCGCCGGATTCAAGACTCAGAGCTCAGGCGGCGTTTTCTTCTCACGCATCCGTCAACACGGCCCGGGCCAATCACAGCCTAGGCTCTCACTCTATTGGCTGTCTATTCACCAATCCGGAGAGACGTACCAGTCCGCACTGCTGCGAGACTGGCGTCACAACATTACCCACTTTGCGGGCCCGCCCTCCGCCCCCGCCCAGCGTCCGTGCGTGCAAGCGCGCGTTCCCGCCGCCGACCAATGGGAGCGCCCCTGAGGGGGCGCGCCCGCTGGAAACCTCGGCGTGCTCGGTCCCGCGCGCGTCGCCCCGCCCCGGCCCGCGCTCCCGCCGCTCCGGCCCCGCCCCGCGTGTCGGTCCCGCGGACTTCGCCGGCCGCCGTAGCCGGAACTGCTCCTGTACGCCGCGGGCCGGGCCTCTGGGAGGCTGAGCGGCCGCAGCACCGGGGCTCGCAACCCCGTCAGCCACACGCCGGCAGCGGAGGGGACGTGCCGGGGCGAGGGCCGCTCGGCGACTTCTTCCAAGGCGGGAGGACCACACCGGCGTTGCGGCCTCTCAGCAGCCGGCGCTCGGGAGCCGGGGCTGCCCGACAGGACCCCGGGGGACCCGGGAAGCCTGGCTGCTGCGAGGCTTTGATGAAAAAGGTGACGGCAGGCTGGGGCTCGGGTGGGGTGGGCCACCCCGACCGGCCGTCACGGCGAGGCCCGGATCCCAGCCGGAGCGGGGCTGAGGGAGAAGTTGCCTAAGCCCTGGCGGCGGTGGTTACTACGCGGTGCTTTGTCGGGGCGGCTCGCGGGAGCCCGGACTCACAAGTGTTGCGTTGACAGCGCTCTTTGTGTGCAGCCAGAAATCCGCCGGAGAGGGAAGGTTTTGCTTTTCCTTTCCCGAAATGTGGCAAATGCTGCCCAGCCGGGATTGGGTTTGAGGTGATCCCACCTCTGTGCACTGTCAGGAAGTAAGGTTGGAGGTATTGGGTAAAAGGATTCCATCTCCATGTTTTCTTTTTCCCTTCAGGGAAAACTGAAATGTGTTAATATCTTTTTAATTCTGAAAAGCAACGTCCTTTTGTATTCAGTTTAGTGTCTTCCAATATTCAACCTGGCGAACGGGCAAGTTTATTCTGTTGCAGCTGATGTAACCTTTGCCCGGGTCCTGGGTTATGTGGGTAGCTTTGGGATGATAGGTCCCTGGGGATAGGGTTTTCCACATTATAACCCAGAGGAAGGCCCTTTAGGATATTTTCAGGTTTCTTAAGCAGAAATGGATAGGATAAGTGAATAGTGAAATGTCCTATGCCATGAAGTCCTTTAAGTTTGGGTAGTATCTGTCTTGTATAGTTCTATTTTTGGCAGGTTTTTTTTTTAAACTGGTATGAATTCAGATGATTTATGACATCAATTTCAACAGATGAATGCTATAACAGATAGTTTTGAGGCATAATACTTAAGAGCAGTAGCAGATATTGTCATGATTTTAATCATTTCTAAATCTTTCTTTGAAAGGTCCTTACTCCTGTTAATGTATTTCATTGTTGGCCTTGATGTCTTGCTCTCATTTTCCTTTTAAATGAAAATGTTCCCATTCTCAGCAGTCGTGTTGAGCATGTCAAACAGAGTTTGGGCATAGTATCAACACCTGTTGATCTTTCTTGCTTCATCGCATGTACACATTACTATTTCTGGGTTTACAATATTGATAGTGTCTGATTCTCTTTGCATAAACTGAGTGGATCTGCTTTTTGGTCCACATTTTAGAGTTGTCACATTTTGTTGTTGACATTGCTCACAACAGAGGGTAGCAAAGTTAATGCGAGATTTTTATTCATGGTTACCGAGAGTTTTAACACAATTCTCTTTTATCCATTCTTACCTGGACATAACTGTGCTGTCACTTTCATAGGTGGCTCCAACCTGTTCCATGCAACAGGCTCCTTTGTTGCAAAAGCATTTTCAATTCGTAAATCCCGCAGCAGCACACATATCCCACCCTCCGAAGCAAGATTCCCAGAAACCCCGAGCTTATTATTCTTTATGTCTGTTTTAAAATAAGCAGGCGGACCGGCAGCCGCGGGCCACCATGGAGTTCCCTGTGCACGCAGGCGAGCCCGCGCCTCTCCCCTGCCGGGGTCGATCCGGGCCCCTCGACCCCGCTCCGGGTCTAACTTTGGGGGCAGGCTTGCGGGGCAGGTGCGCGGGCCCGGAGTCCTGTGCGTTTTGGGGGGCGGGGAGGGGTGGGGTCGGGGGACGCGGGCGCGGAGGCCAGGCCGGCCCAGGCAGCGCTGGGAGCGAGGCCGGCGCGCGGGCTGCCCAGCGCGCAGGCCATGAGCCGTGGGCCCGCTGGGTAGGTGGCTCCGGGACCCCGGGACCCCAGCCCGGGCCACATGCCCCCTTCCCGACCCCGGGCCGGGGCGCCGCACGGGCAGGGCCGTCCGGGTGCGGCCGCCCAGCTGCCGCCCCGCCGCCTCCTCGCCGCCGGCCGCCGTTTCCTGGACGTCGGGCGGGCGGGCGCGCGGGGGTCCGGGCTGGGGTCGGGCGGGCGGCGGCTCAGGCCCGGCTGGCCGGGCTGGGGCGGGCGGGCCGCGGGAGGGGATCTGGAACAAACAACGGCGGCCATGTTGAGAGGGGATCGGTGCGGCTAAACTTCTCGCAGGCTGCGGGCCGCGCGCCTCACCGGGGTCCCCTCTTCCCCTCCCCGGCCAGGATGACAGTGAAGTTGGGAGACGGCGGCGGCGGGGAGGAAGGGCTCAAGAGGCTGGGCAAGAGGTCGGCCGATGAGGACTCGCTGGAAGGAGAGGGGCCCGGCAGCGGGGACGCGGCCGAGGAGAGCGGTGGCACAAAGAGGGACGGCAAGACCCCCCGGGACGGCGGCGACGGCCCCCAGGCCCCCTCGGGCGGCCCGCAGGCCCCGTCCCCGCCGCCCGCCTGCCCCCAGGACCAGCACCACTTCCTCAGGTCCAGCGTGAGGCCGCAAAGCAAGAGGCTCAGGAAGGACTCGTCCTGCGCCGGGGGGAGCAGCAGCGCGGGCAGCTCAGGGCCCCGCGGAAAAGGTACGGGGGACCCCAGCCCCTTTCAGGGTGTGCCCTGCGCTCCCCGGGGGTGGAGAAGGGACCCTTCCCTCCCCGCCTCCCTGCCTCCACCCAGCTCCTGCTCCCACATTTGTCCAGCACCCACACTTTAGGTGGCACTTTGCAGGGGGACATGACTCTTTCCTCCTCCAAAGAGACTCTTTCTGTATTTAAACTATGTTAAGAGGCAGTAAGTATTCCTTCTCTGGGCAAACACAATAGATTTCTGAAGGTTGGGTTTTTTCCCCCCAAAGGCTCCTTGATGATTTATATGGTAGGTTATTTTAAACAGCAGACAATAGTTTAGAAATAGATTGAGAAAATACGTGCTGTGTCTCTTCCCCAGACTCAGATGTGTGGAAATACAACAAAGAAATGGGCTTTTGAAACTCATTTGGGGAAAGATTGATAAGCCGAAAATGAGTGATCCGAAGGGTCTGACTTGGGCTCATCACCCTCCACTTCAAGTATGCTAGGCTTGAAAATTTTAAGGGCATCAAGATGTGGCCTTTGAGTTTCAACTAAGGTTTCCTTGGGTGCCATGAAAACATCTCCCCTGGTGTAGTAAGTGGTGAAAACATCTGTGGCCTGATGTAAATGAGTAACAGTCTACAGTATTTGTCGTGGTATTCTCAGGTTGTTGAGAATATTACGGCTTTTTTGTTCCCGATCTGCCAGTTCCCCATTGTTTTCAGCTTGTGTCTATTTATATTTTAGCATTCTGTTTTTTGTTAATTGTACAAGTGAATTTTTTTTTTTTTAATAAATTTGGTTATTTATTTTTGGCTGTGTTAGGTCTTCCTTGCTGTGCACGGGCTTTCTGTAGTTGCAGCGAGCGGGGGCTACTTTTCGTTGCGGTGTGCGGGCTTCTCATTGCGGTGGCTTCTCTTGTTGTGGAGCGCAGGCTCTAGGTGCACGGGCTTCAGTAGTTGTGGCACGCAGGCTCAGTAGTTGTGGCACGCAGTCTCTAGAGCACATGCTCAGTAGTTGTGGTGCACAGGCTTAGTTGCTCTGTGGCATGTGGGGTCTTCCCGGACCAGGGATCGAACCTGTGTCCCCTGCATTGGCAGGCGGATTTTTAACCACGGCGCCACCAGGGAAGTCCAAGTGAATTGTTCTTAACATCCCTTTTGTTTCAGGCCACGTTTGCAGCATTTTTATAGGTAGCAAATGTAACACCATTTTCTAGTGAGTTCTGCATGAAAAAACTGTCAGTTAGCTCCTTGGGAAATGGCAATTTAAATTTACTACGTGGTCCTGATAATTTTAAGAAGGAAATACCTCAGGCGCTAATGGAGGGCCCATTTTGGAGATCTGGGCCAAATGTGTGCAGTTAGGCTTGCTGCTTCTGCCTCCTCAGCTGAGGAGGACTGGCCTTTGAAATCATGGCCTTACTTGGTTTTTTGGTAGACTTTTGATGTAAGTATACTTACTTGAAGATGTACGTATAAGGTCATTCTGTATGTTTCAGAAGTCAAAACTTGCCTCATAGAAGCTTATTTTGGTGTGAAAGTTGCTGATCAATTAGGGAAATGTTAATTTGTTTTATTGGCTTTGTTTTGTAAAAAAATAGGTTTTCGTTCCCAGTTACAGATATGTGTAAGTTATTATGTGTGAGCTGCTGTGGTTCCTTCGAGGGTTTGTTTGTGGCTTCAGAAGCCCTGGCTCTGGTGCCCAATCAAGTTCTTGGCCTCATTCCTCTGGTCCTCTGACCTTGGTCTGCTTGCTTGACTTCAAGCCTGCTTTTCTGTTGGAGAGGCATCCTCACCTGTGAAAGGAGGAACAGCAGGGACTGACTGCTCCACTCTCTCCACGTGTGGCTGCTAAAATGAAACGAGGCGCTGGCGTGAAAGTGCTCTGTCCCCTGTAAATGACTACCTGTATGTGAGGTCAAGTGATGCTGAAACTTCAGTTAGAATTTTGGCAGTCAGGTGAGGAGAAGTTTGCTTTCGTTTGCATACTTGAGTGTGGCTCGGATGGAGAAGGTTTCCTGGGTTAGCCTTGTGTCAGATCTGTTCTTGGTTCTTGCCCAAGGTGTGGCTTGGAGCAGCAATCCACTTTCCACTAGTAAAATGGAGAGTTGTTAGAATTTGTGCTTCTTGTGACTTATGCATTTTCCTATTTTAGCAAGCAGATGTTTGTTTAAGTGAATAATAAAGCTAAACTGTAATGGTGGCATTTAGGAAAGGAGTAGAAAGCATGTTTCCTCTGCTTCACAGAACTTCTCGGCCTGCTTCTGGCCTTGAGCTTTCTAGTGAGGCCTCCTCTGGGATGTGCCCTGAGCTTCCTTTGGATGCACTTACCACGCCCAGGACATCCCCCTTCCTGCCTCAGGGCAACCTCTGCTTCCCTCACGGCCCCCTTAACAGGCAGAAAGAAGGTCAGTTGTGACAGCATGCCCGTAACCTTTGGAAAGGATTCTTGGAGGAGCTATTTGTCTTACCGACCATGGAAATCTCCACCTGGAGTGATGAGCATGGACCAGTAAGGGAGTGAACAGTACTGGCATTTTACAGTTTTTTCACTTCAGAAAAATAAAATTTCCATTATATTTGAGAAATAATCACAGCCTAGCTGTGGGAGGTCCCTTTGGCTGATTACTTACCGCTTTCCAGTTTCAATTTTAATGGATGGAGAACTTTGCTGTGGGTTTGGGAGGAAAAGGCTTGTGGAGGAAAGGAAGTTCTCATTTGGCTTCTCTCCACACAAATATGTCTTTTCTTTTTTTATAAGAATAGACTCTTGCCAACTTCAGTAAAAAATAAATTTTTTTGTAGTACATGTCTGAATTAAATTTTTTTTGAGTTGGTAAAGGGAAAGTAGCAATGGTTTAGTGCCAGTGCACCAAGCATCTTGCATTTTTGTTGCTTAGCTTTTAAATGTGTGCAGACACTGGGGTTTGTTGTTCAAACAGCGTGCTTAGCTAGACAGAAGGTAAGCTGCAGATCAGAAACCAGTGGATCTGCTTGATACCAAAATAAATGCTCCTCTGGCCCTACCATGTGCCCAGAGTGGCCTGAGGGCACACTTGAGACTGGATTCACAGTCTTTGGAAACACGGGCCAGGAAACAGCCCTCATGCCCTTCCCCGTTTCGCCAGTTCACAATCTGGATGATTCTGGGTGAACTAGTGCGTCTCAATTTCTCGGTCTATAAATGGGGATAATGCTAGTGCCTGCCTCACCGCAATAAATAATGCTGTGAAGCCCTGCATGGCTGAGTAACAGGCTTCTCTTAGGGAAAATGTGCCTGGCTGCGAGGTCAGGGGAGCTGCAGGCTGAGTTTGAACAGGTGGACAGGGTGGGAGGAGGTCACCTGTCGGGAGGTAGGGGGTAGAGGTCCCAGGAATGCCCTGAAGTTGCTGCCCTGGCAGGACAGTTGGGCTGAGGGGATGCCTGAGGTGGAGGCAGAGTCAGACCCTCCGTTTCCATTGCTGTCCGTTTCCCTCCCCCACCCAGGTACTTTGTTCCACAGAGTCGGGGGAGCCAGTCCTAAGATGCACCGTCTCCACAGTCGGGTGGTGTCACCTGGCTTTACTGTGCTTGTGCTTAAGAATCAGTGAATCAGTGTACAGAAAGTATATTTTTCATAATCTGGGGCCTGCCTGTAGCTTCTAGGTGTTTTTAAAAGACATCTTATGAGGTACCTCACCCCGAGGCGGTCGACCTTTGGGAGAAGGTTGTCCTTTAGGGAAGAAGGGTGAGCCAGCAGTCAGGAGACCCGGTTTCCCCACCCAGAGCCCCTGTGTCCAGTTCAGCTGGGGGCAGCGGAGAGGTGCTCAACCTGCCTGAACTTCAGGTTCCTTACTTTCAAAGTGGGTCCGGTATGCCAGCGGCTGAAGCTGCACTTAATTCAGGGGCGAAGGAGTCTGCCGTGCAGGATGACTGGGGTCCTGGGGTGCCCGAAGTCAGGGCAGTTGTCTCCCTGGCGGGCTCTGCTTAGCCCTTGCCTCTCGGAGGCCCCGGGCTTGGTGTGGCTTCACCTACAGTCTGCACTGCGGTCACTCTTGTCCTCCCTCACCAGGCACTTGGGCCAGGCCTGGGCGGCTGGGTGAAGTCCCTGCTTCCTGTACCCTCTGAGGGCAGGGGGACACATCTGACCCTCTCGAAACCACCAAGGCTGGAGCTCTGTGGCTCTTGTGCCCAGTCTGATCCAGTACATGACGACTGTCATCCCAGTGTCCCACCTGGGTGGGGACGTCAAGCTCTGTGAAAGCCCTCAGACCTTGTTGGGAGAAGAGGAGGGAAGCTAGGACATTCTCCCACCTCTGTCCAGTACACACCACACTCCTCATGTGATGCTACGTATGGGGAATACATAACAACCATGACACGTGGTCCTGTTGTGTGACACAGGCCCCCCCCCCCCCCGCCCCGGTCACAGTAGGTCAGGAGACCTGTGGCCCAGGCCACTTCAGAGACCATGATGTAGCCATGCAGGACAGAGAGGAAAATACCTGTAAACCAGAGGTTCTGGGTGAATGATTCAGTTCAGAGTTGTACAGATGGCATTTGCTTCACATCAAAGATGTGAATAGATAGTATGGACAAGTAGGTAAGGTAACAGTTGCGTTTTGGTTTGAAGGCTGAGCTAATTTTCAAGTACTTCCTTGACTTTTAGTGTCAACAGCAGTGTTGTTTCCATGGTGTCTCGTGAACGTCTGGAATTGTCTTGTGCCTGCCAACCATACATATTTCAGGATTTTCATTTCATGTAGTACGTTGTGTCTTGTTTTGGTGATACAAAGATACAAGGATAGCAGAGGGGTGATTTCAGATAGCAGAGTCACAAATGTGAAAAACAGCTTTGTCCTGGATGGTGGTGTGCAGTTTATCACATCAAGTAATGGCAGTGTTCTTACCACTGAAGAACCACGTGTGAAATGCTGGGAGAAGACGACGTTCCTGGCGTCTGTGGTTTGGGTGGGAGATCAAGAATTACCTACAGAAACATTAGGAAACCATCATAGTATTCGATGAGGAGGGCATATGTTTTAGTAGGAACACAGGGATTGTAGTTGTGTTTTTCTCATTCGTTTGCAGGAGGAACAAGAAGTCTTGGAGGGTGGCTGGCCCTGGTCTGCATGTGGAGGGCGCTGAGGGGGACCCGGGACGGGCCCTAGAGACAGATGGAGCGACTAATGCCCAGGAGGGATCCTTGTGGGAGGCCCGCAGCTCTCGGGGCAGCAGCAGGCCCAGGGGAGGCATTTGGATTTGTCTGTTGGGTGACACTCTGACTGGGAATTGGCTTGCTTGACGTCTTCCCCTCTGCGTGGCCCTGGTAGGGAGGGTGTCCCCTGAGCCACGTCTGGCTGTTCAGCATGTGACACGGATGTGTGTGTTATGAGAGGCACGGAAGCACCTCTGGGAGCCTTGGCATCGCACCTCCCGTCTGGACTGACCGCGACCTGAGGGGGCCGTGTTGGGACCACATGGTGTGTGCCGCCCCTCCCGGGCTGTGCTCTCTGCTGCGCCAGGAGGTGCCCCGAGCTGGGGTGGGGGCAGGGGCGCGTGGCCACAAAGACACCAGGAATGCCCTTCTAGTCTAGAGCAGGTGGAGCCGGTCAGGGAGGCCCGTGTGTCCCCTCCTGCTGGGATGGACATTTCTGACGCCCTTGAGTTCGGCGGGTTTTCCGTCCCTCTGGGATTTTGATATATCGCTTGGAAAGAAGTTCGGCAAGCTCCAGAGGAAGGCTCAGGACGGGATTGTATGCTGTGATGGACTGTGACTACATCCTCTGCGTCTCCCCTAGTTAAGTCACAGCATCCTCCGGAGTCTTGAGCCCTGCCACTCCCTGGCTGGTGGCACCAGGCAGTCATTGAACCTATTTCCTCATCTGTCACAGACTGAGGGGGACGTTGAGATCAAGTTCCCTCTAGCTTCTGACTTTTGTGGCTCTGGTGTCATAAATACCAAAGCAGCCTTGACACGGTGGCAGCCACCACGATGTCATGTGTCCCAGGAGGACAATGCCCAGGTCTGGAGTGTGAGTCCGGGGCTCTGGTTTGGCTCCTGCTGCCCAGGGACTGTACGGCTTTCCCGCCTTCAGAGCCTCCGTTTCGCCGTCCTGAAAAGAGGTGACTGCACACCATGGGGACGGAAGGGAGCAGGCGTTTGGACGTGCTCCATGGGGCTGTGCACCTCTGTGTCCCTCACATCCAGGCCCGCGGGCACGGTGGCAGGGTGGCAATGTGTTGGGTAGGCTGCTCCACCTGTGTCTGGGCTTCCCTGGCGGGCAGATGGGTGGTTCTCTGCTGCTCAGGTGTTGGGAGGGTGCATGTGGAGGAGGGCGGGCAGTCTAGCTTGTCCGGAGTGGATGGATGGATGGGCAGTGGAAAAGGTGGACCGAGGCCATGCGTCTGTGTCCCTCAAATGTGAGCCCGGGAGAGTGGCTGCGGCGGGGTTGGTGGTCTGGGAGACCAGAGAGGGGGTTGTTAGAATCATCTTGCTCAGAGGTGGTGTGGAGCTGGCCTGGGAAAGTGGCAGCAGAAACGGGAAAGGGGAGAAGCCAGGTGGCCCCTGAGCGGCTAGAGGACTGTGGCTTGAAGTGGGTTATGAGGGAAGGCACTGGGTCCCAGGGGCCTGGGTGGGCGAGGGGCAGGGCAAGCTGTGGAGCCCCCAGCCTGTGCCGCGTCAGTTCCCAAGCTCTCACTGAGCCTTTGCTGTGTGATGCCTGGTGTGGCTCTTCCTGCTTTCACAGAGCTCGCTGCGGGGCTCCCATTCTTGTGCATCGTTTCTCTTCTGGTTCCTCGGATACTGACGTCTCACGGTGCAGACTCTCGCTAACCCTCTTTATGGCCTCAGAAACACAGACACAGGTAGAGTGTTGACTTCGGCCCTGTGCTTTTGGCTGGGCACACACCCACTCCCACCCCCAGGGAGAGCCCCCACGCCCACTCAGTCTTGTTCAAAATTGTCTCCCCCCCTTACCTTCCTGCTGCTTCTGTCCTCTTTGCTTGCTTCTCTGTCTTCCCCCTTCGGTCATCACTGTTTTTGTCTGAACTTTTCCTGGGTCACCATCTCGTTCTACCAGTGTCTCTGATCCTGCTTCCTGGTTTTTTTTCTGCTTGAGCTGCGGCCCTTGAAGGAGCCTGAGGTAAAGCGGTGATGCCTCTCTCTTCTCTTCCTTATCTGAAATTTCAGGGATGTACCAGGTGCCATGTTCTCCTTCCCTCCTAAAGTTTTGTGATTTTACTTTACTTTTAAAAATCATTCAAGGTCTAGAATGACTAGCATCAAATGTTAGAAATGGTTGCCTGAGGGTGATTTGCTTTCTTTTCTGAAAGTTCGTTTTGCTTTATTTTCCTCTACTGAGGACATACCGTTTTTGAAATGAGAGCAGGAGAGGCTGAGCATCTGTGCAGCTGACCTCTGGCGGGGGGAGAGTGGCTCGCTGCTCCGCAGTGTGGTTGGCTGCCTCATGGGCCTCCACGGAGCCACTTTTACTGTTGTACCTTCTTTCACATCTGCTGGTTTGGTGTATTCTGTGTGCTACCCCTTAGGTCCTTTTCAGCTCAGTGACGCTTCCATTCTGTTTTTCTTCAATGTTCATCCTCCGTGTCTCAGGTCACCAGTGTTGTAATACAGTGAAATTTCATAAAAGCCAGCAAGACGTTTGCCTTATAGAATTTTTAACAATGTGTGTGTGTTACTTTCAAGTATATTGACACCAGCGTGAGCTGGCAAAGGTAAACCTGAGCTGTGACTGTCAGCAAGTTGCCATTGTTTTGGAAAAAGAGAGTTTAGTGAGGGTTTTGTCAAAAGTTGAGAATGACACTGAAATCCTTTGTTGTGGGTGGTGCAGAGGTAGACAGACAGCCCTTCCTCAGATGAGTACACATGAGGAACTGTGGGCTCCAAATCAACCAGAACTTCTTTTGAGAGTGGAGTTTATTTATTTATTTATTAAATATTTATTTACTTGGTTGTGCCAGGTCTTAGTTTCAGCATGCAGGATCTAGTTCCCTGACCAGGGATCGAACCTGGGTCCCCTGCATTGGGAGCAGGGACTCTTAGCCGCTGGACCACCAGGGAAGTCCCGAGAGTGGAGTTTAAACAGCACTCATAACCCAGTCTTCAGCTCATAACAAAGCGTCTCTGACCTACTAGAAATGGAATGAAACCGATTATCCCTGCAAATGTGCTCTAAGTTGCCACACCTGTTGAAAACATCTCCGGATGTGCTAAGCTCATTAATTAGGTCAGGGTTTGGTTTGGTTTGGTGAGGAATGGACAAAGTCAGACCACGTGTTCAGTGCGTCCTTTGCCCACCCTGGAACTCAGAGATCCTGAGGTGCAGTTCTGTTGTGCCTGTGGGATGGGAAGGGAGCAGCCGTGAAACGCTTTAAACCTGATTATGTCTTATTCTGTAACAGTGTGTTTAGGACCGTGAAGGTTGAACATTCAAATATAGTGCTGGCCAGTGGCACTTTCTGCGGTGATAGTAAGGTCCTGTGCTGTCCAGCACAGGAGCAGCTGGCCACATGTGGACACTGACTACTAGAAATGAGACTGGTATGACTGAGGAACTGGGGTTTTTATTTTATTTAATTTTAATTAGTATTTAAATTTAAATAGCCTTGTTAGTGGCTGTCTAATTGGGCACTACAGCTCTGATGAACAGTGATTTCTGTTACCCACTCGTGTCGCTTTATGAAGGTAGCTCACTGCTAGCCTGATACACCTTTCCACATGAGAGAATCAAACGCATTCCATGTAGCCGAGTAGTTTTTTCTGCATGTATGAAACATTCTGCTTTCTGATAGCTGACTGATGGGATCAACTGTTTTCAGAAACTCATGTTGATGTAATTACATGGACCCACAGTGCACAAAGACACAACAAGGTGTAAGAGGGGAGACTGACTCCCCCCCACACCCCCTGCCCCATACCCCAGGCAGCCCCTGCTCTTGTGTTTCTTCAGGGATAGTCTTTGCAAACATATGTGGAATAACGGACTTTTACTTTTTCATTTCTTTTATTTCTCATGATTGTCTTTCATCCCCTTTGGAGGCAGAGCCCTGTCAAGGGGGTGAGGGAAACGTGGCCCTGAGCCCCAGTGTGCACATGGCTGTCCAGGGCCCCCACCAGATTGACAAAGAAGCGGATCTTTATGGAAAAGTTCACGATTATCTCATTAAGAAAGCATTTAACAATAATCTGTATTTGTTTAGCTTTTCCTTTTTAAAGTACTTTTATTTTTATGATATTCTTTTCACCCTCGTTGTTCAGAGTTTGCAGATTTCTCACCATTGGATGGTCCTGCAGTTCCGTGAAAAGAGAATGCTGGTTATCACAGGGATATGCTGGGGAGTTCCCCTTCCCTCTGAGAGGAAGGAACTGAGATGGGTGGGAGGTTTGGGTCAGGTCGTAAAATTGTTATCTGTGACCTTTACCTCTGGTTTATTGCCTGCATTCTCCTGGGAGCACAGAGTTCTCAGTCCCGGCCTGGCGTTTGGGCCCCCATGCTGTACTTTACGTGCTCTCCCCTCTTGGCGGGTTTTTCAAGGACTTGTCTTGAGATTAGGAACTGATGCTTTAAGAGCATTTGTGGGTTGTCGGTCACTCTCAGAACACCAGATTTTGTTGGTGGAAAGTGATCAGGAAAAAGGAGTTTTAAGACCTTTTTTTTTTGGCCGCACTATGCGGCATGTGGGATCTTAGTTCCCTGAACAGGAATCGAACCCTTGCCCCCTGCAGTGGAAGCATGGAGTCCTAACCACTGGACCACCAGGGAAGTCCCAGGACTTTTAAAAGGTGCTGAGGTATCACGTGGTCCATATTTAAGTATTGATTGTACCTCAAAGAAGGTAGTGTCTTATATACATTTAAATGTTTTCTTGAGTTTGAATTTCAATTTATTTGAAAAAATTTAACCTCAAACCTCAATTGAGAAGGAAAGATGCCATGTGGTTTTAGTTCACAGTGGGAAAGGAGCTGTGTGCTTCGGCGGGACCTTGTCCTTGTGCTCTAGTGGTGCCACATAAATGCTCTCCTTTTACTCACTGTTTAAACTTTTCTCTCGAGAGTCAGAGGTCAGGGCAGGACAATGTCACTCACTGGTGGAGCTGGGGGCGGGGCCCGGGTGGGCCCCGGGGCAGCCCGCTTTCCGACACAGATGGCTATATGGTTCTTTCTCTCGAAGGAGCTGACGGTGGCGGATCATCAGCTGGAAATGGGTCCGGGGTTGCCCCCGCTGCCCCTGCAGGGGGCTCTCGCTCCTCTTCCCGGAACTTAGGGTCTTCAGGCGGTGAGAAGGAAGAAGGCAAGAAGGTGCGGCGTCAGTGGGAGTCGTGGAGCACGGAGGACAAGAACACCTTCTTCGAGGGGCTGTACGAGGTGAGTGGGTCCTGCAGCCCAAGGAGGCGGCTGAAGCTCCTGGCTTCTTACCCCTTGCCTGTGGGTCCCCAGGCACAGGCCTTGACCTCTGACCTTGGCCCTTTACCTCCTCACTGTGACTTTCAAAGCTGTTACTAGTGAGGTGGCTGTTAGGAAGTGTTTTCGTTTGCTTCTTTTCTTTTCTAAGATTCTCTGAAATACGTTCTGGTCTGAAGAGTGGTGCCCTTCCCTCTGGGCCTTCCTCTCACAGCTGAGTGGGCCGATTCAGGAGGGATGTCGCCGAGAGGGAGGGGCCAGGGGACACTTGCCACATCAGTCAGAGCAGCCAGCACAACCCAGAGAGACATCACAGCTGACTGGGGACAGAGTGGCAAGTCCTAAACATAGAGAAGCTCCTCCCCCATCCCACAGCCCAATGAAACGGCCGTGCTCCCTGCCAGCCATCTTTACTTCCGGGTTTTGTTTCTCCACATCTTTGTAGTTATAGAGAACATACTTTTTTATTAACGTTAAATGCATTTTTCATGGTGTTTTGTAGTTCTTTTGCTCAGTATTTTTTTAATGCTTATAAATATTCTGCTTCAGATGAAGGCAACTATGACCCACATGCTCACTGCCTGTTTTTTGTAAATCAAGTTTTATTGGAACACAGCTCAGCCTCTTCACTTGTACATTGTCTTTGACTACAGTGTGGTTCCTGCAGTACCTGTGGCCCTGCAACACCTAAATATTTACCCTCTGGCCAGTCCTTGTTCTACTTAACCATTTTCGTATTGTTGATTGTTGTGGTTCCTTCTAGATTCTGTTGTAAATAATGCTACCATGGACATCTTTGTGCACATTCCATATTTTAGACTTCTTCTTTGGGATGTAGTATCAAGAGTAGGTTACTTGGTCAGTGAGCCTTATTCTTTTACTAGTGAACTAATTGGAGTGATAGAAAAGTCTAGCCAAGCCTGTGAAACAAGGCTCAGAGGAAGGAGGCTTTGGAACTGAAGCCATGGAGTGTTCATAGATCAGGAGACACCTGACTGTGGGCAGAGAACAGGACGCAGAGCCGAGTTCAGAGCTTTCCCGTGGCTGGCCTGCCCCATTCCGGGGTCGATGGTTCAGTTCTGCCCTTCCTGGATAGAGGAGGCCACGTGTTGGTGCTGCCTGACTCTGTTGTCCGAGGAGAGAATGAAATGTCCACATGAGGCTTGTTCCAGTAGACGCGAAGTCATTCAAACACATTCAAGTGTGTTCCTTTTCTTCCCTGGACAGTTCTAGGGTAAAGTACAGAGGCTGTTCTTTTATAGATTATATGCCCAAATGGTGCCTTCTTTAAGCTGTTTGTTAGGCATAGAAGACTTGTGATTCCTGGAGGGTCCTCAGAATCAGCAGCCATTGCTGACTCTCACCTGAAATAGTTACTGCTTTGGTGTGGCCCCTCTGTCTTGGGGAGAAAGTGGGCTCTGCAGGCAGTCTGGCTACTCAGTTGCAGGAGCGTGGGGGAGACATGGTTGTTGATGAAAAGCAGAAGAAATCCGTGTTAATGACCTGCCCTTACCTTTCTTCAGGGGAATTAGTTCATTCCCCTCTCATCGGGCTAGGCTTCTTGTTTTAACTTTTCTACCAGGTAGGTGTTTTGAGGTCTCCTGAAATCCTTGCTTAATAATAATAATAATTAATAATTGGCTATTCAGGTCACTTAATGCTTTCTACGGTTGGTACTATTGGTGTATCCCAAATTGTATGTGTGTGTATGTATGTGTGTGAGAGAGAGAGCAAGAGAGCGCATGCACAAGTGTGGGCTTTATGTCTGTTGCTGCGTGTGTCTGACCAAAACTCAGTGGGGGGGGGGGGGGAGGAGAGAGAGAGAGAGAGAGAGAGAGAGAGAGAGAGAGAGAGAGAGAGAGAGAGAGAGAGAGAGAGAGAGGGAGAACGCATGCACAAGTGTGGGCTTTATGTCTGTTGCTTCGTGTGTCTGACCAAAACTCAGCGGGACTCTGGTGGGGTGATGACCGGCTGGTCAGCTAGGGCATATGTAACCACGAGCATCTTCACCCGTGGGGCGTGGTGCTCAGCACAGGCCTCTGCAGTGTTGATGAGGGTCTTCCCTGCCTTTCTGATGCACTCTCGTCTGACTGAGCTATGCCTCAAGTGAAGAGACCCAGCACAGAGTAGCGCAGAGGGGCAAGACCGAGCATTGAGCAGCTCTCAGAACTGAACTGGGAGGGAGCCGGAGGGACTGGATCAAGCCTGACTGTGTGCAGGGACTCCCACGGTGTCACTGGGCCTCTGCCTGTAACCCCGTGTGTTGGGGGTGACATTTCTGTGCTTATTCTCTCCTGCTTCAGGTGCTCCCCAGGGGCGAGAGTGCCTCCCCAACCCCTCCTCCATGCTAGTTAGGACAGTTCTGGGCACAACTCAGCTTGGCTGGTCCCATCCCAGACTCCTCCCTGTGGCCAGGGGTAAAGGTTGTGACCCCCATGACAGGGAGCTGGCGGGAAGACCAGTGGGATGAACGCCTGGACCAGCGTGGTTGTCCTCAACATCCTCTATACTCCATTTCACAAAGCCTGTTGCCAACTTTTCCTTTTCCCTTCTTACGTCTGTCTGTCCATATTGCTGTCCAGTCTTGATTCCTATCTTACTCGCAGCCGCGTGGCCAGCATCTTCTGCTTGCTTTTCACTGGGTCGATAATTGCTGGAGGCCTCATCTCTGCTGTGCTTCCCCTCCCGTGTTCTGTCTGCACTTCCCAGTGTCCCACAAATCCAGCTGCTGGGCATCTCCTGTTTCCTGCCATCTCTGTGACAGCTGTACGAGTACTGCGAGTTCTCATTTCAGTCTTTGAAATGTGTGCTTCACCTCCATATAGTTTTCTCTTTCAACTTTGCCTTTTTCACTGTTGCTGTTGTTGCCACCACCCTTTATTTACCTAGTTCATGGCTAAGTATAGAAATGCAAAGAAGTCCCCCCTAAGGGGCTGGCAGTCTTACTGGGAAAACGTAACAGGCACAGAAGAAGTGGGACTCTCAGAAGGTATATGCTGACAGATGCCACAGGAGTTCAGAAGGCAGCGTCCTTTGAGAACGTGGGATGAGGAGTCGCAAAGCCCAGATTCTAGTCCCCATCTGGGCTGTCAGGTCACCTCTGGGTTCGTTAACTCAGCTATGAAACGAAGTCCTGAGATTTAGAGGCTGTGTGTGTTTGTTTGCATCACGGTTCTTGGTCAAGAGCTGAGGGGAGTTTTGTGGGAGAGGTGGTGCCTGAGCTGGACGCTGGAGGAAGGCACTTTAGGTGCAGCTCTGCCTTGCTCTGGTTCACCTGCCATTGCTTCTTTTAAAACAATGAGTGAGCTTTCATTCTTTGAGGATTTTTACGCTTTGTTTTGGCTGCACTGTACGACATGTGGGATCTTAATTCGCTGACCAGGGATTGAACCCGTGCCCCATGCAGTAGAAGCGTGTAGTCTTAACCACTGGACTGCCAGGGAAGTCCCATAGCACTTTTACTTTTTGACCTTAATTTTTTTTTTTTTTTGTGGTACATGGGCCTCTCACTGTTGTGGCCTCTCCCGTTGCGGAGCACAGGCTCCGGACACACAGCCTCAGCGGCCATGGCTTACGGGCCTAGCCACTCTGCGGCATGTGGGATCCTCCCGGACCGGGGCATGAACCCGTGTCCCCTGCATCGGCAGGCAGACTCTCAACCACTGCGCCACGAGGGAAGCCCTTGACCTTAAATTTTGAAACGATTTCAGAGTTGGAAAAAGCTGCAAAAAGAGTACAGAGAATGCTCACATGCCCTTTAACCCGCTTTCCTGACACCCACGTAACTGCAGGGTGACCGGCAAAATGAGGAGAGTTAGTGTAATGTCATCAGTATTTGCACTGATGTCCTATTCTGGTTCAGGACCCCACGTTGCATTTGGTTGCCATGGCTCCTGGGTCCTCCCACCTGGGACAGGTCCCTCAGTATTCCCTTTTTTTCCTGGTCTCTCACGACCTTGACATTTTTGAAGATTCCAAGTCTGTTCATTCATAGAGTGCCCCTCATTGGGCTTACCTGATGTTTCCGCACGGATAAGTTCATGTTTTGTGTTTTCTGTCAAGAGTACTGTGGGATTGCTGTGCATCCTTGGTGCATCCTGTCCAGAGTGTGCAGTGTGATCTGTCTCAGGCCTGGCTGTGTGAACCTTGATCACTGCATTCAGGTGGCATCTCCCAGGTTCTCCACTGCCAAGTCTTTTTTTCTTTTTTTTTTTTTACTTTGAGACTATGTAAATACCCTGTTTCTCATGATTCTTTCTCCCACTAATTTAAGCAACCATTGCCTCTTCTTACCTGGAACAACTATTACTGTGGTGTTTACCCAGTGATGACCTTCTGATTCTGTTATTCTTTCTACATTTATTAAGTGGAAATCCCATGCAAGGAAAAGCTCTCCCTTCTCCTCCATTTATGTATTTATTCAATTATTTCTTTATACCTGTATGGACCCAGGGATACTTATTCTCTTCCATGGGTCATAATCCATTCATATCATTGTGATTTTGTTGCCCATATTGTTCTAGATTTGCCCACTGGGAGCCTCTTCAGGTTGGCTGCTGTGTCCTTCTAACATGTTCCCCTTATGCTTTGAGCACTTTCTCACTTTCTGGCACCACAAGATATTCTAGACTCACCTGGTATTTTCCCTGCCCCAGACCTGGCATTGGCCATTTTTCCAAGGAGCCGTGGTTCCTTTTGGAAAGTGGGATTTAGAAACCAAGATCTGGGTACCAGAGGTGCTCAATGCTGCTGGGGTGCCGTTACCTCCAGGTCCTTCCCAGTGCTTCCTGCTGGCTTGGTTTTGATAAAAGTATCAGTAGTTGATGAGTAGTATCAGTAGTTGGTTCTCGTTGCATCAGTACCAGAACAGCACTGATGGGGACTGTTCTCTGGAAAATAAATTCCATTCTGAAAATCTAAGATGTACTCAGCTTTTGCATGGAGGTGTTGAAGGAAGGCCCACAGATGTATTCAGAGCATATTCTGCATGATTCTCTTAATAAACATTCATATTTGTTATCCTTGTTCAAACATAGAATACCTTTTGTATGATCAAATCAGTGAAGCTGTTTCTGAATAGTTGATGTGTTGTTTTATTTTAAGATGCCAGATGTACAGCACCCTGAGCTCCTCCATCCTTGTGTTGTGTCTTCTGATTATTGTCTTCGTGGGGGTATGTCATTTCATGGGCTCTAAAGAACTCTGGAGATTAAGCCCTTTGTCTAAGTCATGAGCTTCATGTTTCTACTGCTCCGGGGTCCTTGCCTCATTGGTATCCACATGCTATGATAGTTCTGTTGCTGCATTATCCATTATTCTAATTGAAACCTGAGGTTCTGGGGAAGCCAGGTTGAAGTTCATGCACAAGTAGGAGCCATGAAGGATACTTGCTTAACCACAGCAGTCCCTTTTCTCCCTTTTCAGGAAGTGTCTGCATTGTACAGAAGGCTGCCTTGTTGTAACCTCGTGTTGTTTTTTTTTTTTTTAACGTCTTTATTGGAGTATAATTGCTCTACAATGGTGTGTTAGTTCCTGCTTTATAACAAAGTGAATCAACCATACATATACATATATCCCCATATCTCCTCCCTCTTGTGTCTCCCTCCCACCTTCCCTATAACCTCGTGCTTTTTTTTAAAGTTAGCTTTATTATCGCCCTTTGTGTTATTTTATAAAGTATAAGACAATCTAGTTTTTTTTTATAAATTTATTTATTTATTCATTTATTTAATTTTTGGCTGCATTGGGTCTTTGCTGCTGCACGCCGGCTTTCTCTAGTTGCAGTGAGTGGGGGCTACTCTTTGTTGCGGGGCACAGGCTTCTCATTGTGGTGGCTTCTCTTGTTGCAGAGCACAGGCTGTAGGCGCGCGGACTTCAGTAGTTGTGGCTCACGGGCTCTAGAGCGCAGGCTCAGTAGTTGTGGCGCACGGGCTTAGTTGCTCCGCAGCATGTGGTATCTTCCCGGACCAGGGCTCGAACCCGTGTCCCCTGCATTGGCAGGCAGATTCTTAACTACTGCGCCACCAGGGAAGCCCCTAACCTCGTGCTTTTAATGTGGACTTTCTTTTCCAGCATGGGAAAGACTTTGAAGCGATTCAGAACAACATTGCTCTGAAATACAAGAAGAAAGGCAAGCCCGCCAGCATGGTGAAGAACAAGGAGCAGGTCCGGCACTTCTACTACCGCACGTGGCACAAGATCACCAAGTACATTGACTTCGACAATGGTGAGTGCCTAGGCTGGCTTCCTGGGGCCAGAGGCGGGGTGGCTTCTGGTCCAGGAGCGTGGCTTCCGCAAACCTGCAGGCCACACCTTCTGGCATTATTCTCACCCAGCCACACGGCCTGGGGTGTTCTCACCTCTGGTGCTTTGGCTGACAGGAGACCTCGTAACTGGTGGTCAGGCTGAGTTACAAGGAAGCCTGTGGTGTCTGAGTCCCTGGCTCGCTCCCCCCTGGGAGGGAGGGCACCGTGGTCCAGAATCACACCTCCCCGTTGCCTGCCCTTCTCCCATGGGAGCCCCAGTGGGGTGAGGGTCGGGCAGGGCCTGGTGTGCGTCGGCCCGGGTGGACGGCTGGCGTTCCAGGGCTTTTCCCAGGCTCTTTTTCCAGGCTCTGTGTTTGAGTCCAGTTTGCGTGGCTCCATCTTTATTTATTTATTTATATATTTATTTTTCTATTTTTTTTTTTTTACATCTTTATTGGAGTATAATTGCTTTACAATGGTGTGTTAGTTTCTGCTTTATAACAAAGTGAATCAGTTATACATATACATATGTTCCCAAATCTCTTCCTTCTTGCATCTCCCTCCCTCCCACCCTCCCTATCCCACCCCTCTAGGTGGTCACAAAGCACCGAGCTGATCTCCCTGTGCTATGCGGCTGCTTCCCACTAGCTATCTGTTTTACATTTGATAGTATGTATATGTCCATGCCACTCTCTCACTTTATCACAGCTTACCCTTCCCCCTCCCCATATCCTCAAGTCCATTCTCTAGTAGGTCTGTGTCTTTATTCCTGTCTTACCCCTAGGTTCTTCATGACATTTTTTTTTCTTAAATTCCATATATATGTGTTAGCATACGGTATTTGTCTTTCTCTTTCTGACATACTTCACTCTGTATGACAGACTCTAGGTCCATCCACCTCATTACAAATAGCTCAATTTCATTTCTTTTTATGGCTGAGTAATATTCCATTGTATATATGTGCCACATCTTCTTTATCCATTCATCTGTTGATGGACACTAGGTTGCTTCCATGTCCTGGCTATTGTAAATAGAGCTGCAATGAACATTTTGGTACATGACTCTTTTTGAATTATGGTTTTCTCAGGGTATATGCCCAGTAGTGGGATTGCTGGGTCATATGGTAATTCTATTTTTAGTTTTTTAAGGAACCTTCATACTGTTCTCCATAGTGGCTGTACCAATTCACATTCCCACCAACAGTGCAAGAGGGTTCTCTTTTCTCCACACCCTCTCCAGCATTTATTGTTTCTAGATTTTTTGATGATGGCCATTCTGACTGGTGTGAGATGACAACTCATTGTAGTTTTGATTTGCATTTCTCTAATAATTAGTGATGTTGAGCAGCTTTTCATGTGCTTCTTGGCCATCTGTATGTCTTCTTTGGAGAAATGTCTATTTAGGTCTTCTGCCCATTTTTGGATTGGGTTGTTTGTTTTTTTAATACTGAGCTGCATGAGCTGTTATATTTTGGGGATTAATCCTTTGTCTATTGATTCGTTTGCAAATATTTTCTCCCATTCTGAGGGTTGTCTTTTGGTCTTGTTTATGGTTTCCTTTGCTGTGCAAAAGCTTTGAAGTTTCATTAGGTCCCATTTGTTTATTTTTGTTTTTATTTCCATTTCTCTAGGAGGTGGGTCAAAAAGGATCTTGCTGTGATTTATGTCCTAGAGTGTTCTGCCTATGTTTTCCTCTAAGAGTTTGATAGTTTCTGGCCTTACATTTAGGTCTTTAATCCATTTTGAGCTTATTTTTGTATATGGTGTTAGGGAGTGATCTAATCTCATACTTTTACATGTGCCTGTCCAGTTTTCCCAGCACCACTTATTGAAGAGGCTGTCCTTTCTCCACTGTACATTCCTGCCTCCTTTATCAAAGATAAGGTGACCATATGTGTGTGGGTTTATCTCTGGGCTTTCTATCCTGTTCCATTGATCTATCTTTCTGTTTTTGTGCCAGTACCATACTGTCTTGATTACTGTAGCGTTGTAGTATAGTCTGAAGTCAGGGAGCCTGATTCCTCCAGCTCCGTTTTTCGTTCTAAAGATTGCTTTGGCTATTCGGGGTCTTTTGTGTTTCCATGCAAATTGTGAAATTTTTTGTTCTAGTTCTGTGAAAAATGCCAGTGGTAGTTTGATAGAGATTGCATTGAATCTGTAGATGGCTTTGGGTAGTAGAGTCATTTTCACAATGTTGATTCTTCCAATCCAAGAACATGGTATATCTCTCCATCTGTTTGTATCATCTTTAATTTCTTTCATCAGTGTCTTATAATTTTCTGCATACAGGTCTTTTGTCTCCTTAGGTAGGTATTCCTAGATATTTTATTCTTTTTGTTGCAATGGTAAATGGGAGTGTTTTCTTGATTTCACTTTCAGATTTTTCATCATTAGTGTATAGGAATGCCAGAGATTTCTGTGCATTAATTTTGTATCCTGCTACTTTACCAAATTCATTGATTAGCTCCAGTAGTTTTCTGGTGACATCTTTAGGATTCTCTATGTATAGTATCATGTCATCTGCAAACAGTGACAGCTTTACTTCTTCTTTTCCGATTTGGATTCCTTTTATTTCCTTTTCTTCTCTGATTGCTGTGGCTAAAACTTCCAAAACTATGTTGAATAAGAGTGGTGAGAGTGGGCAACCTTGTCTTGTTCCTGATCTTAGTGGAAATGCTTTCAGTTTTTCACCATTGAGGACGATGTTGGCTGTGGGTTTGTCATATATGGCCTTTATTATGTTGAGGAAAGTTCCCTCTATGCCTACTTTCTGGAGGGTTTTTATCATAAATGGGTGTTGAATTTTGTCAAAAGCTTTCTCTGCATCTATTGACATGACCATATGGTTTTTCTCCTTCTGTTTGTTAATATGGTGTATCACATTGATTGATTTGCGTATATTGAAGAATCCTTGCATTCCTGGAATAAACCCCACTTGATCATGGTGTATGATCCTTTTAATGTGCTGTTGGATTCTGTTTGCTAGTATTTTGTTGAGGATATTTGTATCTATGTTCATCAGTGATATTGGCCTGTAGTTTTCTTTCTTTGTGACATCCTTGTCTGGTTTTCATATCAGGGTGATGGTGGCCTCGTAGAATGCGTTTGGGAATGTTCCACCCTCTGCCATATTTTGGAAGAGTTTGAGAAGGATAGGTGTCAGCTCTTCTCTAAATGTTTGATAGAATTCGCCTGTGAAGCCATCTGGTCCTGAGCTTTTGTTTGTTGGAAGTTTTTGTTGTTGTTGTTGTTTTTTGCGGTACGCGGGCCTCTCACTGCTGTGACCTCTCCTGTTGCGGAACACAGGCTCTGGATGCGCAGACCCAGTGGCCATGGCTCACAGGCCCAGCCACTCCGCGGCACGTGGGATCCTCCCGGACTGGGGCATGAACCTGTGTCCCCTGCATCGGCAGGCGGACTCCCAACCACTGCGCCACCAGGGAAGCCCCTGTTGGAAGATTTTTAATCACAGTTTCAATTTCAGTGCTTGTGATTGGTCTGTTCATATTTTCTGTTTCTTCCTGATTCAGTCTTGGCAGGTTGTGCATTTCTAAGAATTTGTCCATTTCTTCCAGGTTGTCCGTTTTATTGGCATAGAGTTGCTTGTAGTAATCTCATGATCTTTTGTATTTCTGCAGTGTCAGTTGTTACTTCTCTTTTTTCATTTCTAATTCTATTGATTTGAGTCTTCTCCCTTTTTTTCTTGATGAGTCTGGCTAATTGTTTATCAATTTTGTTTATCTTCTCAAAGAACCAGCTTTTAGTTTTATTGATCTTTGCTATCATTTCCTTCATTTCTTTTTCATTGATTTCTGATCTGATCTTTATGATTTCTTTCCTTCTGCTAACTTTGGGGTTTTATTGTTCTTTCTCTAATTGCTTTAGGTGCAAGGTTAGGTTGTTTATTCGAGATGTTTCCTGTTTCTTAAGGTAGGATTGTATTGCTATAAACTTCCCTCTTAGAACTGCTTTTGCTGCATCCCATAGGTTTTGGGTCTTCGTGTCTCCATTGTCCTTTGTTTCTAGGTATTTTTTGATTTCCTCTTTGATTTCTTCAGTGATCACTTCATTATTAAGTAGTGTATTGTTTAGCCTCCATGTGTTTATATTTTTTACAGATCTTTTCCTGTAATTGATATCTAGTCTCATAGCATTGTGGTCGGAAAAGATACTTGATACAATTTCAGTTTTCTTAAATTTACCAAGGCTTGATTTGTGACCCAAGATATGATCTATCCTGGAGAATGTTCCATGAGCACTTGAGAAAAATGTGTATTCTGTTGTTTTTGGATGGAATGTCCTATAAATATCAATTAAGTCCATCTTGTTTAATGTATCATTTAAAGCTTGTGTTTCCTTATTTATTTTCATTTTGGATGATCTGTCCATTGGTGAAAGTGGGGTGTTAAAGTCCCCTACTATGAATGTGTTACTGTCGATTTCCCCTTTTATGGCTGTTAGTATTTGCCTTATGTATTGAGGTGCTCCTATGTTGGGTGCATAAATATTTACAATTGTTATATCTTCTTCTTGGATCGATCCGTTGATCATTATGTAGTGTCCTTCTTTGTCTCTTCTAATAGTCTTTATTTTAAAGTCCATTTTGTCTGATATGAGAATTGCTACTCCAGCTTTCTTTTGGTTTCCATTTGCATGGAATATTTTTCCATCCCCTCACTTTCAGTCTGTATGTGTCTCTAGGTCTGAAGTGGGTCTCTTGTAGACAGCATTTATATGGGTCTTGTTTTTGTATCCATTCAGCCAGTTTGTGTCTTTTGGTGGGAGCATTTAATCCATTTACATTTAAGGTCATTATAGATATGTATGTTCCTATACCCATTTTCTTAATTGTTTTGGGTTTGTTATTATAGGTCTTTTCCTTTTGTGTTTCTTGCCTAGAGAAGATCCTTTAGCATTTGTTGTAAAGCTGGTTTGGTGGTGCTGAACTCTCTCAGCTTTTGCTTGTCTGTAAAGGTTTTAATTTCTCCATCAAACCTGAATGAGATCCTTGCTGGGTAGAGTAATCTTGGTTGTAGGTTTTTCTCCTTCAACACTTTAAATATGTCCTGCCAGTCCCTTCTGGCTTGCAGAGTTTCTGCTGAAAGATCAGCTGTTAACCTTATGGGGATTCCCTTGTTTGTTATTTTTCCCTTGCTGCTTTTAATATGTTTTCTTTGTATTTAATTTTTGACAGTTTGATTAATATGTGTCTTGGTGTGTTTCTGCTTGGATTTATCCTGTATGGGACTCTGTGTGCTTCCTGGACTTGATTAACTATTTCCTTTCCCATATTAGGGAAGTTTTCAACTATAATCTCTTCAAATATTTTCTCAGTGCCTTTCTTTTTCTCTTCTTCTTCTGGAACCCCTATAATTCAAATGTTGGTACGTTTAATGTTGTCCCAGAGGTCTCTGAGACTGTCCTCAGTTCTTTTCATTCTTTTTTCTGCTCTGCAGTAGTTATTTCCACTATTTCTTCCAGGTCACTTATCCGTTCTTCTGCCTCAATTATTCTGCTATTGATCCCTTCTAGAGTATTTTTAATTTCATTTATTGTGTTGTTCATCGTTGCTTGTTTCATCTTTAGTTCTTCTAGGTCATTGTTAAATGTTTCTTGTGTTTTCTCTATTCTATTTCCAAGATTTTGGATCATCTTTACTGTCATTATTCTGAATTGTTTTTCAGGTAGACTGCCTATTTCCTCTTCATTTGTTAGGTCTGGTGGGGTTTTATCTTGCTCCTTCATCGGCAGTGTGTTTTTCTGTCTTCTCATTTTGCTTATCTTACTGTGTTTGGGATCTCCTTTTTGCAGACTGCAGGTTCGTAGTTCCCGTTGTTTTTGGTGTCTGTCCCCAGTGGGTAAAGTTGGTGGGTGGGTTGTGAAGGCTTCCTGGTGGAGGGGACTAGTGCCTTTGTTCTGATGGATGAGGCTGGATCTTGTCTTTCTGGTGGGCAGGTCCATGTCTGGTGGTGTGTTTTGGGGTGTCTGTGGCTTTATTATGATTTTAGGCAGCCTCTCTGCTAATGGGTGGGGTTGTGTTCCTGTCTTGCTAGTTGTTTGGCATAGGGTGTGCAGCACTGTAGCTTGCTGGTCGTTGAGTGAAGCTGGGTGTTGGTGTTGAGATGGATATCTCTGGGAGATTTTCGCCGTTTGATATTACGTGGAGCTGGGAGGTTTCTTGTGGACCAGTGTCCTGAAGTTGGTTCTCCCACCTCAGAGGCACAGCACTGACTCCTGGCTGCAGCACCAAGAGCCTTTCATCCACACGGCTCAGAATAAAAGGGAGAAAAAGTAGAAAGAAAGAGGATAAAAGAAAATAAAGTAAGGTAAAATAAAATAAAATTATTAAAATAAAAAAATAATTATTAAGAAAAAAAATTTTTTTTAAAAATTTTAAAAAACGGACGGATAGAACCCTAGGACAAATGGTGAAAGCAAAGATATACAGACAAAATCTCACACAGAAGCATACACATACACACTCACAAAAAGAGGAAAAGGGGAAAAACTAATAAATCTTGCTCTCAAAGTCCACCTCCTCAATTTGGGATGATTCCTTGTCTATTCAGGTCTTCCACAGATGCAGGGTACATCAAGTTGATGGTGGAGATTTAATCCACTGCTCCTGAGGCTGCTGGGAGAGCTTTCCCTTTCTCTTCTTTGTTCGCACAGCTCCTGGGGTTCAGCTTTGGATTTGGCCCCGCCTCTGCATGTAGGTCGCTGGAGGGCGTCTGTTCTTCGCTCAGACAGGACGGGGTTAAAGGAGCCGCTGATTTGGGGGCTCTGGCTCACTCAAGCTGGGGGGAGGGAGGGGTACAGAGTGCGGGGCGAGCCTGCGGCGGCAGAGGCTGGCATGACTTTGCACCAGCCTGAGGCGTGCCATGTGTTCTCCCGGGGAAGTTGTCCCTGGATCCTGGGACCCTGGCAGTGGCGGGCTGCACAGGCTCCCCGGAAGGGAGGTGTGGAGAGTGACCTGTGCTTGCACACAGGCTTCTTGGTGGCGGCAGCAGCAGCCTTAGTGTCTCA
This sequence comes from Tursiops truncatus, assembly GCF_011762595.2. NCBI lineage: Eukaryota > Metazoa > Chordata > Mammalia > Artiodactyla > Delphinidae > Tursiops > Tursiops truncatus. The sequence goes on along the minus strand of NC_047048.1, from coordinate 36,855,055 downwards.
TGCCTGTCTCTGGGGTCCGCGCTGTTAGCCCTGGCTAAGGCCTGTCTCTGGAGCTCCTTTAAGTAGCGCTCTTAATCCTATCTCCTCGAGCACTGGGACACAAAGAGGAAAGAAAAAGTCTCTTGCCTCTTCAGCAGCTCCAGACTTTTTCCTGGACTCCTTCCCGGCTAGCCGTGGTGCACTAACCCCCTGCAGGCTGTGTTCACACCGCCAACCCCATCCCGGTGCTCCGACCGCAGCCCGAGCCTCAACCCCCAGCCCCGCCTGCCCCGGCGGGTGAGCAGGCAAGCCTCTCAGCCTGGTGAGTGCCGGTTGGCCCTGATCCTCTGTGCGGGAATCTCTCCGCTTTGCCCTCCGCATCCCTGTTGCTGCGCTCTCCTCCGCGGCTCCGAAGCTTCCCCCCTCCGCCACCCGCAGTCTCCGCCCTCGAAGGGGCTCCTAGTGTGTGGAAACCTTTCCTCCTTCACGGCTCCCTCCCACTGGTGCAGGTCCCGTCCCTATTCTTTTGTCTCTGTTTATTCTTTATTCTTTTGCCCAGCCCAGGTACATGGGGAGTTTCTTGCCTTTTGGGAGGTCTGAGGTCTTCTGCCAGCATTCAATAGGTGTTCTGTAGGGGTTGTTCCACCTGTAGATGTATTTCTGATGTATCTGTGGGGAGGAAGGTAATCTCCGCGTCTTACTCTTCCGCCATCTTCACCTAGATCCGTGGCTCCATCTTTAATTCATTAGTCTAGGTCATCGCCAGGTGCGGTTCTGACTTCCTGCTCAGAGCACCTCTGTCCTACGGGGAGGAATTGCTGCCTCCTGTGTCCGCACGCCAGGAGAATCCTGTGTCTGTGTCATTCCTGCTGCTTCTCTCGTCGATCGGTCTCTCCACATGTGTGCTTCCACTGACTGCACTGATTTCTGACACACCCTCCAAATAACATCAGTTCTGATCCAGATTAATCGTGGTTGCTGTGGTCACGTTACTCCCCTTTGTACCTTTGTCTGTACCCTGCAGGTGTTCTCTTGGCCAGTCAGTGTGTCCTGGCCTCCCCCCGCTGACCCATCTGGCTCTCTTCGCTGGCTTTCCTTTAGGTCGGGATGCCAGGGCCAGGGATTCCTCCTCTGGCCTTAGAAAAGCCCAGAGACAGTGATTCAAGCTGTCTTTTTCTGTAAAAGGTCAGATGGTGAATATAGATATTTTTGGCTTTGGGGTTTTATGGTCTTTATTGAAACCACTTCACTCTGCTTTCTAGCTCATTGTGGATAATACATAGAGGAACACATGTTGCTGCATTTGCCTGTTTAAAAAGAGAGCCCTTGGGCCAGATCTGGCCTGCGATTTGCTGTCCTCTGCCCTGGAGAAGTCCTTCCTCCCTGCCATCGGCCAGCACTAGGCCTCTCAGGGACTGGGAGGTCCCAGGGTCTGGTGATGGTTGTTATGGTCACTGCATTTCCCATCTGCTTCTGTCTTTTTTTTTTTTTTTTTTTTGGCCACGCCACGTGGCTTGCAGGATCTTAGTTCCCTGACCAAGGACTGAACCCCGGCCCCAGCAGTGAAAGCGCAGAGTCCTAACCACTGGACCGCCAGGGAATCCCCATCTGGTTCTGTCCTACGACACTGTCCCCTGAATGTATTTCCCTTTGAATCCTTGGGGGCACCTCTTACTCACCTATCAGTGTTTCTGGTTCTACTCCGAGCTTCTCAGATCTGTTCTCACTACCTGGCCTGCCTTGGTCCTGCCCTAGACCAGTGCTGCTGGTCCTGCCCTTCGTAACCCAGCCTTTGAGCTGTGAGATCCACACAAAATGTTCATCTGCCCGGCCGCTCCCTTGCCTGAGCCCCCTTCCTCTGCCCCACCAGAGACCCGCACCATGACCTGCCACGGCCCCGGCAATGGAGTCACCTGCCTCCTTACGTGCACTTTCCTTCACACCTTGACTCCTGCCACACTCCTGCCACTCCCACCTGGTCGTCCTCCCTAACCTGTTCACCAGGACTCAGCTCCTGTGTCAGTTGTCCCAGAAATCCTCCCCTGAATCCTCTCTTGTCCCCACTGCCGCCTGTGGTTGGGCACGTGGCATGCTCTTCCCTGGAGGTGCCTGTAATGCGCTTGATCGGGTGGAGGAGAAAGCCCCGGCTCGGCAGTGGAGGCCCTGGCCCCTGTCCACTCCAACGATGCGGGGAGTGGAGGTCCAAGTCCAGGCAGCATCCTCTTCCCATTGTACCCCTCTCGCTCTGTCTCCTGACTTTTGTCTGCCTTACAAGTACTGTTTTCACACCACCTTTTCATGTCGATGTAGAATTTCTCCATGTGTTTGTTTTTTAAATGACATCTGTTTTAGTTTTTTCAGTATTAGTAAGTTTTCTTAACCTAATGCTTGGTGATCAGTTCTTTAATTAATTAATTAATTAATTTTTTTTATTTGGCTGCATCAGGTCTTAGTAGCGGCATGCAGTATCTTTCATTGTGGTGCACGGGCTTCTTTCTGTTTGTGGCACGTGGGCTTAGTAGTTGTGGCATGGCATGTGAGATCTTAGTTCCCTGACCAGGGCTTGAACCTGCGTCCCCTGCGTAGGAAGGTGGATTCTTAACCACTGGACCACCGGGGAAGTCCCTCCGTGTGGTGTGTGTGTGTGTGTGTGTGTGTGTGTGTGTGTGTGTGTATACACACACACATAATTTATTTATTTATTTTTGGCTCTGTTGGGTCTTCATTTCTGTGCGAGGGCTTTTTCCAGTTGTGGCGAGCGGGGGCCACTCTTCATCGCGGTGTGCGGGCCTCTCACTGTCACGGCCTCTCGTTGTGAAGCACAGGCTCCAGATGCGCAGGCTCAGTAGTTGTGGCTCACGGGCCCAGTTGCTCCGCGGCATGTGGGATCCTCCCAGACCAGGGCTCGAACCCGTGTCCCCTGCATCGGCAGGCAGATTCTCAACCACTGTGCCACCAGGGGAGCCCTCCATGTGTTTTTTATTAAATTTATTTGTTTGAGTGGAGATACTACAAATGAATACATTTTACCTTTCCTTTTGGATTTGGAAGTCACTTATAGTGTTTTTAAATAACACAGGGTGGATATCTTTATTCATATAGCACTCTTATTCAGATAAATTCACACAATTGTGGTAAAATTATACTAACGTTACTGCTAATTGTCTCATTGTGAACATCCCGTCACAGCACTGTCTGACAACCCTCCCGGAAGGTGCGTGTCCGGCCCTCTGTCCTGGGGGTCTGTGTGCCTCTCCCTGCATTTCCCATCTGGTTCTGTCCATGACAAAGGCAGAAAGGAGTACCTGACAGACGAGTGCATGTTGCTCTGGGCAAGTCCTGTTTCATGCGATGCCCCACGTGCAGTGCCTGCTTTCTGCTGAGTTTATGACCCCACCGAGGTTCTCTCTGGCCAGTTAAATCCTTGTGCTTCTCACGAGTCTTTTTAAGGTATCTTTCCTGCTTAAAAGCCTTCTGCTTCAGGGGCCGCCCGTCCAGCCTGACATCTTGATGAGGAAGATACAACACAAAGAGAATGGTGGCTCCAACCTCTTCTAGTGCCATATCTGTGTAGTGATGTTGCTGCTCCTTCTAGGGACCCTGGGAAGTGGGCGCTCAGTTTCCATGCTTTGCAGCAGTCCCTCGGTCTGACTCACAAGTCTTTTGCTACTGGTGTGTGTGCGTGTGCACGTGCGCGTGGGCTGCTCTCAGTGTCCACGTGGCCATGAACGTAAGCCTCTCGATGGCTGTGGTGCTTTGTGGCAAGTTGGCAGCATTTTGTTCTTTGTCAGGCCGTCTCCACGGAGTCTGTGTTTCTGCTGGCTGTGCCCATCCTTAGCTCAGACTGTTGCTCAGATCCCTAGTTGATTTGAAAATATCGACTCTGGTCCTGTCGAGTCCAGTGTGCTGTTGTTAATATCTGTCATCATCACGAACACCCTCCCTCCCTCCAGGCTGACACGCAGAAACGAGTTTTAGCTGTTTGGCTCTTTCTCTGTCTTCCACATTTCTCTTTTTTGTTGTTACATAGTCTGTTCTTTCTGAAAGTCATTCCACGAGAGCAGGTCTTTCATCTGCTTTGGCTGGTCTCGAAACACTCACTTCCAATGTGAAGGCCTCAGCAACACGAGAAGAGGAAGGGGGTAGGAAGCTACCTGGAGATCAGGCGGTGGGGGGTCATTCCTGGAGCCGTGCTCTAGCACGTTCTGTGCTTTCACCGCCACCAGGCTATGGGCAGGGTGGACCACCCAGGCTCCCGGTGTGGACGTGGTGCATCGTCTGCCCTGAGGTCCAGAGGCGTGTCGCAGGGCGGCCACACTGGGCTCTGTGGGACATCTAGAGTGGTTGTGTCTTTCCTGGGCATTTTTATCACCTCCCCCTGCTGGACAGCCTCCTAAACTCCCCTCCCCCACTGGAGGTATCATTCCCCTTCAGCCCTTTTTCCAACTTGGATGAAGGGTGGATGCATCAGCTGCCCTCAGTTCCACAGTTAGCTCTGCAGGGTCAGCCCCGCTGGCGCCATTCTCCCTTCTCTGCAGTGTCTTCTTTTTTTAAACTTTTTAAAAAAAATTTATTTATTTTTGGCTGCGTTGGGTCTTCGTTGCTGCGCTTGGGCTTTCTCTAGTTGCAGTGAGCCGGGGCTACTCTTCATTGCAGTACACAGGCTTCTCATTGCAGTGGCTTCTCTTGTTGCAGAGCATGGGCTCTAGGCACATGGGCTTCAGTAGTTGCAGCACACAGGCTCAGTAGTTGTGGCTTACAGGCTCTAGAGTGCAGGCTCAGTAGTTGTGGCACATGGGCTTAGTTGCTCTGTGGCATGTGGGATCTTCCCAGACCGGGGCTCGAACCCTTGTCCCCTGCATAGGCAGGCGGATTCTTAACCACTGTGCCACCAGGGAAGCCCCTCTGCAGTGTCTTCTGCCTGACCCACATGCCCTTGGTGTCCCGGTGTGGCCCCATGGGAAGTGCCTTCTTTCTGTTGAGCCGAGGGCTGCACCGAGGTCTCTCACTGGTCCTGATCACCTTTCAGAGCTGGTGGCAGCCGGTTGACCGTGTGAGGCCAGAGGCCTGCCCGCCTCTTGGTGCTGCACTGGTGGTCACACTGGGTTCCACGCTGTGCAGCTGTTTTGCAGCCCCTCCCCCAGCCCCGGCAACCACGGAGCCACAGATCTTTGTCTCTCCTGGACGCTTCATATCAGTGGAGTCATACAATGCAGGGCCTTTAGTGTCCGGTTTCTTTCACTGAGCATGACGTTTTCCAGGTGCTTCCAGGTTGTACGGTGTGTTAGGCTTTTGTAGGGTCCGTTCATTCCTTTCTGTGGCTGAGTACTGTTCCATTGTCTGAAAGCCCACATTTGTTTATCGACTGCATAGTGGATCGTAAGTTTCCCGAGTAGCGGTCCCTGTAAGAGTCTGCTGAGACTGTCAGTCTTTCTCTCAGGAGAACCTTCGGGAATGGTTGGCGTGTGATCTTAGCAGAGCCCCAGGCTCCTCAGAGACTATCCAAGGTTCAGAATCCTTGTTTTAGGTCATTCATTCAGAACTTTACTTTCTATTTACTAATATACTTTTCTTTTCCTTTCCTATTGTTGTAATCACACACAGCCAAATCTTTGAAAGGGGGTCTCTGGGGAGAGAACAGTTGTGAGAGGGACACATGGCAGTGGTCACTGCCCTGTGAGATGATCAGAAAGGGGCCAACTGGGCAGTAACCAGACTTACAAGGCACCGTCAGGCTTGGCTTCACACAATACACTGAAGGTAACAGTGGCTTGAGCACGTGAGGATTTCTTTCCTGGCGTCAGAGACGCCTGCAGGTAGGTGTCCAGGGCGGGCATCGGGGCCGAATCAGTCTGTTACAGAGCCTCTGGAGCCTCCCTCAGCACTTCTGCTCATACCTGGTGATGTGGTCTCCTCCAGCCACAAGCAGGCTATACATGGGCTGGCTTAACCCTGGATGTTGCCTCCCAAATCACGCTGTGGTCTGCTGCTGACAAGCAAGGGGGCGTCCGGAGCACTCAAGCCACATTTCCTCTTCCTTCTGGCCCCAGGCCTGGGGCGAGTTGTCTGTCGTCCCAGGAGGCATGAGAGGTGGGCCTCCTTGGTTCCAGTGCTGCCAGCCCCTCGTTGAGCTTGGGTGGGTTCTGTGCACAGAGAAGGTGGTCCTGACACTCCTCTGCCTCGCGGAAGCCGGCCATGCTGGACGTCCCGTTTTCCTCTCTGGGGAAATTGCTGTGCCTGTTACGACTAGTTTTCTAAACCACCCCCTTTTTCTCTTTTAACTTTTTATTTTGAAAATTGCAAAAACAGCACCATGTTGCCGTGTACTCTGCCCAGTATCCCCTGATGTTAACGCCCCATGGTCCATGGTGCAGTGGTCAAAGCCAAGAAGTGTCCCCCAGCACCCTGGTGTGCACAAGCTGGGCAAGCCCCGCACATCTGTGTTTTCTCCTTCTAAAGCCGCAACCTTTCCTCATTTTCAGTGTTCTCTCGCGGGCTGAAGAAGTCGTCCCAGGAGCTGTATGGCCTGATCTGCTATGGGGAGCTGCGCAAGAAGATCGGGGGCTGTGAGTACCCTTTGTTCAGGGGTGGCCTCCTCCCGGCAGGGCCTGCCTGCTATCCTCTTACAGTTGGAGTTTTAGTACTGGGGGCTCTTCTGTTTTCTCTCCGACTTACATTTTGAAAACATTTTAACGCACAGAACGTTTTAATATACCGAAAAATCGAAGGAGAACGTAACAACCCCCACATACCATCATTTAGATTCATGGGTCCTGAACCTTGGCCTTGTTTGTGTTACTGTCTCTCCCGTTCCTGTCCCTCCTCCACAAACTTGCATTTTTTCTTGCTCAGCTGTGTGACTGTAAGTTGCAGCCGTCTGAGCCCCCTCTAAACCCCTCAGCCATTGGCCCCAGTGAACAACGACATTCTCCTGCATGCCCAGCAAGCACATTTAAGATTTATCAAGTGGGTACCACAGCCTCACCTGGTATCCTGTCCAAACTCAGATCTCCCAGTGCGTCCCACCATGCCAGGCAGGGCATGCCTATCGGGAACAGTGCCCGCTCACAGCTGCTGTGTCTCTTGAGTCTTGACCTAGAACAGCCCCCACTTTCTGGCCTTTCCCGACCCTGGTACACTGAAGGGTCTGGGCCCCTCCCTTTGCCTTGCTCTGAGCATCTCCTTGTAACTAGATTCCTTTTAGATGCACAGGTGCTCTGGCCTCCGCATGTGACCACAGACAAGAGGCCTCAGCCTCGCCTCTCCAGCCCCCAGTTGTCCGCCTGTCACGTGGGTTGGAAGGGCACACACCCGCAGGGCCACTCTGAAGATTAAATGAGACACTATGAGATGATTGTAAGCTGTCACCTAACACGTCATAGCCGGGCAGGAGGGCGGGCAGGGTGGGCATTCCCTGGGTGACCCGCCCTTCCTGAAACAGGCAAGAAGTCCAGGAGCCTCTGAAGGAAGGGACAGGCGGCCTGGCTCCCCACCCCATGCTCCTGCAGGCTGACGACTTACTTAAACAAACCCCCGGCTCCTGCTTTGAGTGCTGTTGAGGGGGCTCTGGGGCCCCACCCCCTGGAATCCCTGCTTCCTTGTCCATCCTCCTCTCTGTCCTTGCCCTAAAATGCTCCTGGTCCTGGCAACATGCTGGGGCCCCGTCCTCCATCTCCCACATCCCAGCATCCCAGCCCGAGTGCTCCCCACAGGAGGCAGGCCTCATCCTCTTGTCAGCTTCCTGTTACCCTTGGGGTGTCACCTGGGTCCCCCGACCCAAGGGGCCTCTGCACTTGGACTTCAACACGTCTTCCTGCCTGGCGTCCCCTCCAGCTCATCTGCTCCTGCTGGTGACACCTGGTTGGTCCCTCTTGGTCCAGCAGCACTCAAGTGCACGTGTACACACATATGCACACACACACACACACACACACACATATACACACACACGCACGCACATCCCCGTGAGGCCCCACCTGGGCTTGGGGCTCCCAAAGCTGCTTCACAGCACTCCACCCTGGTGGGGCCCTCATTCTGAGCCCCCACTGCACCCACCCACTGATCCACCTGCTGGGACACTATTGTGTCCTTTGGTGAAGGTTTGTGGGGGAAGGAGCTCGCTGGGATGGGCAGTTGTCCACGTGCCCTGCACACAGTGGTAGCCTTTTCTGGGCTACTGGGAACACGTGTCTGAGCTCCAGTGGTCAGAGCGTGCTCTTTGTTAACATACTTTTTGTAACTGAGGTCTCCAGACATCCAATTCTTAAGACATAGACTGAGTCTCTGCTGGGTTCCTGGTCCTTTGACACACCTCACCTTGTGTCACAGCAGCTGCGTGAGCTGGGCGGCGTTCCCCCTTGAAAAGGGCCTGAGGACCCTCAGTTTCGATGGAAACGGATGACCATTCAAGCCTCCTGGGCTATTGAGTGACAAGTCACACTTTGCCCCAGGCCTGGTGCCATGCGGGTATCAGGACAGGCCGGGGAAGACCTTGGCTGTCTGCAGTCCTCACCAGTTGGTTGAAATGGCTTCTCTTCAAAAGGAGGTTGCTTGCATGGTGCTCCCATCTGGTGACTTGAACCCTGAAGTTGTGGTGGTCCCACCCTCTGGGCCTTCTGTCTGTCACTCTGTCCCTCCAGGCTACCAGATGCAGGACCTGTGGGCCCTTCCCTCCCCTTTGGTCTCAGCTCACAGGTCCATGAACGTCCCCGACAGGCTGGCTCTAGTGTCACATGCTCACACATAGCCCCAGCGGTCACTTACGCTGACTGTGCTTGTGTGGTCCATGCTGTTGGAGGGCAGGGTTGCATCTGGCTTGTTTAGGGATGGGGTCTGCGTTTGCCCTCCCTGGTGCCAAGCACTGTTTCCTGAAGATCCGTTTCCATCTGGCACATGTCCCTTCAGCCTGCTGGGCTTCCTTCAGGCTTTCTCACCATGCCTCTGTGCCGGCTGTGAATTCTTTCCATTATCATTTATCTGAAAAGTCTTTATTTCATCTTTGTTCTTAAAAGGTATTTTTGCCGGATGTGGGATTTTGATGACAGTTCTTTCTTCATGGCTGAGAGGTCACTGGCCATTTATATCCTTTCTCCTCTGTAGGGGATGCGTTGTTTTTCTCCGCCTGCTTTTAAGGTTTTGTCCTTGTCTTTGGTTTTCAGCCTGGCTGCGTGTTTGTGGCCCGTTGTGTTTTATTCCCCAAATATTCAGCAGGGTTCAAAGAATCTCACAGTGGCCTGCACATATGTACCACCTCCATCCTCCTTTTACCTGATTACTACACTTCCTATCTCGCGTGTCCTGAGGGCAGCAATGAGTGGGGGGTGGGGCAGAGGAAAGGAGCGTCTGCTCTAGTAAACACGCAGGGTGTCAGTCCGTAGTTCAGAGCTGACGGAGGCGGGCCCACAGGTAACCCAGGAGCCACGCAGGACAAGAGTGCGTGGGGCAAGGTGGGCCCGGAGAAAGGGGAGTCTCTGACTGGGGCGAGTGGCAGTCCAGCGCGGCAGGGGGGCTGGGGCGGGGGTTTGGAGGCGTGATGAGCTGTGCAGAGGTGGGAGTGGTCCCCTCCCCGAGGATGTCCAGGTGGGCAAAGACAGTGCTCTCAGCACAGGTGACGTGTGCGGGCCCTGGGGGAGGGCCTGCAGCTAACATGGGGTCTTAACTGTGGAAGACCTTGACTACCCCATTGAGTGGTTTGGAGTCTGCGTTGGAGATTATTATGTGGGGTCTTGCTGGGCTTCGCTCCTGACTACTTGATGTTCACGTGTGTTTGTTTTTCCATCAAAGGCATGGACGACAAGAACGCCACGAAGCTGAATGAGCTCATTCAGGCTGGGTGAGTAGAGCTGTGTGTGAGGCAGGCCGGCTCCTTGTGGGAATTTGCACTTTTCTCTCAAATATAGACCTCGAAATATGTGCAGTTTTCTCCCCTTTTCTCAGTGAGGACCATTAAATCCTGAAGTCCTCAGAGTTAGCCCTGACACCCTCACAGTTAAGCATCTGCCCGTGAGGAGGTGGCCAGCCCGGGGAACTGATTGACCTGCCCCCAGCTTCTCCCCGTCCTGGGGGCCCCGTCCTTGTTCTTCTGCGGGTCTCCACTCAGCCCTCACCTTCTCACTGTCTCACTCTTTTCCTCAACCTTGTGCATTTCATGGTGTGGGGGTCTCCTTTGCTTCTAGAAGGCCTGCCCTCCCGGCCTTCCTGGTGCATGTTTCTGGTCCTCCCACGCTTCCTCTGCCTGCCGTTCCTCCTTGTGCCTCTCGAGGTCAAGCTGAGTCTGACTCTGTTCTGCTCTCACACTCCTGGCCTCCCGATCACACAAAACCACTGGGGACCCCCACGCAGCTCTGACCTGACTGCTGTGACCGTTTCTGCCCCAGAGAGGCCGTACCAGGACTTGCTGCATGGAAAAGCCACGGTGCCCTGTCCTTGAGTTGCCCAGTGGCCCTTTGGCTTGCCCGCTGCCCCCTGCACTCTGACAGCCTTGCTAGTAGGTCCCTGGGCACCAGCCAGGTGTCTGACCCTGAGCTGCTCTCCAGCTTCCGGAACCGCCCTCCTGGGGCTGTCCCGGCACTGCCCCCAGGCTCTCCTGTCCCTGCACCCTCTCCTTTGGCTACTTTAACTCTTCCCAGGGCCTCTGTTACCTTTTCTGGGTGAAGGATCCCAGATCTGACTTGTCCCCCATTTCTCTGCCTCGATGTACAAGTCCCATTACGGCCTGGATATTTCCTGTGTTCCAGCTGGAAGCCTCCAGCATCTTTTCCTGGGAAGGATGCCCCCGACCTTGCACTCTGAGGGTCTCTCAGTCAGCGCCTCTCACTCCTCTCTGCAAGTAGCTGGAAGCATGGCAGGCGGGCCTGTCCGTCTCTCGCAGCCCCTTGCCTCTCTCATGGCTGCTGTGGCCTAGTCCCTCAGCACTGCGGCTGTGCTGGACTCCAAGTCACAGCCTGACCATCCCCCGTTACATGGTCTGGATTTCTCACCTGTTGTGGGGTCCTCATTGGCAGCCACCCTGTCCCTCCCACTCACCCCATCAGAGCCTCTGCGCTCCCACGTGGACCTCTCCACTCCTCATCTTAGACAGACCCGCCCGCCATCCCCAGGCCCCTGCTGCTCGATGGCCAGCTGTCCTGTAGGTCGAGCCATCCCTGGGAAGTTTCCCTGGCCTCTGCTACATCAGCGGGACGTTGTCTTGCACCCTAGTTTTTTCCTCCCTCGGCCTGGTGTTGGACGACCAGCGAGCCCCCATCCCTCAGGTTGAGTCCCTGCCAGGTTGACTGTGTGCATTTCTGCTTTGGCTCCAGCCCAGCGTCTGACCTTACAGAGGCTCATGTTGGACCCTCCAGGCTCTGTGTCTATGAACTACCATCAGTTTGGAGCCAGGCCTGAGAGTGACTAGGTTGTACGTATCACTGCCATGTGAAAAAGCAGTGATTCTCCCCAGCGGCTGAGGAGTGAAGGTGACCTGGCCAGCTGGTACCACTGGGCACATGGAGCCTCCCAGAGGTGTGTGGGGTGGTCAGAGGCAAGTAGGAAGAGAGGCCACCAGCCTTAGCCCTGGGGGTTGTCTATTGCACCTCCCTATTCACCTGCTGCAGCTTTAGCATCTGGCCTTCCTTCCTACCCTCACACCTGCCCTGTGCCCATCAGGTGGAAGCTATGTTTGCTCCAGGGTCTAAGATGTTCGAGCAGTGTTGTGCATACACACCTTTCCCGGAATGTCATCTCAGTGAGATTGTACCGTGTGTGGCCTTCCAAGGTTGGCATCTTCCACTCAGCAGTACACCCTGAGATTTGTCCATGTGGCTGCGTGTGTCTGTGGTCCATGCCTCTGTGGAGTAGTGTCCCTGGTATGGCTGTTCTGTGGTCTGTTGATCCAACCCCCAGTGAGGGACACGGGCTGTTTACAGAGAGTAAATGACTCGGCATTGGCCTCCAGCTTTTTGCCTCATCTTGCCTGAGCAAATCCCCAGGGGAGGAGGTCGTGAGCACATGCAGACTTTATAAGGAGCTGCCAGCCTGCTTTCCAGGTGGGGTTCTGGGTGCTCCTCACACTTGGTGTGTTTAGTCTGTTCTTCACCCAGTGGTGAAGGGGTGTCTCATTGTGGTTTTGACTTCGTTTCCCTGAGGACTAGTGATGTTGAACACCATTGTTATGCTCATTGGCCATCTGTGTATCTTCTTTGGTGAGGTGCCTCTTCAAATCTTGTGCCCATTGCGTTTGAGTGTCCTTTATATATTCCAGACACAAGCCTTTTGTCAGGTAGGCGATTTGCCAATCTTTCCTCCCAGTCTGTGGCCCGCCTTCTCACTCTCTTCAGCAGTGTCCTTCAAAGGGTAGACGTTTTCAGCTGTGATGAAGTCCAGTTTGTCATCTTTTTCATTTATGGATTGTGTTTTAGTGTCACATCTAAGAAGTCGTTGCTTAACTTGAGGTCATGAAGTTTTTTCCTGTGTTTTCTTCTAAAAGTTTTATGGTCTGACATATAAATCCACAATCCACTCTGAATTAACTTTTGTACACGATGTGATGTTTATGCCAAGGTTCAGTTTGTGGCCTGTGGGTGTCCGGTTGTTTTGGCCCCCTCTGCTGGAGGGTCCATCCTTCCTCCATTAGCTGCTTTTTCACCTTCATCTCAGGTCTGTTGACTGGGCTATGTGGGTCTATTTCCAGACTTGAAATTCTGTTCTGTTGATTTACTGTGTGTTCTTTCACCAACACATCATCAGTTTTTAAGAACAAAGCAAAAGGCCTGTAAAAGTGAGACAGAGATGGGGGAAATTAGTAAGGTGCCTGTGGAAAAGTACTCCTTGACTTAAGACCAAAAAGCATTGAGTATTTAACTAACTTCCTGTTCCTGCCTCTCATGCAGACCTTTTCCAGTTAACTGTCAATCTCCCTTTGTTATAAAATGGTAGAATTGGATTAAGGAGTAAATGAATTGAGAAAAGCTCTAAAGTTGAATCTTATTACATTGGTCACAGACCCAGCAGCATAGAACTTAGCACATGCTTATTAGATTTATCAAGTAACTTTGCAGAGAAGAAAATGAACCTCATATCAGAAAGGAAAGCCTGACTCCCATGCACATAGAGGGATTACTCTGTTGCTTGTTTTGTGACACTAGTGGAGGATTCAAATAGGACCCTCTGCATTGTTCCATCTGACAGAGGGCAGGACCTGATTCTCCTGCAGGTGCACCTCTGCAGCCTGCGCTGGGGCCAGGCTTCACCTGTGCCGGCTCCAGCCTCAGGCTGCTCATAGAACTTCCATTTGTGAGAAAGGGAAGGGGCTCGTAACCTCGGAATGGTTCTCTACATAAAGCAGAGGCTGTTCAATTTCACTAAAAAAAAAAAAAAAAAGGAAGTCACAAAACAGCAGTTTAACGGAAAATGTGGTTATCACAAACACAAGTGCCACGTGACACGGCTCCCTCTGCTCTTTAAATCTTTCCTGCTACTGTTGTGTTTTGTTTGGGATGGATGGCAGAAACATCCACTTGTTCCCAGCACCCTTCTTTGGAGGCGATTAAGAACTGACTTGATGTTCTTGGTTCCCACTCCTGCACCCCCACTCCAGCCTCATCAGCACATCCCTGGGAGTGCTCTGCTGCCTGTATTTCCCCTGGGTTGAGGTAGTTAAGACTCAAGCACTTGGTCTCAGTGGAGGCCTTGGTCACTGCAGACTCCCATCCTCTCTGAATCTCCCCTCCTAACACAATGGCAGGGGAGCTGGCTTCCTGGAGTTTTCTTGTCCAGATAACTGGAGAAATATAAGTAAAATGAAAAAGCAGGGGAACTACTCCCAGTTAAAAGAACAAGAGGATAGAGAAGGGGCATCCGACAGCGACAGAGGTTCTGATAAGACTGAGGACCAGAGAGGGAATGTGATCTCCCCAAAGTCATGTACTGATTGGTAGAGCTGGACAAGTACCTACGTCTGTAACTGAAGAGACCAGGGATCTTTCTGTTATACTCTTGGGAAACAGACACTAAGATCTTTGCAAATTATCTTGTGGGAAAAATGCCTAAAGTCAGAAGAAGCTGGAAAGCTCCCCTAGATGACTGGGAGTTGATGGAGCCAACATTGGATGAATTAGATCAAAAGATGAGAGAAGCTGAAACAGAACCTCATGAGGAAAAGAGGAAAGTGGAATCTGTGTGTCCCATCTTCAAGATCCACTACCAGAAAACCCACTATATTTTTGATCTCTTCTAAAAGCGGAAAGACGTAAAAAGAACTATATGAGTATTGTATCAAAGAAGGCTATGCAGGTAAAACCTAATCGCAGAACGGAAAAAGCAGGTGTATGAGAAATCATGCTGCCTGAGGTGCATTCAGACATGGAACACCGATTTGAGGACAAACTGCGTTTGCCAGGACCCCAAAATAAGCTGTCAGTGGACCGGATCATCAAGTGCATGCTCTGTGGCTGCTGGGGCTGCTCTGGCAGAGGCCCTTGGGCCCCCTGACCCCACTCCGCCCTGGACTTTGGACTGTGCAGGTTTCTGCATGTCAAGCCACCCCTTTCCTGGGAACAGCTGTTCCTGTAGAGTGGTGCCCACGTATGAAGGTTTCATGTTCATCAGCTGTGATTTGTAGAAATAAGATTTTTAAATCTTTAAAAAAATAAAGTAAAAGAACAAGAGAAATCCTCTGAGAGAACAAATGATGAAACAGACCTCTCTAGTCTACCAAACCCCGAGCTCAAAAAGGAGGTAATAAAAATGCTGAAGGAATTAAGAAAGACTGTTGTTAGAAATGTAGATCACTGTCATAAGGATCTAGAAAGTATAAAGAGGAACCAGTCAAAATCAGACAACTCAATTACCAAGATGAAAACTGAGCTAAAGACAGTAAATAGCAACTAAATAATGTAGAAGAATGAATAAGTGATCTGGAAGATAGAATAACAGAAATCACCCAATCAAAACAGCAGACAGACAAATGAAAAAAAATGAAAGCAACATATGAGATCTATGGATTAATATAAAGTGTGCCAATCTATGCATAAAAGGAATTCCAGAAGGAGAAGAAAGAGAAAAGGGGATCAAAAATGTATTTGAAGAAATTATAGCTGAAAACTTCCCAAACCTAAAGAAGGAAACGTATCAAGGGACAGGAAGCACAGAGGGTCCAAAACAATATGAACCCAAACAGACCTACTCTAAGACATATCATAGTTAAAATGACAAAAGTTAAAGAGGGTACTTCCCTGGTGGCGCAGTGGTTGAGAGTCCGCCTGCCGATGCAGGGGACACGGGTTTGTGCCCCGGTCCGGGAGGATCCCACATGCCGCGGAGTGGCTGGGCCCGTGAGCTATGGCCGCTGAGCCTGCGCGTCCGGAGCCTGTGCTCTGCAACGGGAGAGGCCACGACAGTGAGAGGCCCACGTACCGCAAAAAAAAAAGTTAAAGAGAGGATTGTAAAGACAGCAAGAGAAAAACAGTCAGTTACAAAGGAACCCACATAAGGCTATCAGCTGATTTCTCTACAGAAACTTTTGCAGGCCAGAAGGGAGTGGCAAGATAAATTCAAAGTCCTGAAAGGGAAAAACCTGCAACCAGGGACACTCTACCCAGCAGGATTATCATTTAGAACTGAAGGAGAGATAAAGAATTTCTCAGACAAGCAAAAACTAAAGGAATACAGCAATACCAAACTTATCCTAAAAAGAATATTGAAAGGTCTTCTCTAAATAAAAGAGAACAAGAATCTATAGGAAAGGGAAACATCACAGTAGGAAAGGGAAATACATAAAAGGATTGAAGGTCAC
Organism: Tursiops truncatus; assembly: GCF_011762595.2. Taxonomy (NCBI): domain Eukaryota; kingdom Metazoa; phylum Chordata; class Mammalia; order Artiodactyla; family Delphinidae; genus Tursiops; species Tursiops truncatus. Next base: position 36,839,304 of record NC_047048.1, on the reverse strand, counting down.
TTTAAATAAGCTAATACATAGATTATTATTTATTTTTTTAAAGCTGCTCGGTTCCCTAGCTCCACAACAAGTTTATCCTATTACATATATGTATTTAAAATTTATTTATTTATTTATGTATTTATCTCTGCCTGTGTTGGGTCTTTGTTGCTGCATGCCGGCTTTCTTTAGTTGTGGTGAGCGGGGGCCACTCTTCGTTGTGGTGCACGGGCTTCTCATTGTGGTGGCTTCTCTTGTTGCGGAGCACAGGCTCTGGGTGCACGGGCTTCAGTAGTTGCGGCACACGGGCTCTAGAGCGCAGGCTCAGTAGTTGTGGCGCACAGGCTTAGTTGCTCCGTGGCATATGAGATCTTCCTGTTTCAGGCTCAATCCCATTTCCCCTGCATTGTCAGGTGGATTCTTAACTACTGTGCCACCAGGGAAGTCCCACCAGCACATACATTTAAAAAATAATAAAAGAAATTCTATGAAAGCGATTATAACTACAATGAACAGCAAAAGGATAAACATGAAGATGTAAAATAAGACCTCACAATCACAAAATATGGGGGAGGAAAGTAAGAAAATGCGGATCTTTTAGAATGTGTTTGAGCTTCTATGACTACCAGTTTAAAGCAAGTAGATACAGTTATGGGTTAACATACTTGAAAACCAGGGTAACCACAAATCAAAAACATGCAGTATATTCACAAAAACCAAACAGAAAGGAACTCAAGAATGATACAAAAGAAAACCATCAAGCCACAAAAGGAAAAACGAAAAGAAGAAAAGAACAAAGAAATACAAAGTCAACTGGAAAACACTGTTTAAAATGGCAATAAATACATACTTGTCAGTAATTATTTTAAATGTCAATGGACTAAATGTTCTGATCAAAAGACACAGAGTGGCAGATTGGATAGTAAAACAAGAACCTACAACAGACTGCCCACTTTAGAGAGAAAGACACGTTATAGATTGAAAGTGAGGGAATGGAAAAAGATATTTCATGCAAATGCAAATGACAAGAAAGCAGGGATAGCGATACTCAGACAAAATAGACTTTAAAACAAAGGCCATAGGGAATTCCCTGGCTGTCCATTGGTTAGGACTCGGTGCTTTCACTGCTGTGGCCCAGGTTCAATCCCTGGTTGAGGAACTAAGATCTCACAAGCCACATGGCGCAGCCAAAAAAAAAAGACCACAAAGAGAGAGAAAGAAGGACACTATATAGCAGTAAAAGGATCAGTACGAGAAGGAGATCTCACAGTCATTAACATATATATGCACCTAATATAGGAGCACCTGTATACATAAAACAAATACTAACAGACACAAAGGGAGAAATTAATGGGAGTACAATAATAGTAGGAGACTTTAACACCCCACTGACATCAACGGACAGATCTTCCAGACAGAAAATCAGTGAGGCAACAGAGATCCTAAATGACACAGTAGAACAGTTAGACTTGATTGATATCTATAGGACATTAATTTTAAAAAACCCAGAATATATATTCTTTTTAAGTGTACATGGAACATTCTCTAGGGTAGACCACATAGTAGGACACAAAACAAACCTCAACAAATTTAAGAGAATAGAAATTATTTCAGGCATCTTTTCTGACCACAACAGCATGAAATAGAAATCAACCACAGAAAGAGAAATGAGAAAAAAAAGATTACACGGAGACTAAAGAACATGCTGTGAAATAACGAGTGGGTCAGTGATGAAATCAAAGAGGAAAAAAAAAAAAATTTTTAAAACCCTCAAGACAATGAAAACACAACCATACAAAATCTATAGCAAAAGCAGTCCTGAAAAGTTCATAGTGATACAGGCTTTCCTCAAAAAACAAGAAAAATCCCAAGTAAACCTAACCTACCACCTAAAAGAATTAGAAAAAGAAGAACAAACAAAAGCTAAAGTCAGTAGAAGGAAGGAATAATAAAGATCAGAGAGGAAGTAAATAGAGATTTAAAAATAGAAAAAAAATCAGTAAAACCAAGAGCTGTTTTTTTTTTAAAGGACAAACAAGATTGACAAACCTCTGGCAGGCTCACCAAGAAGAAAAGAGAGGGGAGCCAAATAAAATAAGAAATGAAAGAGGAGAAATAACAACTGATACCTCAGAAATATAAAAAATCATTAAAAAATATTATGAACGGTACATTCCAACAAAATGGACAACCTAGAAGAAATGGACAAGTTTCTAGGTATACATAGCCCACCAAAACTGAATCAAGAAGAAACAGATAATTTGAACAGACCAATCACTGGAAATGAAATAGAATCTGTAATAAAAAAGCTCCCTCAAAACAAAAGTGCAGGACCAGATGGCTTCACTGGGGGATTCTACCAAACATACAAAGAACTTAGACCTATTCTTCTCAAATGCTTCTAAAAGATTGAAGAGGGAACACTTCCAAAGTCAATCTATGAAGCCACCATCACCCTGATACCAAAACCAGACAAAGACACTACCAAAAAAGAAAATTACAGGCCAGTATCTTTGACAAATTTAGATGCAAAAACTCTCAGCAAAATATGAGCAAACTGAATCCAGCAACACATAAAAAAGATCATACATCACCATCAAGTTGGATTCATCCCAGGGTCACAGGATGGTTCAACATATGAGAATCAGTCAGTGCGATTCACCACATCAACAAAAGAAAAGACAAAAACCACATGATCATCTCACTAGATGGCAAAAAAAGCATTTGACTGTCACCAAAGTGGGTATAGAGGGAACATATCTCAACATAATAAAAACCATTTATGACAAACCCACAGCCAGCATAATACCAAACGGCAAAAAGCTGAATGCCTTTCCGCTAAATTCTGGAACAAGACAAGGATGCCCACTCTCACTACTTCTAATTAACGTAGTATTGTAAGTCCTAGCCACAGCAATTGGACAAGAAAAAGAAATAAAAGGTATCCAGATTGGAAGAGGTAAAATTATCATTATATGCAGATGACGTGATTCTCTGTGTAGAAAACCCTAAAGGCTCAGCACAAAAACTATTAGAACTGATAAATGAATTCGGTAAGGTAGCAGGATACAAGATTAATATACAGAAATCTGTTGCATTTCTTTACCCTAACAATGAAATATCAGAAAGAGAAAGTTTAAAAAAAAAATCCTGTTTAAAATCACACCCCTCCCACCAAAAAAAAAATAAAACAACTTAGGAATAAACCTGACCAAGGAGGTGAAAAACTTATATGTTGAAAACTATAAAACACTGATAAAGCAAATAAAAAATGATTCAAGAAAATGGAAAGTTATCCCATGCTCTTGGATTGGAAGAATTAATATAGTTAAAATGGCCATACTGTGCAAACCAATCTATAGATTTATTGTGATCCCTATCAAATTACCCACGACAATTTTTCACAGAGCTAGAACAAATAATCCTAAAATTTACATGGAACTACAAAAGACCCAGAATTGCCAAAGCAATCCTGAGGAAAAAGAACAAAGCTGGAGGCATAACTCTTCCAGACTTCAGACAATACTACAGAGCTACAGTAATCAAAACAGTGTAGTATTGGCACAAAAGCAGACATATAGATCAATGGAATAGAATGGAGAGCCTATAAGTAAACCCACACACCTATGGTCAATTAATCTTCGACAAAAGAGGCAAGAATATGCAATAGAGAAAAGACAGTCTCTATAGCAAGTGGTGTTGGGAAAGCTGGACAGCCGCATGTAAATCAATGAAGTTAGAACACTCCCTCCCACCATACACAAAAACAAATTCAAAATGGCTTAAAAACTTAAATATGGGCTTCCCTGGTGGCGCAATGGTTGAGAGTCCACCTGCCGATGCAGGGGACATGGGTTCGTGCCCCGGTCTGGGAGGATCCCACATACCGTGGAGTGGCTGGGCCCGTGAGCTATGGCCGCTGAGCCTGTGCGTCCAGAGCCTGTGCTCTGCAACGAGTGAGGCCACAACAGTGAGAGGCCCGCGTACCGCAAAAACAAAACAAAAAAAACTTAAATATAAGACACGACACCATAAAACTCCTAGAAGAGAACATAGACAAAACATTTTCTGACATATGTGGAATCTAAAAAACAGTACGAATGAACTTATTTACAATACAGAAACAGACTGACAGACATAGAAAACAAACTTATGGTTACCAGAGGCAGGGGGGTGAGGTGGAGGGATAAATTAAGAGTTTGGGATTAACAGATCCACATTACCATATATAAAGTAGAGAAGGGTTTACTGTATAGCAGAGGGAACTATATTCAATACCTTATAATATTGAAATATACTGTAAGAATCAATAAAGGATGTATATGTGTATAACAGAATCACTTTGCTGTACATCTGAAACTAACACAATATTGTAATTCGAGTTTTAAAAAACAGGTAAAAAACAAAGCAAGGTCATAAAAACAATATAGACGGACCTTGAACCTTTCGTAAAACAAACTTAGGTTTGTTCACCAACCATTTGGTGGCTGGCCAACACCTTTTCTTGGTGGCTTGCTCCTCGGAGTTCTGTGGTGTTTTTATTTGGAAGCTCTAGCCAAGATGCATCATTTGTGATTTCCTGTTTTCAAGTGGAACAAGAATGTAGGCTCTCAAAGCAGTGGGACTGCAGGGTCCTTCCCTGTCATTTTTCATAGTTGTCTTGCTCACACTTAATTTGTGTGCCATCTTTTAAAAACAATCTACCTTTATTGAGTATTCCCAAAGCACTCCAAGTGTGTTTCTTAGAGGGAGCTATTTTTTACGGTTTTCATATTCCTTTCATTAGTTAATAGTAGTATTTCTTTAATTTATGTAATCCTAACATTATATAAGTTACTGTCACAGCAGTATTCAGGTAGAGCGTCACCCATATCTGTGGGCCTGCCTGCAGATCAGTGTGGGGAGCACAAGCATGTTGCACTCATGCCTGCTGGCCTCCAATGTCCCGTCCTCTCTGGGCCCCCCTAGTGTGGTTTGCAGAGGGACTGACTGGGGAATGTCACTGACCTGCAGAGGTGGTCACCTAGGGGCGGGTTGAGAGGTCATGTAGAGGTGGGTGAGCCCTTCTGCTCTGGGGACCTGGAGGAGGGGAAGGGGCATTCCTTCTGACGTCCGATTGGGGCTCCAGTGAGAGGGCTCTCGGGGTCACCAGGCAGGAGGGCAGGGTACGTCCTGAACATCAGGTGCCCTCTTTGCAGCATGACGCGTGCTCAGGAAGGTCCAGAGTCAGCTCTGTCGTTTGTCATGCGCATCTGCCTACGATTCCAGGAGCTTGTTGGGGACGTGTGGGGCCCCCTCGTGGGGCCGAGCATGAGCCCTGGAGGCCAGGGTGTTTGCTTAGCCGGGGCCCGTAGTTACTGCGCGGGGTGGGAGTGACTTCATTTAGAGGCCTCAGCGCTTCTTTAACACTCCTCTCCCAGGGCCACCACAGTCCGGTACAAAGGGAGGAACCTGCGGATCAAAGCGCCCATGTGCCGTGCCCTGAAGAAGCTCTGTGACCCAGATGGTACGTCAGACACGGGCTGGGCTGGGCCGCGCACCTGGGGCTCACTCCTGTCGGGGAGGCTCGCTGTCTGGCTCCAGCTGGGCTGAGCTGGAACACGGCGGCCGAGCCTGCATGATCCAGTCCTGCCAGCAGCCAGCTCCTGGACCCGAAACCCCGTGTCATAGCGGTGTGTCCTCTCGTGAGTCAAGTCCAGCTCAGAAGTCCCAGCCGTCCTCAATGGAGCATCAGAGGTGTCAGGGCGAGTCTCCCATGGCCGGTCCGCGGCTCTGGTGTAGCAGATGTGCAGCTGGCCACGCTGGCACCTTTAGACCAGGTCCTTGCTGGGGCTCCTGCCAGTCCCACTTTCACTGAGGGCTGTTTGCCCCTTGCTCCTCTCTGGGTCCCTTAGCTGTCTGGCTGAGGACTTCACCTTCTCATCAGGGTCCGTCTGTGCCAGGCTCTCATGGCCCTTTCCTGTTGCAGGCTTGAGTGACGAAGAGGACCAGAAGCCAGTGCGCCTGCCCCTGAAAGTCCCCGTAGAGCTGCAGCCACGGAACAACCACGCCTGGGCCCGCGTGCAGAGCCTCGCACAGAACCCGCGGCTCAGGTAACACGCTATGCGTTTTGGGGGAGCGAGCTGCGAGGGACGGGGCTGGAGGGGAGGTGTTGGGTCCCTGGGTGAGCAGCAGATGCCACTCCAGTACTCTGACACCACCTGGGGGTAGTGTGGGGGATGCCTTTAGATTCAGGTAAAATTCACATAATACGGAATTAACTGTGAGCCCTTTTAAGGGGCCCGGTTCAGGGGTATTGGGTACCTTCACAGTGTTGTACAACTATGACCTCTCTCTAGTTCCAGAAATTTTCAGTCCCCCGAGAGGAAACCCCATGCCCACTAAACACTCACTGTGCATCCTCCTCCCACTCCCCAGGGCACCACTGGTCTACTTTCTGGCCCTATAGATTTGCCCATTCTGACATTTCATGTAAATAGAATCATATACTGGTCCTTTCTGTCTGGCTTTTCTCAGTGAGCATCATGGTTTCAGGGTTCATCCGTGTCGTAGCCTGCATCAGGACTTCATTCCTTCCATGTGTATTTTTATTTTCTTGGGTTTAATTGAGTCTAGAGCCGCCCTCTTGACCGCACAGGGAGCTGGTAGAAGAGAAGGGTGTGTTGTACCAAGGCCCCTGTCCTGGTTGAGACCTCATACTGTAAAGGGCACTCAGGATCTCTGTTACTTTTTCTTGCAGTTTCTCGTGAGTCTCCTGTTATCTCAAATTAAAGAGTTAGTTTTTAGAAAAGGAGCCAGTGGCTCTACAGGGACATTATGGCTCTGGCCTTGAGACCCCCTGGCATCATCTTCCTGCCACAGCCTCTGGGGCTCCTAGAAGGTACCCTCACATCCCAGCCTCCCATTCCCCATCTGTCTTTTCTCTGTAGGATGATCGTGGAGCTCCATCGAAAGGTCTCCAGCCTCATCGAGTTCCTGAAGCAGAAGTGGGCACTTCATGAAGTGCGAGTTGTATCCTTTTCCTACTTAAAGCCACCCCCAGGCTCTGCAGCACCTGCTGCCTGAGAGTGAAGTCTCCTTCTCAGTCCTGGAATTGCAGCAGGGCCCCCAGGCGTGTAGCAGGTGTGCCATGAGATGGTGTAGAACCAGAACTAAAACCCACAGCCCCTCATCCTCTGGGTTTTGGGTCTGAACCCCCTTTTTGACCTCCTTGCAGTGTTAGAACTCTGTCACAGCAGCCGTCCTTGCTGTAAGTGGCTGCCATCTGGCCCACAGGGTGTGGCCGAAGCATCCCTGCCAGCAGGTTGAACAAAGTGACCGAGGACAGCCCCACACCTCCATCTTCGTGTCCTTGGCTGGCTTGTAGCCCTGCCCAGTTCCCAGCTAGGAGGGTGAGTGTTGGGTGTGGAGCCCGGAAAGAAGGAAGTACCTGTCGTGTCTCCCCGCTGGACCTCAGGGTGTGAGCTGCTGCTGCAGGTGGTTCCTTGACGGTGCGCTCAGCGGAAGACGTTTGAGGAGCAGCAGCTGCAGGACTCGTTCATGGAGCCATCGCAGGAGAAGGTGGCACTTCACCTGTTCCCGGGGGAGAACTGCACCCTGACCCCGCTGCCGGGCGTGGCCCGAGTGGTACACTCAAAGGCCTTCTGCACGGTGCACTGGCAGGAGGGTGGCCGGTGCAAGCAGAGCACCAAGGACACCCACTCGCTGCCCCCAGCCCAGATCCTGGGCATCCAGAGCGGGCAGGGCACAGCCAGGGGCCAGCTGAAGTGCCCACGGGGCGGCGCCGAGGCCAAGGGCGGGGGGCGGCCCCCTCCCTCCACCGATGCTTTGCAGAGCTCTGGGGAGAGTTCCCCTGAAAGTGCACCTGGGGAGGGGGCTGCTGCAAGTTTCAGCAGCCCGGATGCCTCCGACAGGCTTCCCCCTGGGCTCCAGGATGCTGGTGGACAGCTTGAGAAGACCCCTGCGGCCGCTGCTGCAGAGGGTGGGGACGGCCCTGCCCGAGAGTCCGGGCCCCTGGCGTGTGCCTGTGGCCAGCTCCCAGACCTGGAAGATGAGCTCTCCCTCCTCGACCCCTTCCCCCGCTACATGAAGTCCTGTCAGGACCTCATCATCCCCGAGCAGTGCCGCTGCGCAGACTCACGGCCTTCAGGGTGCCCCTCCCCAGAGACCCTCGTCCCCAGCAGCGCAGAGGTGGCCGACCTCGCCCGGGCCAGGGCACCATCCCCCGTCCGCGTCCCTCCCGGCCCAGAGCCTCAGCCCAGCCCCGGGCTCCAGCCGGACGTTTGCACTAAAGACTTGGCGGACGCGCCTGCGGAGGAACCCCAGGAGAAAGCGAGCCCCTTGGACCCCCCGCCACCTCAGGGTCAGCCTGCTGTCAAGCCTCCGAAGGACGTCCCTGCCAGCCGGTTCGCCCAGCAGCTCCGCGAGGAGGGCTGGAACCTGCAGACCTCTGAAAGCCTCACGCTGGCTGAAGTCTACCTCATGATGGGCAAGCCCAACAAGCTGCAGCTAGAGTACGACTGGCTGGCAGTGCTGGGCCCTGAGGGCCAGGCCCTGGGAGGGCAGGCCCAGGGCTCCCGGGCCGGCTCCCCGCCTACCACCTTCCACAAGCAGCGCCTCCTCAGCTGCCTCCTGAAGCTCATCTCCACCGAGGTCAACCCCAGGCTGGTAAGTGTGGGTCAGAGCACGGCCCTTTTGGCCCCCCAAGGGCTCGCGGCTGGGTGGCTGTGGTCCAGAGAGGAAAGACCGGCCTTGTGGCAGGTGGTCTGGGGCCCCACAGGCTCCTTGGAGGAAGTGGTCTGGGGGTCGCCTTTCGTTCCCTGGAGTGGGCTGCACAGAGCACGTGGTTGGGGCTCCAGTTCCCTGCAGTGCAGGCCCTCGTCCCGTGGGGCTCACACGGGCTGCACCTTGCCCGGCTCCAGAGATGCCACTGAGCCCAAGTATGTGGGCCGAGGGGACAGAGCCTGGGACAGAGGCGCAGAGGTGAGGTGGCAGCCATGGCCAGGAGCCGAGCTGGGCTGGGAGCGTTACAGGTTTCTGCAGCAGGAACGGCGAGGTCGAGTGTGTGCTTTGGAAAGGCCATCCTTGGAGGCCAGTGGGGGTGCAGCCTGGGTGCAGGGAGTGGAGCTGGGAGGGGCTGCGCTGGGTGGGCTGCGCCCAGGAGACCCTGTCAGGAGGTGGCTGGTTGGAGTGGTCTCAGGTTCCTTGAGAGGCTCCTGTGGGGGGCAGTGGCTGCCATGGCCCAGGGAAAGGGCACCCGGCCAGGTGGGCCTGGCCACGGCTTGTAACTGCCCCCCCACCCCTGCTCCTGGGAGGCCGGCCAGCAAAGCCCACACGTGGGCTGGAAGGTGCTGCAACCGGAAAGTCTAGTCCGCTCTCTGGGCACAAGAGCAGCGTACTGAGGCAGGTCGATCCCGAAAGGTGCGTGTGCACTAGAAGGTGAGGCTCACAAGTTCCAGGAGGAGGCGCCGAAGCTCAGCATGGTGGCCTCACAGGAGTGGGGCTCGGGTCACAGTCAGAACCAAACTTGAGGTGCGCCCATGTCACCGCTGTGACGGGTACCCGCCTCCTGCTCCCCGAGGCAGACAGCACGTGGTCTGTGTTCTGCCCTTCCCGGAGCCTCTGCCCTAGGCTCCTGCCCACCATCTTCTGGCGGCACTCAGCAGAGCTCATGGTGGGGAAAGAGCGCCACGTGGGACCAGTTCTCGTGGGGGTGCGTGGGGCCCGAGGGCCAGCAGTGGACTTTGGATTCAGGTGTGGATGTGACCTGCGGGCAGACATGGGCAGTATTGCAGTGACTGGACAGAGATGATGAGTTTAAAACACTTTTTCAAGTTTGGCTTTTGGAGGGGTCAGGAGCAGAGATGGGGGAGACCGGAGCGTGTCCAGACCCCTAGGGAAGGAGGCCAGGCCAGGCCGGCTCCTAAGGATGCGGGAGTTCTGGTACACGGCCGAGGTGCTGGCCTTGGCCTCAGCCTCAACTGGGAGAGGAGAGTAGAGCAAGTTGGAAGTGCAGAGTATGCAGAGCAAGGCGCTCAGATCTGTGGTTCCTGAAGCGGGGTCCCCGGCCAGCAGCCTTGGCATCACCTGGGAACTCGTTAGGGATGCAGGTTCTTGCAGCCCAGGAGATTGTTTTGACGAGACGCCCCCACCCCCATGCCCTGTTTGGTGATTCTGATGCAGCTCAGGTGTGAGAATCCCTTGCTCAAGGCCCCAGGAGAAATAGAGGACCTTGAATTAGAGATGGCCTGCCTGGCCAGGCGGCCCCTCCCTGCGATATCTCTGTAGGTGGGACGCTGACAAACAAGTGCAGCAATGGCCGCCCCGCCCCAGGAGGCTGACGGGCACTCAGGTGGGAGGTGGGGGTGTTGAGATCCAGTGAATGGAGTAGGAAGGGACACAGCAGGGGTCCCAGGGAAAGGAGAAGGTGGGTCAGGCCAGGGCGAAGGGCATGGGAGACACAGAAAGAGGTGCAGGGTAGGTGGGGCTGGGTGAGAGCATGGGGAGTGGGTGCTGGGAAGAACTGAGGGGGCGGGGCAGGATGGTGGAGTCATGGGAGAGAACAGGTGAGTAGAAGGGGTGCCTCTATGGCCGAGGAGCCCAACACTCAGTGACAGCCAGGAGAGTGGAGGCAGCGGCCTCAGGTAGGGGCCCACGAAACCCCTGAGGTGGAGGTTTTGACTAAGCAGAGGACTCCTTGGCTGTGATTGTGTTTGATTTTAGAAATTAATCTGTATTTCCTTCCTCTGACTCACAATCAGAAGAAGCTTTAAGAAGGAGAGTCCCTGTCGCTTGCCACTCAGCCTCCCCTCCCGTCAGTGCAGGGGTACGCCCTGTCCGTGCCACCGCAGCAGTGAACGCAGAAGGGCTCCTGGAGGACAGCGGTTGTTCCCCTGAGGGCCTGGGGGCACCAACCTGTGCGTCATGGAGTATGACCCTGGGTCCTTTGCTGTCCTGTCACACTCCACAAGCATTGTTCCGTGCTGAGTTTGGCCAATGTTTTGGCCCGTTTCTGTCCCAGGCTCCAGAAGCGAACACTGGCTCCACGGCCTCAGTGAGGCCCGTCCAGGAGGAGCAGTCGACGACGCCCCCGGGGAAGGTGGTGACTGTCAGCACCCGCAGCCCACGCTGCCCTCGAAACCAGGCTGCCCTCCGTCACGGCAAGACCTTCTCCCCCAGCTCCACACCTTGCTCCTCAGGTGAGGCTCAGACAGCCACAGGCACCCTCCTGGGTCCTTGCTGGGCGTTGCGGGCTACACAGAGCTGAGAGCTCTGGGCTGCCTGAGGCCTCGCCCCACTCAGTCAGCTGCAGTCCAGCGGATGGTGTGGGGTACAGAAATCACTGCCTCCTCAAGGGGAGGGTGAGCACAGGGCCTGTCACAGAGGCTCTGGGGTCCTGGGTGCGGGAGCCGACAGGAAACATAGGGGACCCTTGCCAGTCTGGTCACTTTGGGGGATCTGGCTTTGTGAGGTCAACAGCAGCCTCCATATCATGCCGAGTTGGTGGCTTAAAGCATGAGAAAGGTTGGTTCTTTCTGAGTCTTACAGGGACTGTTTTTCTTTACATCTAAAGTATTAGAATAAAGAAACCTTCAGTTAAAGGATACCCCCGCAGTTGAACACAAGTCTTAGAAAGAAAGATGGGCTTACCTGCTGGTCCATGGTTGTATCTAGGAAGTAATTTAAATTCAGCGTCCTTTTTTGGGTTACGTGGCACATAACCCTAGGATAAACATGACTCGTTTCTCTGAGTCATCAGTTTACTTGCTTAGTATTTTTCTTTTAATAAAACAGGTTGTCATGGCTAGAATAGTTAATTCTGCATGAATTTTAAAGAATAAGCTGCTGTGGTGTCAGGCTCCCCACCTCCTGCAGTTCTTGTTTTCCATTTCCCTCCTGACCTTTATCCTGTTTCCTTGCTGTGGCTCACGAGGGGGCAGCAGCAGACTCTGAATCGGTTGTCTTTAAGGCAAAGGTGCGTTCCTCAGGCGTCAACCAGTGGTGGGCTAGCTGGGAGCCTGTATAGTCTTTGCCGCCTCCCTCTGGCTTTAAAGTTTTGTAATTCTGTGAACTCTTAAATATCCACACTCTTCCTCAATCGAGGATGCTTTTAGCCCAGTGCGCCTGCAGTGCTAGAATCCAGACAGGTGCTTAAAAGACCTGGTCTCTGGACTCTGTGCGTGTTGATTTAACCTCACAGATTTGCAAATAAAGAATAAAGAAAGGGGACCCGTCCCTATCATGAAGTGAGGGTGCTTTGCAGCAGCGCCTATGATGATGAGAACAGCAAGGAGAGTCCCCAGATAGTAGTTCCTAAATAAATATTTTCTGTCTTTTTATCTCTAGGTCTGTTTTCTGTATGATTAGAGATTTAGACCAAGGATCAGCAGACCGTGGTCCACAGCCTGCTTGTTGTAAATGAAGTTTTATTGGCACATGGCCACATCCAGTGGCTCACGTGGCTGCCTTTGTGCTGCAGCCGTAGAGCTGAGTTCAACAGAGACTGTGAGGCCCTCAAGGCTGACTTTTGTTGTCTGTCCGTGTCCAGAGAACATTTGCTGACCTCTGGTCTGCACTAGATGATCTGGAAGGTTCTTCTAGCTCTGAAAAGTCTTTGAAGGTGACTCTGCCCTTCCCACTGAGATCAGAGATCAAGGAAAGCTCTGATCTGCTTACATGGTGGGAACTAGAATTTCAGGGAGAAAGGGAGAAAAGCAGATTTTTACAGCACTGAGATATAGGAAATTCCCTTTAAGGACACCAGAGAGGCCGTCAAGGATTCCTTTCTGATTTTCTTCCCGGTGGAACCCCTCCCATGCGGGAGGCGTTACTGGGTGAGCGCCATTGTATCTGTTCTCCCTTCTCCTTCCCTAGGTTTGAGAAACCCCCCGAGGCCCCTCTTGGTGGCTGGTCCCTCCAGTGCCGGAAGTGGTGACTCAGATGGTGGCCTTTTTGCTGTCCCGACAACTTTGCCACCCAACAGCCGACACGGGAAGCTCTTCTCTCCCAACAAGGAAACAGAATTGACGTTCCGTCAGCATCTGAACTCCATCAGTGTAAGTGGGGCCCACGCCTCCCCGCTGCTGGCCTGCCCCATGTGTGTGGAGAAAACACTCTCAGGGTCAGTACTGTCTTCCTCACAGATGCAGTCGGATTTCTTCCTGCCAAAGCCCAGGAAGCTGCGGAACCGGCACCTGCGGAAGCCGTTGGTGGTCCAGGTCAGGAGCCCATCCACGTCTGTGTGTGCCTGGCCTCAAGGGCTGGCCTCTCCCTCCCACCAGCTGAGCTGCCCAGGACACGCTAGTGTCCTCCTGTGTCTCAGGTTTTCATGTGAAGTGGGGAGAATCCCTGCCCCTTCTTTTCTTCTTTTTAGCAGGATAAAGTAGTAACAGTGACCCTAACTGTACCTGAAAATAAAGGTAATCTTGGTACAGCATGAAAACCGCTTGCAAAAAAGACACAAAGTTCTTGGTATTTGGGTTCCAAGGATGTTCCAGATTGGAATATATGTGAGGACGCTCAGAATATCTGTTTATAAGTATGTAGTAAATGGAAGCAGTTGGCAAGGTATATGGATTGACCAGAGGCCAGACCTCTCCCAAGCTGGTAATGAACTCTGGGAGGACCTGTGGATGCCACCTGCAGACCCAGAGGGGTGATCCAGGGATGAGAGGCACAGAAGAAAGAGGGTATTTTTATTTGGAGGTGAAAAGATAACAGAGGTGAAGCTGAAATAACTATGGGCCTGGAAATTTATGAATGTTTTTGAATTAATGCATAGGTCTCCTTTTGTTAGACTCAGAAATCTCTTCCTCTCTTGGAAGTAATTTATTTAGAAATGAGAGATTGCATGACAGATCTCAGGAAGGAAAATTTATTCCAAGTCCCACAGGTTTTTTTGTGCAGACTAATTCAATGTTAGGGCATTTAATTTTGGTATATTTGGTTAAATACATTAACCATCTGTCCTGGGCATGGGAGCACACTCCCTGGCTGAGAGGATACCTCACGGCCCAGGGTCGCAGCCATGGTGCCCTCAGCTGCCTGTTGTTGTTTTGTTTGTAAACAGCTTTATTGATATATAATTCACATACCATGAAGCCTACCTGTTTAAAGCGTACAGTTCAGGGTTTTTAGTATATTCACAGGGGTGTGCAGCCCCCACTGCTGTGTCATCACCCCAAACAGAAGCTCGGCCTATTACCTGCACCGCCCCTTCCTCAACCCTTGAGCCACTTCCTGTCTCTAGGGATCACATAATTTCACATAAATGGAATCACACTTCATATGTGGTTCTTTCACTTACTGTTTTTATAAAAAGTTTCATGGGCATGTGGCCACGGTACTTCATTTCCCTGCTGTCCACGGCTGCTTTCACACCACCGGGGCGCACTTGAGTAGCTGTGACAGAGACCGCGAGGCCCAGAGCCTAAAGGATCTCCCACCTGGCTCTTTCAAAGAGGCGTGAGGCTGGCAGGGGACACCAGGGCCTGTCACCTCGTGTACAGTCACCCTGTTGCCTTGCGGCACCTGGTAGACCCTTGGGGAGCCCCAGTGGGGCGAGAGCCCAGCTGTACGCCCAGAGCTGCAGTGCCTCTGGACACTTTCAGCCTGAGAGATGCTTTCTGTCAGTGCTTCACCTCAACAGCTAACAGTGTTGGCAGTGAACTCCATTTCCTCTTAGGTGGTAGTCGTCACACCATGAAGGCGCCCTGAGCACATTGGGACCTGATGTTTCACACATGGGAGCCCTGGGCGTGTGACAGGGAGGAGCAGGCACCAGACCGTGGATGGGGTGGAGAGCCGCATGGCCTTGACCCCCTGCGATACAGGCGGCAACTTGATTTTGTTCACCCAAACAAGGGATATCTCGTAACAGTCCATATCAAGTGGTTATAAATATTTATAGGACTAGTTGCATTCCAGCCAAATCCAGATGTTCTAGATAAAAGGTGGATTGTTCTGACATTCCCCCAGTTTTCCCTGGGGAGCTTCAATTCCCTAGGTTCTTTTTAGAGAGAACCCAGTGTTTAGGGGTCTGGGGTCTACAGAGCACAGCCATCCTCAGACTGTCTTGGAAGCCCTTGTGTCAGCAACTCTAGAACCAGAACCCCCATCTGGCTACACTCAGCTTCCTCTTCTCTAGAACATTCCTTTACAATCCAGCACTAGTTTCCTGGGTGATTTTCGGTATTGGGGTCTTTCCATCACCTGAATATTGCCAATTTTCCCTCCACAGAGAACACTGCTTCCTAGACCGTCTGAAAACCAGTCCCACAATGTCTGTTCCTTCTCCATCCTGTCGAATTCTTCCATAACTGGTAAGTGCCAGGGCTTCTCAGGGAAGCTTTCGCTCCTTACGTGCGCGGCCCCGTCTTTGGGAATTGCAGGCATTTGTTTCTGTGGCCCTTTGAATGACATTTCAAGCCTTCCTGGGTCTGTTCTATCAACATGGGCAGCGGTGTGGGCAGGCATGGTCCCCTGACTGGTGGTCCACAGGCAGCTTCCTCCCAAGGTGGGCTCATACGGCCCTGGTTGGGGTGCTCCGCTTGGTTCAGTTTAGAGAAGGGTCTGTGGTCCACCCCATCCATGACATATTCTTGTCAGGCGTTTTATGGATCAGACGTGTCCTTAGGGTGTGCGACTCACGCTTTCATTTGGTCTGTAAGCTCAGTGGGGCCCTCACACTTTGCAGTAAATCTTACACAGTGAGACTCCTTCAGTGAAACACACATTCCATGACTTACCTTTTTATCAGTCTTGATTTTCACAAGACCCAGACAATTGCTCATTCTCACACCTACTTTTCAATGGCAGCCTGCCAGGAAGGAGCCCGCTTGCAGAGGCAGCACCTTGATCCTAGTCTGGTGCTCTGACCCCCTCAGAGGAGCCTGTAGCTCAGCTCAGGTGTGACAGACCCTTAAAGGGCTGTTCCCGTGGGCTGACAGTAGTGACCACAGCCATTCAGCAGCCCCCAGGAAGCGCAGTGGTGCCGCTGTCACGGGCGACAGTGCTTTCTCCCCACCGGGGCCCTGTGTGACCATTAACTTCCCCAAGTTAGCAAGTGTTGGGACGTTTGGTGGTTTCCAGCTCGGCTTCCATGATCCGGACGGTGGCCATGAAGGGGAGCTCGTGCAGCCCCCGCCGTGTGGCAAGAGACCATCAGCTCATGTGCCTGACGCGTCTGCTTCCACTCTCATCCTCACAGGGAGAGGCTCCTTCCGGCCCATTCAGTCCTCCCTGACCAAAGCGGCTCTGTCCCGGCCGATTGTGCCCAAGGTCCTGCCACCCCAGGCCCCAGGCCACCTGGCCAGTAAGTCTCTGCGACTCTGCCCTGGCATGAAAATGAGGCCTGCACATGGGCTGTCCCCTCTGGGGCGCGTTTCAGGACGTCAGGAGACAAAGACTTGCACGTTGCTTCTGTTGCCAGGCGCTATCGACTTAGCAGCTAAAAGCGCCGGCATCATCCCTGGGAGCCCCCTCCCCGTCCTGGATGCCGATGGCTTGTCTGGCATCTCCCCGCTGTCTTCAGATGAGGTGACGGTGACTGTCTCGGGGCAGGACTCCACCGGCACCCACCAGAATGGAGACCCCATCCCCGCTGTAGGGGTGAGTGTGTTTAGAAGGGCTTCTCTGAGCTGCCACCAGCTTTTGGGATGGGATGGTCAGTCTCCAGTCCTGGTTTGAAAGCCAAGGCCATGAGCTGAGGTCGTGCTGGACTCCAGCTCTGCCTCTGGAGGGGACGGGCCTGCTGAGCGAGAGGAGCGTCACTGAACAGGGAAGTCTCAGCCTGAGTGAGACCATGTGGCGCAGCGGGTGGGGTGGGCTTGCCATGTGACCCAGGGAATCCGCAACTAAGATGGGCATGGAGGTCTGCCCGCAGTGAAGGTAGCCGGCCTGAACAGGAGGTCTGCCTGCAGCGAAGGTAGCCGGCCTGAACAGCAATGTCACCAAGTTGGCTGTCAGTCCACCCCTGACTCCCTGCTACTTGGGTGCTGCTTCAGCGGGCCCTGCTCTGCAGCCCCGCCAGCACTCCAGCTCCTCTGGTTCCTCCACCTGTTTGAGGGCTGCCTGAGGTGGGCAGGGCAGGCGGCCACTTAGGACTGCAGAGCCCAGCCCTGCCTGAGGACCCTGAGGTCGACCTCTTGCTAGGACTGGAATTGATTGTGAATTGACAAATGGTCTCAAGTTTGGGGATGTGGGGGCGCACATTCTGAGAGCAATGGGCTTTCCTGTGCTCCCAGGGAAAGCTCTCCAGCCTACACCCCCGTGCTCCTGCCTGTTAGGAGCCGTGGGGTGGATGGCACTCCTCAGGAGCCAGGTGCTGGACCAGCGCTCACTGGCATATTCCTGGTGTTCTCGTAGGGCACAAGCGACCCGTTCATCAGTGTCCCCTCGAGGCAGGAGACGGTGGCAGACGGTTTCCAGGTAGAGTGTGCTGTTGGCTGCTGAGCAAAGTAGCTGCCCCAGGACCTCGTCCGGCGCTGGGCCCTACCCTCGTGGTCCTGCTCGTGGGCCCGGGCTTCCTCCTCATGATGCCCAGCGGCCGTCCTTCCCCGCACCTTGCCTCCTTGGTGCACATGCGGCTCCCATCTCAGGCTTCCTTTCTCCCCTCTCGGGCTGGCTGATTGAGACACAGTTCTGGAAGGACTAAGTTTTCTGGGCCGGGTTCGAGGAGGTCATCAGCTGGGGGTGGAAGCAGATCCAGGCCACCTCGGCCCGGCCTCCCAACTGTGCCATCCCTCAAGGGTTTCAGGAGAAGGAAGTTCCCTGAGTGTGTTTCTCGCTGGATGGATGAGTGACCGCTGGGGTCACTGCGTCTCTGTTGGTGTCCCCATCACTCAGTCACTGCTCTGCGGGACCAAGGTTGCTTTTTCATTGCTTGGTATGGACTGTCTGCTCTGTCGTGTCTCAACAGTATCTGTCTCCGCAGAACTCGCCCGTTCTCTCCTTATCCGAGCTGTCCAAGGCTCCTCTCCACAATGGGCTTTCCACACCGTTGGCCTCGTCGGAGGCCTCCAGCACCCGGCTCTCTCCGCCCAACGTCTCTGCTCTGCTGGACATCTCCCTGCCCGGCCCGCCCGAGGACGTGCTCTCTCAGGGAGAGCCCGCCACGCAGATCAGCGACTCCATCATCGAGATCGCCATCAGCTCCGGCCAGTACAGTAAGGAGCAGGGTGCCTCTGCACAGCCCTCCTGGAGTCAGTTCTCCCAGGGGCCTTGACCTCCCACCTGAGTGTTTGCCAGCCTCCAGGCACCTTGCTGTCCAGCTGTCCTGGGTGTTGAGCCTCTGCACCTACAAGGCACTGCCCAGCCTTGGCAGGGGGAGCGCAGGCGGACAAGGCCTGTACAGGACCTGAGCCTGTTTGTGGTCTGGCAGGGCTGCCCCTGGCCTTGGGAGATAGAGCGGGCCCACGAGGCGTCTCCAGCCTGGGGATCAGGCAGGGCCGTTTCCTTGTCAGTTCTGAACCTGGGTTGGACACCTGCGGGGTTGTGGGTTTTAGGAGGGGTTGGACTGGTACCTGTGGGCCTTGGCTCCCCGAGCCTGTGGGGATGGTGCTGTGGGGCAGCGGTATGGTGGGCGCCAGCTGGTAGAGTTCAGACCGTGGATTCAGAGCTAATAGCTGGCAGCGTGTGGCCGTGGGCTGGTCACCGGCTCATTAGAGCCTGTTCTCCTTAGCAGTGTGTTGGGAGCCGCGGACATCTTGCAGGGCTGTCGTCAGCAGCAGGAGAGGGTGTAGGTGACGCCCTCAGCACAGGGCCTGCCTCCATCCGCTGTGGCCAGTGTCATTCTCTGAAGATGGGCACGGGTCCCTACTGTTGGGGGGCCCAGTGGGGTCCTGGGCCTCCCAGTTCAGCCGCGCATGCCACGCCACTCCATGGCCTTCTTGGTGGCAGGTGGGGGAAGTGGGGCTGTTCACTCCACATGTCGGCTCTGACCCAGATTTTGGTTGACAGGTGAAGGAGTCCCTCTTTCTCCAGCAAAACTGAACGGCAGTGACAGTTCCAAGAGTCTCCCCTCCCCGTCCAGCAGCCCCCAGCCAGACTGGATCGCCTCCCCGACCCACGACCCCCAGTGGTGCCCCAGCGACCCCACGGACTCCTCACTCAGCAGCTTGTTTGGTGAGTCTCTGTGGAGGGCAGCCGGAACAAGCAGAGCCAGAGTCTGGACTCTCCACGCTCCTGGCAGAGGGCCCCTCCAGGGCTGTTCCTTGGTATTTAGGGGTTTTTTCTGCATCAGTTACATGTGGGAAAGTGCCCAGGCCCCAGTGTGCAGGTCACTAGGCTTTGGCAGATGTGTAAACCCCGTAACCATGGCCACGTCCATCCTGCGGTCAGTCCCTTGTGCCCCTCCCCGCAGGCTCACTGACAAGGGCAGGGTGGAAGGAGCTGGCGTGTTGCGCCCTCTTTGCTCCCCTCCTTCTGTTCTGTGGTGGCACGGCAATGACAGATCGGAGCCTTCACAGGATGTGTTCATCCTCGTCACCACCGGTGCCTGTGGGACAGGAAGGGGCTGTTAGGGAAAGACGCACCAGCTTTGGTTTCCTGCACAGAGGAGTTTCTGAGGCACATCTGGGGTCCGTGCACTTTGCATTTGTAGAGAGCAGCCAGGGTGTGCACCCTGGCGTGGGGCGTGCTGTTTGCTGACCAACTGGGTCAGCACCGTGTGGGAGCACCACACCTGAAGGCCCCGAACAAGCCGGGGCTCTGGTCTGGGTGGTGCGGGAGAGCCAGCCCCCAATGCGCATTGCCTGCTCAGAAAGTCACAGAGAGCAGTGCAGACTCTGCAAAGTCGAACAGAAATCATGAGAAATTGGAAACAACCTTACATTGAGGTAGCAGTGGTGACCAGACAGTGGAACACTGTGGGGCCCCTAGAAAAATGAGATAGACTTTCCCAAGGCTCACCATGGGAGGAAAGGCAGGTATGGCCTGATGCCTCCGTCTGGAGCACCGTGCCCATGCAAGCAACGAGATGCCTGCAGGGCCCAGCCGGGCCTCCCTGGACCAGTCCAGGCCTAGCCAGCTCAGGGCCTCTCCTTCCTCTCTGCAGCGAGCTTCATCTCCCCAGAGAAGAGCCGGAAGATGCTGCCAACCCCTGTCGGAACCAATAGCGGCACCTCCCTTCTGGGCCCCAGCCTGCTGGATGGCAACTCTCGCGACTCGTTTGTGTCCCGGTCCCTGGCTGATGTCGCCGAGGTAAGCGCACGACCTTTCCCCCAAGCCTGGGTGCCAGCCTCCATCCCAGAGCTGCCAGACCCTCTGGCAGACCCGTGTGGTTACTCAGAACTGCTCACCAAGATTTACATGTCAGGAGCCGTCATGGACAGAGCCCAGCCTCTGACTGCTCCTGAATGGGAATCTCTGCCAGTACTGGCCCGGCATTTGTCCCACTGGCAGCAGGTGACAGACCCTGAGTCAGGGCTGAGCCCGGGGCTCTGAAGGCAGCTCTGGGTCTTGTGTATCCTCCACCAGCTGTGTGACCTCGGGCAGGGACTCTGTGTCCCCCTGCTCAGTCTCCTGATCTGCAGAGGAGAAGAGGCAGTAGTGGCGGTGCTGCCACCTGACAGAGGGGACCCTTGAGCAGCATCTTGGTGTCGTTGCTCGTGGCTGACCTGCCGAATGGAGGGAGGGCTGCTGCAGAGGCTCCTCTGCGATCACGTGATGACCCGGGAGTCATGCTGTGGCAGTGTGTCACCCACATGTTCTGCCTGGAATGCAGCATCCCTCTTTTCTTTGTCCAGGCCGCTGCCTCACACAACCACCCAGGCCTCCATCCCACTAGGTTTGAGTGGTATCTGTGGGCAAGTAGGGCTGAGGGAGTGAAGACGGGTACATTTAACTAAGACTCCAGGCGTGAAGTAACAGGTACTGTAGGAGTTTAGACAGAGGCTGTGCTGAGTGGAGAACCTAAGTCTAGAATGCCCCTGGCCCAACCCCCAGCTCATTGTTGAAGTCCTAGAGCAGCATCTCCCCAACACCGGCTCCCTGGGCTGTCGAGGCACTTGTGGGGGGCCCTCGAGCATTTCATAGTCGATACTCGGGGGGAACCTGGATCAAACAAAGCTCACACAGCTGCTTCCCAGGATGCCTCAGCTTCTCGGTGTCCGGACGTAAATCTCGAGATCCGAGGGGATTTTGAAGACAAATTTCAGTTTTTTTGAAATTTCTTGTAGTTAAAAAGTTTAAAGTTCAGTCCATCCTGTGCTCTACTCAGAATTTTCCGAAGGCTTCTCATCTGTATTTGTTCATTACATCAAGCAGTTTGTTAATGAATATTAATTGAGGGCCTACTAGATGCCGGGCACTGCTACAGGCCCAGAATGGACAAATTAAAGGCCCCATCCCCATGAGGCCGACAGTCCGGTGCTGGAGGTGCGGGAGGAGACAGTAAACTCCCTGGCTCTGCCCACAGGACAGTCCTGATGCGTGAGGCCCCACTGTGCACACTCTGGTCTCCTCTACTCTCTGCCTTACTCACTGTCACATCCACCATCTTTCTTGTTTCTTGAACAGCCGGCTGTTCCCACCTTAGGGCCTTTGCACCTGCTGTTTCTTCTCACGGGAATGTGCTTCCCTCGTGGCTTTACATGACTTGCTCCCACACTTCTGCTCACACCCCGCCTCAGAAAACCCTCCTCTGACACGCAAGCCCGTGGCAAACTCTCTCCTCCACTTCTGTCTCCTTCAGGCCACCCCACAGTCCCTAGTTCTGCTGCCTTCCCTCTGCCTCTCTGTCCACTGACCGTCCTCCCCGGGGACCCACCACTCTGACCCGACAGCTGGGCGGCCGGGCTCACAGTGCATACTTGTCCACAGAGCGAGTGTTCGCATTGATGGAGGTGATTCTGAGGTTGTCCCTGTAGTGCGGGGGCTGCTGTTACGTGGCCGCCGGAGGGACTCTCACCCTCATTGTAGAGGGAGTTGCGCTTAAGTCTGGCTGTGGTGGCCAGCTGCATGCTCACTCGTCTCCCCGTGTCCTCTCCCACAGGTTGTGGATTCCCAGCTGGTGTGCATGATGAACGAAAACAGCATCGATTACATATCCCGGTTCAACGATCTGGCCCAAGAGCTGTCCATCGCTGAGCCTGGCCGCCGAGAGGTTCTGTTTGATGGCGGTGGAGGTGGCCCCCCGGTCGGTGACCTGTCCCAGTGACTGTGCCTCATGGCTGGGGCAGCCCGGAGGCTGCAGAGGACAGCTTACGGGGTTGGTGGTCCTCGAGCATCATAGGGGTGGCCCTCTTTAGAAGAGAGAAAACATAAATCAAGCCTGGACTCCCAGGAGACAGTCTGAACAGAGGCACCTCTGCACCCAGAACGTGCAACGTGCACACAGCCATGTCCCAGCAGGCCGAGGCAGTGGTGGCCAGGCGATGAGGGAGCGTCCTCGGCAAGGCCAGTGTCAGATGTGGCCCTGGCGTCGGACCCACCCCCTGCCAGGAGCATGTGTTAGGGTCTGCATGGTACCCACGCTTCTGCCTCAGTCATTGTGTCAGACGTTTCAGGGTGTTTTCTTTCTGAGAGAAAAGAGTGGTGGGCCTGGCTGTCGTCGTTATGGCCTGGGAGCTGTGACCTCCTGCTCTCTGCAGGGAGGCTCCAGGGCATTGCTGCCTTCTTTGCGCCAAACCCACTCCCTGCTTCAGTTTTTCCCTCTGCAATGCGAGGACGAGGAGGACAGCTGGGCATGACCTGAGACAGCGGGCACTGCAGAGGACACTCCAATCATGGGGCAGTGGGAGGGTCCCAGGTCAGTGCAACTGGTGCCACCTCCCCAGAAATCCTGACCATGGCCTAGTGCTTCCTCATCTGGAGCTTTTGTTCTGACTGACTCAACAGGAAGGGGGAAAAGAATCATGTCTTATGCGGGTTGTGTGGACTTTTTAAAAAATCCCGCTAAGCTGGTCAGAAAATGCTTTTCTCATATTTTGAGAATTAGGAGACATTGGAGAGGAAGAACAGGGTTCCTATTTGGTTGGTTTCTTCCCCGCGTCTATCTGCACACTTCTTCTCGGTGACCTGAGATGTTATTTCTCTCTATTAGGGTGATCCCCAAGCGCTCATTTGACTACAGATAAGACTTTCCTGATGATCTTGAACTTCTGACATGTTTCTGCCTAGCATTTTGGACAGATGCCATTTGCAGGGAAAGTTCTCTCTTCCTTTCCTTGGCATCAGTGCAGAGTATGCCCCAATGCATATGTCTAATCCCTTGCTTGTATTTCTGCCTCATGGTCTCCTGTTTCTCTTCCTCCTGTTCAGGGAATCCAGGCAAGGGTCAGACATCACGCGCAGTCAGGGTGCACTGAAACCACATCCCTCTGGTGTGCTCCTTGAGCCTCCTCGGATGACCAGCCGTCACCATCTCGGGTAGTGCAACATCCAGTCTTTCCCCAGAATGGAGTTAACACAGCTCCTCTGCCTTCTCAGCCTTGCGGGGCCAAACACACAAACCACCATCCAGGCACACCTATGTGGCTGGGCACCAGTGCTGTGGTGTTGGGGCACCACCCCACCTGCTGCTTACCCCTGCCCGGCAGCTGCAGTCAGTGTGGCTTCTTGAATCCGCCCCAGCTCACTACTGTTAGTGTTCATCACCTTGCCTCTCTCCCAGCTCACTGTGGACCGGCAGCCTTCGAGGCCAGCTGGGCCCTCTCCTGTGGTTCCTCCCCCTGCCCGCCCACCCCCCCCCCCCGCCCCCCGCGAAGAGATGAGCCAGTGTGCAAGGAGAGGGGAAGGTCCTTCGCGAGTACAAGCAGAAGGGCCGCTCTTGATCCTGCCGCCTCCCCAGCGTGGTCAGCTGCTCCAGGCTGCAGGCCGGGTTGTCCCCTCCAAGCTGCAGAGGAAGTGGGACAGTGGCTTCCAGGTGATAGCTTCCTTCCTTCCTCTCCAGCTTTCCTCAGAGCTCTTGCCTGTCATGTGGCCTCCCTCTTTCAGATCTGGATTTAGGCACAAACATCACTAAGAAAAGCCTGTGTGGGCAGCCCTCCTGGGCTCTTGAAAAAACAGTCCCAAAGCTCTGGAGGTCTGAAAGAAAGGGATGTGGTACCACTTTAAGAGAGATAGACAGCAGTATTTGAGTCCAGAGTCTCTTTAAACTAGCTTGTGTTTTGTGATCAATGTATCAGCTTCCTGAAATTAGCACCTTATTGAGCCAAACAAGATCAGTAGGTCTGTCTCTGGGCATCCGACCCGGTTAGATCCACAGTGGATCAGGCCAAGGTTAGGCCACTGCCAGCTTTCTTGTATTCCCACTGTCTGGGACCAGAGATGCCAAGTAGCATTACTGCATCAATGCGGGGGGCAGTGCCCAGTGGCAGTGGGCACTGTGCCAGGGACAGTAGCGATCCCGAGCTGCTTATCCATCAGGGGACACCCCACAGTAGTCTGGTCGGTAGGTTGGCACCTGTCACCTGGTGGACGTCCAGCAGGAGGAAAACTCTGGAGATCTGGATAAGACTTTGTCGGCCGTTTATTCAGCAGCATGTCCCTCTTGGGTCTCCCACACAGACTCCATTTGGGAGTAGCTGACTGCCCAGTGTCATCCAGTGGGGAGGTGAGTTGCGGAGGAGAGTGGACTGACTCTTCTCAAACCTTTAATAAAGCTGACATGATTTCAGAGAACCCTGCTTCTCTAGCAACCAGACAGGTATAAGCATTTGCCTGCCATATTAAGGAAAAATGGTGTCATCTGTAGCATTAAAATGATGGATGCCTTTTCTCCCAACCTAAATGATTATATATGTATGAAAATAAGCAACTGTTATGTTAAAGGCTGGAATTTTTCAAAAGACCCAAGCAGAGACACCTCCCACTTCTGCGTCTCCCTCTGCCCTTCCAGCGGAAGTTGTGACAGTGTCAGTATACACCTGTGGCTTCCTCTGTGCATTTGAGCATGTTGTGATTAAGACCAGGTCAGTTTCTCAGAAAAATCTTCCCCTAGTCACTCTAACGTTGTTAGGGATCTTTTTGCTGATTTATCTCTTCTAAAGATTGAGACTGAATATCTTCGGTCTCAAGGGAGTTGTTTTTGCCTTGATTCTTCATTGTGAATATCCCGTGATGAGCATTCCATTCTTCAGAAGGTGCAGAGGCAAGTTGAAGTTCGTGATTCCACATAAGGTTCGTGATGGCATTTTTCTCATCCCTCTGTGTCTTCTGGGCGTAGGGTACTTGCTCAGGGAGTGGGGGTATTTGGAACCATTTCATCGGTTCATCCACTTGCTTTCCCACCTCAGTCCCATTCTCTAGCATTCTGTACCATAGCCTCATTACTGGTGGTGTCTTTTCAGTTTAATAGCATCTTTAACTAGATCACACCATTGAATCCAAACATGTACAAAGAACAGTCATAGAATAAAAGACACTTGAAACAAGTGGAGGAGGAAAACAGCAGTTGCTTTTTCTTTTTCTTTTAACATTGAGATCTATCAGATGCATTTAGGAGGTAATATGGCACTTTGTCTTAAGAAAAAAAAGAAAGAAACCCACAGCAAACCTTTCCTGACTTGTCAAAACTCTCCTAATCCTACAGTAACTTGTAAGTCGTGTTAGGTGAGGTAAGTCTTGGAAGCACTACAGTAGCCCATGCCCTTTGTTCTGTAACAGGATAACCGGCTCTAGAGCTTCTGGGCAGCAGAACTTATTGCTGTTTTTTATAATAATCGTTAAGCCATATCATCTAAGGTTTTCGGCTTGAGATGTGAATTTGTTTTATAGATTATAAATATACATATACAGTGTATGTATAAAGCAGAATGCCTGTCCTTCCTGATTATTTTTTGTACCATATTGTAAATTATATTATTTATTCTTTATCAATTTGGGGAATAAAAGGTGTTTGGTTATTTAATATAATAAACAAAAGCTGTTAAACTTCTTATGTTTAAATTTCCAGTTCAACTTGTAAATCTGTTTTTATTATTGTGCATAAATACATACTAATACTTGATCTAATAATTACTGTTTCTGCTTCTTTCTTTTTAAGTGTGCACTTTGCAAACAGCCCAAGTGGCTCTCATCTGGTGCGATCTCAGAGGAATCGATGGGCTGTCCACAGTGTAACTGAGCAACAATACAATGCTGAATGTGTTTTGTTTTTTTGAGCTAGAAATCAGACAGCTGGCATAGTTTATCCCTTGCTTCCCATTTCTGAGTTAGTGTTCTTGCCCCCACGACGTGCAGGACAGAGGAACTGCGATTCCGTTTCCTTTGGCCACGTATCGACGTGCCATTGACTGGCTGGCGAAAACCAAGCGTCTCCGGACAGGCTGGACCCAGCTCGGTGCTGCTTGGTGCCGGCACGGCAGACCCGGGAGGCGGGCGGGAGGCCCCCGCGGGGCTGCGGGGAGTTTCGGCCAGGTGCCCGGATAGTGCCCGACCCCGCCCACCTCGGGGGAGTGGGGAGGGGCAGTCCCCCGCCGGGTTACTGCCCAATGGCGGCGTGAGCGGTACCTGTTCTCACCAATCGGCCGCGAGCGCGGCGCAGGCCTCACCAAGCTTCCGGCTCGTGGGGCGGAGTTCGGCACCACGATAGGCTGATGCAGCTTGACTGGTGTCGGCGGCGCCCAATAAGAGCGAGAAGGCGGGCCTCGGGTCGCGCGGGGCCGAGCGGGAAGGACGGCGAGGCGGCCGGGAGGCTCCGAGTGGCGGCCGACATGTTCCGGGCGCCAGAGAGCAAGGGAGGCCGGGCCGGCTCCAGGTGCGGCGCGGGCGCAGCCACGGTCACGTAAGATGCGCGGGGGCGGCGGGGCGGCCGCGGTGAGCTCACAGAGCCAGGGCCTCCGGGGCCGGATCGGGGAGGTGGGCGCGCCCGCGGGACCCAGAGGCCTGAGCGCGCCTCCCCGCGCGTCCGGTCCCAGCACGTGCTCCTTCATTGACGAGCGCGCCGGAGATGCTGGCCGAGCCGTCTGCTGCGGGGGGGCGGGCGTGGCGGCGCTGCTGGGATTCTGGGGCCCTGCGGCGTGTGCGCGAGTGGATGGGCCTCGGGGCAAAGTCTCGTCCCGGGAGCCCTCAGCACTGCCGCAGCCCGGGAGCCAGGCGGCGCCCTCCCCCACTTTACTGACAAGGAAACAGGCGGGACAGCAAGTGATAGAAGGAGTTTCGACTGGGTTTAAACACTCAGGAACACATAGCAGCGCGCTTGCTTTCTTTTTAGCTTGTAGAGCAATGGGTATTGGGAGTCACATAGAGTCGCCAGAGCTAGCAGTGTCCTGCCGCTGGAGGAGCCAGCTTGCGTTGTCCAGCTGGTTCTTCAGCTGCCTAAGAGTTTTCTTTATTGTGAGCCTTTTCTGTGACCCAGCCCCACAATAAAAGCAGAAGAGTGTGACGTCTGTTGAGGTAAACAGTATATAAAATTAAAGAATTGTTTCGAGTGATAAAATCCCTGTAAATTTGAGGGAGTTAGGTCAGTATTCAGTAATACTCCTACCCAAATAATGAGTCCTTATCCCACGTAACAGTGACTATTAATCACTCTCGTCTAGATCTGTGCTGATATGGGGCCAGAAGTATATCCTGGAGTGCTCAGAATGAGTCAGGTTTCTGGTGCCTGAAAGCTGCTGTTCTGCACCACCCACACCAGCTGGGCAAGGGCTGCTTCCCAGCACTTTCTCCGTTGTGTCCACTAAGTACACTCTTTCTTTGTTTACACAGCCTGGCACTGGATGCCTAGCAAACATTGGTCCAGTTAGCGAATAAGCACTGTGAGGAACGCTGATGTGAGGCTGACTTCCAAGCTGTAGGCGACAGTGCAGAGCTGGTGTTCTAAACTGATACCCACATTTCTTTGGGGCATTAGTTTTTGGAGAGGATAAGGAGAAAATTCTTCCTTTTAGGATGTTGGAGAAGGAAAACCCATCTTAATTGGATGATCGATTGGAAGCTCCTGCTTGGGATCAGTTAGCAGCTTTGTCTTAGAGGAATTGACTAGCTCGACAGGCCTTTTTACTTAGCTGTGAAGGGAATCAAGTGGTGGCTGTAAGATTACTGGGCCAGGTTTTCCTCTCTTAAAACCCTACTTTTGTTTTCTTGCTGAAGGATTATCTGGTGTTAAAGGGATTTTGAACTATAAAAGCATTATGCTTTAGCCATCATTAATCTGAGGTCTTTTAAGCTGCAGGATGTATATTTGTAAAGAATTTAATCTAGGTCTATTTTGCAGCTTCACTCCAAACCTGGCAGGTCCCCCATAGCTTTTCTGGGATACAGGAATAAGCTGTTGGAAGGGGGGTCACGAGCATGGATCCCTCCAGGTGAGCGTCGATGTGGCCTCTGCTGTTTCTGTGGTCCACTTGAGCTGTGTGTATTTTCTTATCACGTGCCCCTTAGTTTCTGTTTTGTACTTGGAATGTCTTCATTGAAATGTATCCAAGGGGTACTGAAAAAGGAAGCCATAACTGGGAGGCATCCCCATGTAGTGAGGTCATCCCCAAGACGTCTGAGCTACTGGTATTCCCATCCCCCTCCTGTAATTAGGGTTGAAGTGATACCTGCACTTGATAGCGAGCCTGTGAGGGCCGCCTTGAGCCATTGTTGGAGCTTCTGTTTTTATGGAAATGTCTATTTAACTCTCAGTCCGGTTTATTCGAGACCCAGCTTGTGTGATTTGCTTGACGCTTCTGTGATTTGCTTGACGCTTCTGTGATTTGCTTGACTGCTGCAAGGCTGTGCGACCCTAGTGCCACCCCATAGCTTTTGTAGTGGAGACGCTTGCCACCTCTTCCCAGGAAACTTGGCCATTGTGTACGATAATCTCTCTGCTACAACATTCTTGGGCACCACTTTCCTTCCCTTCTTTTCAAAGTAAAGTAAAATAAAATTCAGAAAAGTACACAATATAATAACATCTTTCCACCACCCCAAATTAACATTTGGCAGTTTCAAATGAATATTGCTTACCTCCTGTGCTGCAGTGGTTCTCTTTCCTCATGGAGACTGCAGACACAATTTGAGCCTTACCTACTCCAAAGGTGTCTTTGGAGTTCCAGTGACACTCAGTGCCTCTGTGGCATCACTCATGCAGAACATGGAAACTGCCTCTGCACAGCTCTAGCCTTCCCAGAAAGCGGGGAGCTTCTCCAGGCCCAGGACTTGCTCTTGCTTGTCTTTCCATCCACAGGGTCTGGTGCAGGCCCACCCGTGGTAGGTGCTTAGGGAACGTGCAAGTTAGAGTGAAGCAAGCGGTGGAGGCCAGGGAGAGGCGTGTATCCAGGGATGTGGAATGTGAGAGGAGAGAGTGCTGGGGAGCCTACCCCACATCTGGTCTGACAATTTGAGGGTTTGAAAGAAAAGCTGTGTTGCAAGTAAGTCAGTAAAATAGGAATTTTAATTCATGCCAGTATGAGACTTGATGTTAAGTTCAGTTCAGTTCTGAGGATGGCAGATCTCAGAGACCGAAGCCTGTTGGACCTGCTTGAAAATATGCCAAGAAAAATCAGGAATGTCATTGTGTTGGGGCTGTGAGATTTATAATGGGTGTGGGAGTCGGATGGCCTCGGGTGTCCCCCACCAGAGGGCCTGACGTGAGGTCTTACTACTGCCTTTCTAATTTAAGCCTGGTTATTGGTCATTTATTTAAAAAAGGTTTTTTCCCTTAAACCGAGTAATTTTTTTCTTTATCAAATCCTTAAGGAGATGCTAACTGCTGGACAGGCATCCCTGGCCCCTTCCTTCAAGCTGATGTGACTGAACCCATGTGGAAGGCTGGCCCACTGCGCACTCGGCTTGGGTGGCGGCTTGGGTGGTGGCGAGCAGCCTGCCTGCGGTCTCCGTCCCAGTGAGCAGGCACACTGGTGGCCCTCGGAGCAGACGAGCACTTTCTGCTGTCCTGCTTTACAGCCAGAGAGCAGAAAACTCTGTTCCCTTTAAATTACAACGAATGATCAGCTCCCTTTCTAGCTCTGTTGAGGAAACAGCATGTTAAACATCCTATTCTTCTAGTGTCTGCATCGCTTTTGTGTGGCGAGCTCCGCAGTTTCACTTTCTAAATGTCTGGGGTCACAGGCAGTCCTCTTGCTTAGGACTGGTGAAAGAGCAGGGGCCACTCAGCAGTTTAAAACTCTGCTTTAAAATACGTTTGAAAATCTAGGTGTCCTGGGACTTTCCTGGCGGTCCAGTGGTTAGGCCTCCACGCTTTCACTGCAGGCAGCACAGGTTCCATCCCTGGTGGGAGAGCTAAGATCCTGCAGTGTGGCCATAGGTTTCCTGTAAAGATGCATATGAATTCAGTGTTATGCTGCCCTGCTGAAGGAGACCGATGCTCTTGGGGTGTCAGGGAAGAGCTTTATGGAATTTTCTTAATCCTTCAGTTATTGCAATAAAAAGTGACTCAAGGTCCTGCTCATCCACTTCTGAAATACCCAGCCTCCAAGTGCATGGCAGATTCCCAAAGATCGAGACCACAGTAGATTCGGCTGGTGGTGACTGAGTGTGGGAATAGCACTGATCTCTGTGGGTGTTTAATTAAAATCCACACTTGAAGGATGCCAGTGTGTGCTGGGGTGACACTCTGCACATGTGTTGATCTAAAGTGAACAGTGGTCCAGCTGGTGTGTTCTGATCTGTCTGATGTTTAACTTGTCATTGGTGGTACCAGACCTTGGGACTGGAAATCATCAGCCTGGTGTAGATTCCCAGGACTCACGTGGGTTAGTGGGGGTGGTGCTCCCCATGGTCTGAGCTGACACTTTCCATTAGAAATGTGAGCCACATAAGGAATTTTAAATTTTCTAGTAGCCACACTTTAAAATGTAAAAAGATTCAGGAAAAATTAAGTTTAATAGATATTATTCAACTTAATATGTACAAAACATTATTTCAACATGTGATCAATGTAAAAGATACAATTAAAGAGATATTTTTGCCTTTTCTTCTTTGTGCTGAGTCTTCAAAGTCTGGTGTGTAATCTATACCTACAGCACATCATAGCTCAGACCCCCATGTCCAAGTGCCCACTGGCCACAGTGGCCAGTGGCTGCCCTTTTGAGGATGCAGCTCTCTGGGTCAAGCTTACTCTGGGTAAGTGGTGCACTGCCCCGTCGTTTCTTTCTAGAGGATGTTGAGGATTATTAGGGTGTAGTCTGAGCTCTGCAGCCAGACTGCCTGGGTCTGAGTCCTGGCTCTGCTACTTCCTGTGTGGCCCTCTCTTTAGCTCACACTCATCTCTATGAAAATCATGCCTGCCTTAGAGGGTGGCCGTGTCAGTTCTTTGGAACAGGAGCTAGCGTGTATAAACGCTGAGGGAGTGTGAGCTACAACACCCAGCACTATTGTCTGCTAATTAAAGTGACTATTAAATTCTACTGAACTGGCTCAGTTTGCCTGTTTTATGGAAACTTTAATTTTACTAATGAGAGGTTACAGGAGTAACTTCAGAGTATGCACATCTCTGGAGGTCTTGGCATAATCAAGATGTGCAGAGAAAACCTTTAAGGGAACTCAGGGGCAAGGAGGGAGGTTTGCCGGCTGGCCAACGGCCATGAGCTTGTCGTGCCACGGTGTGTGGTTTTCCCACAGATGTGTGCCCTGTCTGGCTGTGCCACAGCCCCTGGATGGTGGCGCCCGGGCCATCTGTCGGTCCCTCACACCCTGTCTGCTTGCAGGGCCATGAAGCCCCCGGGAGGAGAGCCGAGTGATCGTCCAGAAGAAGCCGCATCTCCACGCAGGCCCGACAGGATGGCATCTAATATTTTTGGATCAACTGAAGAACCTCAGAACATACCCAAAAGGACCAATCCCCCTGGTATGGGCTTTTGACTCCTTAACCCTTTGGCCTCTACCTGTTCTCTTTTGTGCTGCTCTTTTGATAAAAATTTCCCTTTCTTTATATTGATCCTTTCAGATATTTTCTGGTGCAGGTTATCCCCTGCCATCAGAGTCCTAGAGTGGAAGGAAAGTTTTATCCTGACTTGTGCTTTGTGTCCTGAAGGTGGCTCGGTCATTTTGGAACTCCCCCTCATCTGTCACCAGATACTGGCTGTGTACGGGCACTGAGGGTACAAAGGCAGATGGTGGGGTTCTGGTTCCCACCACGGAGGCTCCCCAAATTGTCCCATGGACTCCTTGAGATTCTTGAAATTGCATGCAAATTGTGCATTTAGAGTAGTTTTAATCAGATTGTTAGTGGGATTGAAACTAAAAAGGGTGGCTGAGCCTGGCACACATCTGTGTGGCTCCTCACTACTTACCCACCTTCTAGTGGCTCCAGTGGGAGGGAATCTCAGAAGAGTGTTTCTCTTGGCTGATGGACGGTCCAGCTGAGCGACTGCACAGTGATAGTTACCTGAGGAGCTTTCCCCTGTCTGTATCTACGAGGGGAAGACAAGGTTTGTTCCATCCTTAAAGATCTGAGAGACCCAACACAGGAGTCAGAATTTCAGACAAGTAACGAAATCAAGCAGAACCAGAGCTGGAACTGCTCCCTACCCCACCCCAATTCTGGGTACAAATATTGCTTGACAGACCTAGAGGACACACAAAGCAATAGATTCAAAAGCTAGTTTTTTGGTTGTTTGGTTGTTTTCAGTGGTTTGGGGTGGGGGGTAAGGAGGGGTGGAGGTTAGTGGTACCTTTGGATTTAGTTATAGCAGAGAAGCAGGTGGTTCTTGCTGAGTAACATTCTCCCCTACCCAGTTTGTGGGGGTGCAGGGCCAGGAGTGCTCAGCCCTGCTCATCCTTTGTACCAACAATGTGATGCGGCAGATAGACTCAGACTGGAGGCACTGGAGGTGGGTGCACCAGCAGCCGTGGCTCTGGCTCGGCACCATGCGCGGCTGCAGCTGTCTCTGGGGCTTCGGGTTCTCTAGACAGTGTGGCAGCGTGGGGCGGTGCTGCTTTGCCAGGCCCTCAGAATCTCATGCTCCCCCGCCCATCTCGTGCCCTGTGGGCAGCCTGGGCCCCTCCTGACTGGAGAGTTAGAAAACCCCTACGTTGTGCACAGTCGCAAGGTATCATGACAGCGACAGGACGCCCTGTGCCAAAATGTCTGCTTCTCATGGTCCTGTTGTTTGGGGTTTGTTTTCTGTCCTGCCAAGTGCTCTGTGGTGATAGTTGAGCATTTAACAAACGCCGGAGTCCCCCCTCTGCCTCCTCCTGTCACCCAAGAACCCTTTCTAACTGATGAATGAAATTACATTTAAAAAAAAGAGAGAGAGGAAGGAGGGAAGCAAGGAAAGAAGGAAGAAAATCACCTGTGATGAATTTCAAGGGCAGCCCAGAAGGGAACCTGCTGGTATGTCCAGCCCCGCAGACTCGACCCCGCAGACTCGACCCTGCAGACTCCGGGGAGGGCCTAATGGAGCACGTTCGGAGCAAGGGACTTGCCACTGGCCGTCGCTGGAAGTTAACCCAGGCTGGTCGGGTGCCGTGTTTCATCTATGCTTCTGGTTTAGACCTCCTCCTGACAGTGGTGATTGATACGGGTGGGTCATTTGGTGTTTTTCAGGGGCTGTGCTGGGTGCCGGTCTTCTCCACAGCTTGGGGGATAGGTGGCGTTACCCCCTTTACAGAGGAGGAAGCTGAGGCTCGGGGTTCACTGGCCTGCCTGAGTCCACAGCTCACTGGGGTGGCAGAACTAGCCTTTGGATGCAGGTTTTCCTGACTCCAAAGCCCGTGCTCCCAACTTACCTCCTGAATATATCAATTGGGGTAAATTTCCTGAAATGGAATTGCTGGGTCAGTTTAAAATGATGGTTCTAGGGCTTCCCTGGTGGCGCAGTGGTTAAGAATCTGCCTGCCGGTGGAGGGGACACAGATTTGATCCCTGGCCCTGGAAGATCCCACATGCCGCAGAGCAACTAAGCCCATGTGTCACAACTACTGAGCCTGCGTTCTAGAGCCCGCGAGCCACAACTACTGAGCCCTCGTGCCACAACTACTAAAGCCTGCGCACCTAGAGCCCGTACTCTACAACAAGAGAAGCCACCGCAATGAGAAGCCCACGCACCGCAACGAAGAGTAGCCCCCGCTCACCGCAGCGAGAGAAAGCCCGCGTGCAGCAACGAAGACCCAACACAGCCAAAAATAAATAATCATAATATAAATAAATAAAATGCTGGTGCTTCCACTGGTCTTCAGACGTGTGCTCCAGGATGTCTGTAGCACTTGCTCCCCACGCAAGGCGCTGTGCCTTGTGATTTGGTTCTTTAAAAAGCATATCTTGAATTTATTTTTCTTCAATTATGAGTGAATTGAGCATCTTTTCCACCTTCATAGCCGAATTCATCTTTCAGGTAAAATGTTGAATAATAGATGTGCAGTGTGTCTGTTATTTTACTTTTCATAAAATTCAAAAACAGAACTGTGTTGTTTAGGGTTGGACATATACATGGTAAAACTAGAAGAAGTTTGTAGTTTCCAGAAAATTCGGACACAGAACCACACAGGTTTTTGGGAGTTGATAACATTCTGTAAGACGCGTGATTGTCTGTGATCGTTACTTGGGTGTTTGCTTTATTTATATCTTAGGTACTTATCTGTGTCATGTTTCATAGTTTTTAAAATGTTTTTAAATGAGCAGTGCCTTTAACCAAAAACTTGAAATTGAGTTACTTTTATTTTTATCTTGCATTTTAAAATAAGCTGAATGCGATCTTAGAAAGAATTTACTTAAGCATGACCAGCAACAGCGTGGTAACAAGCAGCGAGGGGTGACCTCGGGCAGCAGCTTTTCTCCACTTTGTAGTCCAAACATTTCTTCTGCTGACGACACCCTGTTTGTAACAGCAGCCCAGCAGCATGACTGGGAGCTTCCTCTCCACGCTCTGCTCTGCCCACTCCACGTGTCGACTCACTTATCTCACCAATGACCCCAGCCAGGTGCTGTCACACAGTTGGTTAGTGGCTGAGCAGGATCCCGCCTGGCACTGGGTCCTGACCCCATGCTGTGCCGCCTGCCCCAGCCCGAGGGCTGCGGGTCCCTGGGAGGCTGTGGCTGGGGCTGGAAGGCTTGTGATTGGCCTCAAACGACACGAATGTGTGCATCTTCCTGCAGTCGGTCCCACCCATTCTCTAAGCTTCTCCTGGCCCAGAAAAGCTTCCAGGGCCAGGTTCCCGTCCTTGTGGAGCTGTGCTTTGTGTCCCCCAGACAACCAACCGGCGTCCCGAAAGGCTGGTCAAGTCTGAGGGCTTGCGAGGGGACAAGCGCCCCATGGAGCCTCCTCCTCCTTGGAGCTCCGTGCTCCTCTCACGGTGCACTGTCCCCTGTTCTAACAGTATGGGTTATTACAGCCAAGAAGTGACTGTTTAAAATTGAATTTCCTGGAGACAGTCAACAAAAATCACAACTATAAAAATGAATATGTTTAGCAGTCCTAAGCCCCTGTACCACAGCCACCCCATTTCCTGAGCAGACACATGGCCCCCAGAGGGGAGCACTTTGCAGGGAGGAAAGTGGAGTAACCAATGCCCTTTATTCACATACAGGTGGATAAGAATACCCTTCCTTTTACAGTAAGACGCTGTGTGCTGTCTAGATCGTTTTGTGCCTTTTTCACTGAACAGTGTCCAAGGGAAGCTTCTTTAGCAAATGCTCACTGAGCATTTACGTCCCCAGTGTTGTCGTAAGCATTTGACACACAAGCGACAGTGAGTCACTGAATCCCCTCACAGCGCCGTGAGGAAGGGCCTTGTACCACCGCCGTTCAAAGGGTGAGGAATGTGGGGCGCAGAGGGGCCGAGCAACTTGTGTCTGGTCTCATAGCCATTTGTGGATGCACCTTTCTTCTGTAAGATTATAAATCTTAGTGGGCGCTTGGTGGAAGGGGGGCACTGGTTGCTGAGTGCAGAGGGGGATGGGCTGGTGGCATGTGCTAGCATCTTCCTGTTTAACGTCAGCATTTACTTCTCATGTCCATGCCTTAGCCATCAGCTTATAAGAACTTACATCTGAGGGCTTCCCTGGTGATGCAGTGGTTGAGAGTCCACCTGCCGAAGCAGGGGACACGGGTTCGTGCCCTGGTCTGGAAAGATCCCACATGCCGCGGAGCGGCTAGGCCCGTGAACCATGGCTGCTGAGCCTGTGCGTCCGCAGCCTGTGCTCCGCAACGGGAGAGGCCCGCGTACCGCAAAAAAAAAAAAGAACTTACATCTAAGATGCATATTTTCATTGTAGCTCATCAAATCATTTCTGTTTGGCAGCAAAGATGTTAAATGTCTGTAATTCAGTGACACATCTAGTTGTCACTGGAAGCTCCAGACAGATTGAGGTGAGGAGAGTAGTCATTCTCAGTAAATGTTGTTTTCCAGATTACAGGTTTGCCTTGAATAGGGCATGTTATTAATTCAGTTCTGTCTGTCTGACCTCAAAATTTAACGGATGTTTGCTTTTTTTTTTTTTTTGGTGGTACGTGGACCTCTCACTGCTGTGGCCTCTCCCGCTGCGGAGCACAGGCTCCGGACGCGCCGGCCCAGCGGCCATGGCTCACGGACCTAGCCCGCTCTGCGGCATGTGGGATCTTCCCGGACCGGGGCACGAACCCATGCCCCCTGCATCGGCAGGCGGACTCTCAACCACTGCGCCACCAGGGAAGCCCCAGGTGTTTGCTTTTAATCTATGAAAGAACTTTTCATGGCTTTAATGTAGAAGATTCTTCAGCAGGAAAACATGAAAAGTTCAGGGTTAAGGAAATTCTAGAGGGGAAAATGCTGTTTTATGCCATCTTACCGTCTCACTCCTAGCGGCAAGCCCGGGACAGCTCAGTAATCGTGAGGAAGGCCCCAGCTGGCCCCCAGAAAGGGGCTGGGTTTGACATGGGTCTTTAGGGATGCTCGTCAACCTGATCACCCCACCCTTCTTGGCCTGAATTCAGGACTGGCACTGCGGTGAGAGGAGGTCTCTGAAGTCACGAGTGTGGAGGGTGGGTGGGGTAGATGTTCCGGGTTGCTAACCATCCTGATTTTTTCTTCAGGGGGGAAAGGAAGTGGTATATTTGACGAATCCATGCCTGTGCAGACTCGACAGCGTCTGAACCCCCCTGGTGGGAAGACCAGTGACATTTTTGGCTCCCCGGTCGCTGCTACTTCACCCATGGCACACCCAAACAAACCCAAGGTATGGACTGCATACAGATAGCAGACATGAGAGTAAGAAAAGCAAAACTTGAGCCAGGTACTCTTAAAAAGGCTCTGAGGAAGGTGTGACATGTTATTAGGAAGAGACAAGATGGGTGACAGTGCTTTTCCTGGCTGTAGTCATTAGTCACCAAGTTTCAGAGCTCTCCTGAGTCATCAGAGGAATGTATTCCAGCCTCGTGATGACTCGAGCCTTGGGGGTCGCTGGTGGTGGGGGCAGCCCACTGCAGGTAGGCCACTGCCCTTCTCTGCACATCATGGATGGATGCTGAGGATATTTATAATACTGAATGTAAAACAGGGGAGTTCACCTCATAAACATTCCACTATTTTTAGTGGTCATCAATCAATAAGTACAGTAACTGCATCGGATTAAAATTCACCAAATACTTAGAATTTATGCGTTCCTGATATTTTTTTTTTTTTTTTTTTTTTTTTTTTTTTGCGGTACGCGGGTCTCTCACTGTTGTGGCCTCTCCCGTTGCGGAGCACAGGCTGCGGACGCACAGGCTCAGCAGCCATGGCTCACGGGCCCAGCCACTCCACAGCATGTGGGATCTTCCCGGACCGGAGCACGAACCCGTGTCCCCTGCATCGGCAGGCGGACTCTCAACCACTGTGCCACCAGGGAAGCCCCATGGACCATCTTTGAATTCTTATCAAAACAACCAAGCCTCAGTCAGACCAATCCTCATATCAATCAACACCACAGGGATTTAGTCAGAGTAATACAAGATATAGGAAACTACATGGAGTCAATAGGGGGAGATCTTAGTAATTTTTAAAAAGACTGAGGATTGCAATCCCTATCAAAGTTCCAACAGTGGTGTGGTTTGGTTTTTTGGTTTGTTTTTGTGTGTGGTGTTTTGTTTGTTTGTTTTTTAAAAAAAATGGAAAGACCTATCCTAAAATTCATATGGAATCTCAAGGGACCCTGAATGGCCAAACAATCTTGAAAATGAAGTACAAGATTGGAGGGTCACACTTCCCAATTTCAAAGCTTACTACAAAACTACATGAATCAAAACAGCATGGTGCTGGCATGTAGACCAACAGAATAGAATTGAGAGCTGAGAAATAACTCACATCTGTGGCTCATTGATATTTCCACAAGAGTGCCAAGATCATTCGTGAGGGGAGAGCGATCTCTCCAACAAATGGTGCTGGGAAATTGAATGTGCACATGAGAAGAATGAAGGTGGACCCTTACCTTACACCATGTACAAAAATGAACTCAAAATATAGGGACAGATATTATTCTTGGATTCAGCAGTGGTTTCTTAAATGTGACACCAAAAACAGGCAACAAAATTTAAATAAATAAGTTGAACTTCCTTAAAATTAAAAACTTTTGTGCATCAAAAGATACTATTAAGAGAATGAAAAGGCAGCTCACAGAATGGGAGAAAGTATTTGCACATCACATATCTGACAAAGATTTGCTATCTAGCCAGAATATGTAAAAAACCCTTACAATTCAGCAACAAAAAGACAACCACATTCAAAAATGGGCAGAGGCAAGGGGGAGGGATGGCATGGGAGTTTGGGGTTAGCAGATGCAAACTATTACATATAGAATGGATAAACAAGATCCTCCTACTGTATAGCACAGGGAACTATATTCAGTATCCTGTGATAAACCATAATGGAAAAGAATATGAAAAAGAATGTATATGTATAACTGAATCACTGTGCTGTACAGCAGAAATTAACACGACATTGTAAATCAACTATACTTGAATAAAATAAATTTTTTTAAAATAAAAATTTCAGAACCAGAAAAAAGGAGGCAAAGCATTTGAATAGACATTTCTCCAAAGAAGACATACAAATGGTCGATCAACATATGAAAAGATGCTGACCATCCTTAGTGGGGAAATGCCAATCAAAATCACAATGAGATACCACTTAACACCCGCTAGGATGGCTATTATCAGAAAAAACAGAAAATAAGAAATGGTGAGGATGTGGAGAAATTGGAACCCTCATACACTGCTCTTGGGAATGTATAATGGTTCAGTCACTGGAAAACAGTTTGGCCGTTTCTGAAGAAGTTAAACATAGAATTTATCATATGATCCAGCAGTTTTACTCTTAGATATATACCCCCAATTGTGCAAACAAGAACTCAAACAGATACTTGTACACTTAATTTTAATAGCATTATTCACAATAACAAGACTGGAAACAACCCAAGTGTCCATCGGCAGTTGAATGGGTGAACAGAATGTGCTGTGCTGTACACATGTGATGTTATATTATTCAGCCCTAAAGAGGAATTAAGTTCTGACACAGTGCAACACGGATGACTGTGAGAACATGTGCTGAGTTTAAACTTGACTACGTGTTAAGACATTTAAGGAGTCGTTAATATTTGCAGTTGTGAGAGAGTTTTTTAGGACATTTTAAAGAGCCACATCTTGAAATATTTATGGATAAATGAAATATGGGATTTGCTTTCAAATAATCCCACTAAGGGGTGGAGGGCTGGAAGTTGGGAGGCATGTGTGGCTGAGACCAGAATGGAGGCGAGCAAGCTGATGTCACTTGCTGTAGAGCAGGTTACCTGGGGGCTCACGGGGCTCTTCTCTCTGCTTTGTTTATGGTTAAAATTGTCCAAATAAAAACTTTTTAAAGGTAAAAATAGACCCAGGTCATCCACGCCTTTCCCATCGTCTGCCTGCGCGAGGTAGGAGGTGTCCGAGTGGCGGATTGACCTGGGTTTGCCTCGTTACAGGACCACGTGTTCCTGTGTGAGGGAGAGGACACACTGGACCTTAGAGGTGAGCTTATTTTCTGTCCCTTCCCTGGGGCCCACGCTTTGCAGAGGCCGCTGGTGGGTGGGGAGGGAAAACCTGGTGCCCCCACAGCCTGCTGGTGAAGACAGCAGAGTTGTGATTGCGGGAGGGTTTTGTGTTGGAAGGAGGCAGGGGAAATGGGCTCAGTTACTTCTGGTGACAGCATTCCCACTTTTCTGCACCTCCTGTCAGTGCTGGTCAGCCTGGGCCTAAGGCCAAGGCGTCCTCTTCTAGAAGCTCATCTCATGTAGTGAAGGGCAAGGGTCCAAAGCCTTCAATGAACTTGTGACCAAGGGCAGCGCTTTCAGACCTGGCAGAAGAGAGGGCGTGAAGGAGGGGAAGACGGGGGGGGGGGGGGGGTGCGGTGAGGAGGAGCAGTGCGGGGCTGTGGTAGGGGCGGGGCTCCCCCCTGATGGATCGCTCCGCAGTGAGCCACCCCGCTCGTGGGCTTGGGTGTCAGGCCCAGTCAGTCCCCCATTGTCCTCTGAGCTGACTGCAGGCACTGATTTCTGCCTTCGGGTCACCATTTCCCTTTGTCGATTAGGAAGAGATGGGAATTTGTTCATTCAGAAAGTCCAGAGTAACCTTGCCTTGCCTTGCCTTGCTGGGCCCCTCACTTAAGACGAGCTCACTTTGAGGATGTTTCCTTTTCATACTTGAGGTGGGATGGAGGGGAGGGGAGTCCAGCAAGCAGTGTGGAGATAACCCCTCAAGGATTTTTCCAAGCATGTTTCAGTACAAGCCTGGCTTCAGCCCAGCCCTGGGGCAGGCAGAACCTGCTCTGCTTTCACATTTCCCTGGACGGCATGCCCTTGCCCGTTGGGTGGCAGGCAGCCTCTAACAGGACG
This sequence comes from Tursiops truncatus, assembly GCF_011762595.2. NCBI lineage: Eukaryota > Metazoa > Chordata > Mammalia > Artiodactyla > Delphinidae > Tursiops > Tursiops truncatus. The sequence continues at coordinate 36,798,614 of NC_047048.1, read as the reverse complement.
CTGTGCTGACTTTGTCCCGCAGCCACAGCCAGCGCCTCCCCCAGACAAGAGCCGGGTGAGCCAGGTGGCCCGAGAGAAGCAGCCCGCGCCCAGGAGCCTGCGCCCACCGTTGACAGCCATGAGCCCAGGCTGGGCCCGAGGCCTCGCTCCCACAACAAAGTCCTGAACCCGCCTGGAGGCAAGTCCAGCATCTCCTTCTACTAAGATGCTGCTGCGTCCCCCATAGCCAGACAAGAAACTCGAGAGATAGGATTTCAAAATTATAGTTTCTTTAGCCTGAAGGAGCGGGGTGGGGAGAGGGTCTGTTGGGTGGACACCTGAAGCTGCTGCTCCGGCTCCACTGCCATCACGAGAAGCCGGAGACCTCGCCTCCCAGAAACCAAGGGAGGAAACGTGATCCCTGGTGTGAGAGGAGCTCTCGGGTGGGTGGGCAGGGAGGTGGTGCCAGGCAGGTGCGCCTGAGGTGTGGGGTCTTCACGTCCTTGGTGTGTTGGCTAATTGGGTATCTAGGAGTCACTAACACAGTAGCAGAGTTTAAAGCCTTTGAGAGAAATCCAGAAACCACGTGTCCGTTACCGTGGGATAGAAGAGCAAGACACGCTGAAACCCTAGTGGGGTGGGGAGGGTGGGTATCTGGATAGACCCCTCAGATCCTGATGCTGTTTACCCTTCATGGACACGGTCTCTGTTTCTGGGACTTCGGCCCCAGTGTTTTTCACTTCAATTCCACAGATTTTCTTGAAACATCTTCATTGCTTTTCCTCAGCAGCTGTCAACAAAAAACCAAAATGTTGTTCTCAGTCTGATGCTTTATGGAAAGATTTTGTACCCTGATCTCCCAAGGTGCCCCGCTTCTGCCCTCTCAATCCTTGGCCAGATCTTACGTAGAAATCTCTCCCTTTCATCCACGAGAGACTGGTTTTGGGCTCTTTACAGGCAGTTTTGCTTGTGAATTGTTCCTTTTTTCCTCATCAGCCTTAAGTCTAGGCCTTTGCACCTCACCAATGATGTGGACAGTTCCCTTCACCAGCAACACTTCCTATCTACAAGGCCACTAACTTCTATAGGACTTTGAAACTACCCAGATATATCCAGGTAATGGGATTATTTAACTCCTTCATGTGTCTTCATTTATATTCCTGCTGACAGTGGGAAGAAGAGATGCTTGAGAACCGTGGGTTCTTAGGTTTGGGTTCTGTCATAATAGCTCAAGACCTGTTCTCAAGTACCAGCTTTACATCAGTAACTATTGACTCTGGTCTGTTTCTGACACCTTTCTAGAAAAAGTCTGTTGCTCAGGTACACCAAAGAGGAAGGAAAGTGTTCTTAGGCCACCCTTTATAAAGCTTTGCAGAACCTCTGGATCATATTCACAGTTTCCAGACGAGTCTTAGAGACCTTAGGCCAAGAGATTAAATAGTTTGGCAGTAAAGTCTCAACTGGCCCATTCCATGGTATTTGCCAGCAAAGATAATGGGCTGGCAAGAATCGTGGTGCTGTAGTCTGTCAGGTGGAAGTTTCTCCCATTGAGCCTCTAAAGGGCTACGGTGTCGGTTCCTGTACTGCAGTCACGTGGGACCAACAGTCTGGGTTGGAGCTACTGGTACGAGTGCCTACAAAGCTAATGCAGGTGCTAAAAATGTCTTCATCGTTAAAATGTAGTCACACTTCTAGTGGCCTGGACGCTCAAGTGCCTGCAGGAACTCCCTGCCAAGCTCCACATCCTCCACGGGCGCTGGGGGGGTTCACACAGTGCTTTGCCAAGCAAAGACACTTTGCTTTTCTGTCCCCCTGCTGACTTTGGAGCCAAGAAACACTGATTCTATGTGACTCTCAAGTGCTTCCTATCTCCTCCATCCTTCAGATGGTCATTTATAGGAAAGTTGTCTGGAATTCATTTTTTTCCACATTAAAAAATGTCATAAATGGTGGTTAGCTTTTAAGCTCAAACACACTAACTTATTTAACTTACAATAAGATGTTCCAAAGGTAGAAATGAACTGCTATTTATAACTTTTTTTTTAATATACAAGAAAATGATTTATGAATTCCAAATTGGATTGCCAAGAAGACCCTGACATGCTGCTGGCCCTCGGGGCTTCAGTCTCACCGTCAGTTATATGAGGGGAAGAGCTTTCTAGATCTGTCCCCTGGCAGGGACTTCCGGAGCAGAGCTGGGGTTAGAGGCCTGGGGGAAGGAGGAAAACAACTAGAGCAGAGCCTCTGGGCAGCAGTGACCACATCACCTTATTTTTGTTCCCATCTTCCCTCTTCCTTTCCCTCCTTGGGGCCGTGGGCATGGATTTAGAGAGCCCCGAGCAGTCTGGTCACTGGGAGGAGCAGCAGAAAAGTTTTTGCTCGTTTGAACCTGATGGGGGAGGCCACTTGCATTTGGAAAATGCTCTGTACATTGGGGACTGCCTGTATTTGGAAGCTTCATTAACTCTTAGAATCCTTTTCTCAACCTCCAAGCTGCATTGAGAAATTACTCATCTGTATTTTTATTAAGCCTTAAAACTTTATGTGCATTTGGTGCCAACTTTTTGTAAAGCTGTATCAAAAACAACAAACCTGTGCTCACATCTCGATGTAACTTTGAGAGGAGCATTCTGTTATTTTTACAAGGCAGGAGTGGGTGTAGCCGTTGAATTAAACTTAGCAGTCACGTACTCAGTCTTTGCCTATTGGTTGTGTGCACAGTGTGTGTGCATGCAGGTGGGTGGGTGGACATGTTCACGTGTTTCCTCCACGTCCATTCTCCAGAGTGCCTGAACTCTGCTCCTTCCCTTACAGCTTTTCATTGGTTGATGGGGTTTGCCTTTTTTTTTTTAAAACTAGAAGATGCCAAAATTAATCTTCTCAAAGTTTATGGATTTAAGGTTTTTTCATTTGAAAACCAAAGACTTGGCTTTGAATAGAATGGACAGGAATGCGGCAGTGTTCTTTTAGTTTACGTAAATTGAAGGTAATAATTCTTTTTTCACTTAACACCACTTGTTTTCCTGAAGAATTTGCCTCTGAGTTGACTTTGAAACTTCCACGAAAGCCTGACAGTGAGTAGATGAAATGCTGAGCTATTAGAATCTGCCTATAGATTCAGGTCCTGTAGAGAAAGCATAGATTTTTCTTCTTTCTTATATATTAGCTATTTTCATATGTCCTACAAGCAAACTTAATATCTTTATGTGTGTTAAGTGGACTCAGGGTGATGGAGCTTCTCAGACTGCCTGCCTGGAGAGCTCCACTAGAGGAGGCTTCCTTCTAGAAGACTGCTGCATCAGGGCCAACTAACTGGACAGCACTTCAGAAGGAAACCCAGCATGGGTGACCTGACACTGTCTTCACTTGTTCATCTGAGAGCATGTTCCCAGAACTGGGCTAGGCACTGGCACCAGTACATCACCTATTTGTAGCAGCTGCTCCAGCTGCAGGCAAGCACTGAGGTTTTGGAGTGTCACAGCCTGTTTGTCTCCAGAGGTCAGGCAGTGGCTGAGTCAGAGGAGCAAGGTGGGCTCCCCTGCATTATGGTGAAGAAGTGGAAGACATCTAAGGGTTCCCTCTTCAGGGCCTGTGCCTTGTCCAGAAATACACGGCTCTTTGGACAGAGCATAACTTGTTCTAACATCTTTGTGAGTTGAACCCTGCAAGGATGTCTACACCTCCTCCTATATTATCCCGTTTGTTTCTTCTGAACTCGTTATATTCTTAATCCTTAGCGTTCTTGGAGCTCATGAATGAAATCTTCCTGTTCTGTGTGTGACTACAAAGTGCTATCTAAACTTGAACTTAGGAAGAAATGAGGGGGACATTACAGGGACCTAGGTGAGTTTTTAGCAGGCATTAGGGGTGGATACTTCGAAGTTAAAGTATTGATAGAACTTTTGAAACCTGTGTGCCCAAATTACATTTTAGGGTCTTGTAATGAAGAAAGAGAAAAAGTTGAATAGCGAATTATCTTTACAAATTGTAAAGGAAGCAAGTTCTAATTCAGTTAGCTTGAGCTCTCAAGAGTGTACTAGTGTTCTTCAGTAAGCATCAAGAATTATCCAGCATATCATTTTGTTAAAACTCCTTTTTCTTTAACCAGTTTCAAGTAACAAATCTGCCCATACATGTTAGTGGTAAAAACTAATAAAGTTGATGACAAGTCAGTTGGCCTCTGACTGTGGTAGTGGTGGCTGGCTTACTGTATTCGCTATTTTAGGAATTGAAAAGGGGCCATATTTCTTGGAACGGCTTAGAGCAGAAGTCAGAAACATTCCCCAAAACATTCACCAGCTTTCTCTGTAACTTGCTTACCAGAAGAAATTATATATTTCATGTTTGTCCTGGCTTATTTTGAGAATATAAAACAAGTCTATATTGCATGCTTACTATTTGCTAGAGATTGTACTAAGCCTCTTTTGTGATCTTCATAGCACTCCTAGTAGGTTGGTAATTGTTTTAGGCTCAGTTTTACAGTTAGCTAGGATCAAAACCCAGGCAGTCTGAATGTGAGACTGAAACCTCAGATCGTCTCTTAGTGGGGTGGGTGAGCATCCATACAGCACAGTACATTGCAAGGGGAAAATTGTGCAACAGTATTTAGGGCATCACCTGCAGGAACGTTCATTGGTGCAATCAGGTTAGGATGAACTCCCCTTGAAGCATCGCATCAGGTAAAAGGCAGGGGTAAGAGCATTTCTGTTAACACTAAGCTGTCACTCATGGGTTTATGATCAGGATTCATGCCACCTGTGTGGCCCCCAAAGCTGAAAGTGTAAGTCTTAGATTCATGGTGTCCTCAAGATACCAGAGAAAGAAAATGCAAATCAACTGGCTAAAAGTGGAAGAAATAAGGGCCTATCAAAACTGGTAGAATATAAGAAAGTCAAACAGGACAAATGGAAATTAAAAATATAACTGTTGAGGGACTTCCCTAGCAGTCCGGTGGTTAGGACTCTGCGCTTCCACTGCAGGGGGTGCAGGTTCCATCCCTGGTCAGGGAACTAAGATCCCACATGCCGCGGGGAGAGGCCAAAAAAAAAAAAAAAAAAGTTGAAATAACTCAGCGTAGAGGTTAGACTACACATAGCTGAAGTGAAACTGGTAAATTTGAAGAAGTTACGCAACATCAGGACACAGAAGTGGACCAAGTGAGAGTTTGTTACTGGATTTTAGGATGAGACGGGCAACTTGCATTTAATTGGAATCCCAGGAGGGACCATGGAAAGCACAGCCGCTCTGAAGGGAGCTCTGAGTACCTACTGTGTAGGAGTACATACTGCTGTGCAGTGAGGCTACAAAGGCAAGTCACATTTAACCAGGTCAGTATCGCGGTCAACTCCGGAAGGGAGGGAGGGGCGCACAAAGATAACGGCCATTTCTTTGGAGGGTAGGGTGGGCACACGGACGCTCGCTTAAGTCTAAACCGTACAAAGTCATTTGTATATACTTAGGACATAACGCTGTCACTTTGTAGAAGTCCACGCCTGCGTCGTCGGAGCTGGCAGACAGCTGCTCTGATGAGCCTGACCGGAAGCGCTCCCAGCCCCGCTCGGCCGAGCTTCTGGCGCGGGGACTGGCTTCTTCCTACGTTAGGACCCCTGCGGCCTCTAGCGGCGTCAGGCCGCGGGGCTCCGGCTGGACGGGCGGGCACCGCCCCCGCTGTCTAGGGGGCGGGACTTCCGGGCGGCGGGACTTCCGGCCGCTGAGCGACGGGCGCAGCATCAGCATCAGTATCAGCTGGCGGCGGCTGAGGCGACAGCGGCTGCGGCGCAGGCAACGGGCCGCGGCCTGCGGACTACGGGCAGCCGGAGCGGGCGGGCGCGCCGGCGGACAGCAGGCCGCGCTGGCGGCGGCGGTGGCCGCGATGATGGAGATCCAGATGGACGAGGGCGGCGGCGTGGTCGTGTACCAGGACGACTACTGCTCTGGCTCGGTGATGTCGGAGCGGGTGTCGGGCCTGGCGGGCTCCATCTACCGCGAGTTCGAGCGCCTCATCCACTGCTACGACGAGGAGGTCGTCAAGGAGCTGATGCCACTCGTGGTCAACGTGCTCGAGAATCTGGACTCGGTGCTCAGCGAGAACCAGGAGCACGAGGTGGAGCTGGAGCTGCTGCGCGAGGACAACGAGCAGCTGCTCACCCAGTACGAGCGGGAGAAGGCGCTGCGCAAGCAGGCCGAGGAGGTGCGTGGGCCGGGAGGCGCCGGGGCCCCTCCCGGGGACCCCAGTCCTTCCCGGCCCGGGGACCCCGCCCTTAGCCCCCGCCCTGCCCGGGCCCCAGCTCACGCCCCGCCCATCCCACCAACGCCCCCGACGCCGAGCCCGGCCCAGGGGCTGATGCCTGGCTCCCACATCCTCCTGGCCTGCTGCTCCAGCCAGGAACCCTAGCCCTGAACCACCTGGCGTCACTGGGGGACCTTGCATCCTAAACTGCCTCAGGCCTCCGTCTCCCCTCCATACCCACTTCTCATTGCAGACGCCAGTTCTTTTTGCTTTTGTGTGTGTTTTTCCGCAAACGTGTCCTAGACCCCAGTTACAACTTCTGGTTGCTGCAGTTTTAATTTTAATTTTAAACCCTTCCAGAAAGGGGATTTCTGATCTTCTTATGGTTCTGCAGCCAGAAGAGGTGTTGTCAGATCTTTGCCTTATCCCTAATCCAATGTTTTGACGGTCTGTGACATGGGTGAATTTGGTGATTGAGGTAAACACATTACCAAAGCCACAGTTAGGCTGCTCCTGTGGCACCAGGTGAAAGACTCCAGGTTTCCGGAGGTGATTTCTTTGCCCTGTGGTTCCCTCCGTTGGGAATATTGTTAGCTTATGTGGACAATGCTGAGAAATTCCACTGTGGCTTCTGAGGAGTTGAAAGTAGAATTTTGAAGTACTTGATCGTGTTTTAGGATACCTCCATAACCTGGAAATCACTTATTTGTGAACCAGTTCGAAGAACCATGCATTGCAGGGAATACCACTTACCTTCATTCATTCACTATGAAATATTTAGCCCTGTTGTCAGACCCAGGTGGATTCAGGGGACCTGGGTTCTCATTCCTGCCTTGCCTTTGTGACCTTGTCCATGTCGCCTGCCCCCCTCTGGATTTTGATTTTCCTTCAGTCATATGAGTCAGTTGCCCTAGATGATCTCTAAGCCCTGACATTCTGTTGTTCCAGGCATTAGGTGATGGCTTTTTGGTTTATGAATGGGAAGTTTCTTATTAAATGAGCTAAATTCCTTTTTAACTAATTTGGATTAACACATTCTTGATTTTAGTATTGAAATGGAAGACTGTTTCGGTATTTTGGCTTTTTCTTAAGCTAGGGCAGTTTATGTTCTCCTAGTTTGGTTTAAAGTATGTTTATAAAAATTAAGAGTGCCTTGTATCGTTCCTACTTACGGTGGTTTACGTTGATCTTGGGTTTTTTCATTCATCTGTCAAGAGGCTCTTGCCTATTGATTGGGGTGCCAGGCTCCACCAAAAACTGATTTAGAGCTCTCAACTTAAGGGAGATGCAAGAGCTCGTAGGATTTTAGAGTTCAGAGTGGCCATAGGCATTTACTAGGGAAAGAACTGGCCGCAAGAAGGAGTGGGGGTGGACCAAGGTCACATGCTCTAGAAGAACCAGGCCAAGACGCAGTCTACCCTGACCCCTGGAGTGGGCTCTTCGTTCCACTGCTGTGGGAGGTCAGAGAGCGTACCCCCAGAAGACGAGCTCTGGGGCTCCCCTCACTGGCCGTGGGGCAGTGGCTGCCTCCCTCATGCTGGGCAGCACCTCCCACTTCTCTGACTGCTCTCAGCGGCCATTTGATGCCTAACTGAGGTTTTGAGTAGGTTTGTTTTCTTTCACTATGTACCGATGTGGTCAATATAGTGGACGAGAAGGAACTAAAAGGAGAAAGATGGACAACCTTAAGGCTAAGAATCATAACCATCTACCTTAAAAATTTGCTCTGCGTGGATGAAGCCCCTGCTCTGCTCTGCATGGTTCAAGTGCAGCCGCAAGCGAGTGTGGTTCTGGCCTCCCACTTACGCCCTGGACTAAGAGCTGAGGGTGCGCATGTGGTATGGAGGAGAGTGCCCTGGAGGCCGAGACCCATCCTTGCCCCAGCTATTAAGAGATGCTGAACAGAGAGCCACAGAGTGAACAAAACGCTTGGCTGGCCGGCATAAAGGCTGTGATTTGATGCTAAATAGTATGCCCTTGGAGAGACCTCATGTGATGTTACAACCAAGAAAAGGGCCAAAATCTGTAACCATTTTGGTATTCTAGCTCATTTACTAAATCCAGTAGACATTCATTTTCAGTTTTGTGGAAAAGACCAGTGTACACTGTGGCCTGGCTTCTTTTTCCACACAGGGCATGAGATCCTAGATGTGTGTCTGATAACACGGGAGGCTGAACAGCATGGGCTGCAGGCGTGTGCGTGATGCAGAGTAGCTTCTGCCTCCCCGGCCACTCTGCTCAAGAAGGCTTAGTCAGAGCTGAGTAACCTGAGCCGCCTGCAGCCTTCCTAGCACACAGAATCTGCAGATTTAAAAAGAAAGAGCCTTGAGCAGAGCAAACACCTCTGCCTGCTACATCTTGCCTGTAATAACTGCAGTGAGAGATTGCGAGTCTGTTCTGGTCCCAGGGTGACTCTCTCGATGGGAGTGACGGTAGCTAGAGGTGGTGGGGTCCAGGGAGGGGGGCCAGGCCCCAGAGTTTGCAGATGCTTGAGTGTCAGCCTCGCCTTTGGGAGCTGCACACCCTGTGACCAGTCTTCCCCTCTCTGGCCTCACTGGCCGCTTCTGTAAAGTGCGTGGGTTGCCAGACGTGGCAAGTTTCTTTCATCTCAAGTGCCAAGTCCCGTGATTGGCTGTTGTTTGCCTGGAGAATTGCAGCAAGGCAGATCTAGCCAAGCCAGGGAAGAGCACCTTGATGGGGCAGCCGCGGGTGGCAAGCGTGGGGCATCTCAGTCTCTGTGCGGGTTTTATGCTTGTCATCGAGACCAGTGAGTGCCGCTCAGACTTGCAGAGCTAAATGGATGTTGCTGGCTTCTAAAACCTCTACAGAGACCTTAAAAATGCTGAAACTGTATCCAATACAAAGTTTTGAAAACCCACTGAGTTCTTTCCCATTAGAAAAGAAGGTTGGAAATGGGCATTTGACCAGGATGGCCGGGACCGAGTGGGCGCCCCTGGGCAGTGCTGCCCACCGTGGCCCCCAGGGAGGAGGCAGCAGAGGACTCCATTCACTCCAGTCCTGAGCAGCAAAGAGCCTTCCTCGCAGGGATCAAGTATTAGGCTCACAGGAGGAAAAACAGTGTTTGAGAGACAAGGTGTGAGTTTAGTAGCCATCATTCACCTTAAAGTCTTCTTGGCCCTAAGGAAACTACTGGTAACATCCCCCACTCATCACAAGCAACTCAAGTGGACGTTCTGTCCATGAGACATGGCTGTGGGTATTTGCTGATACCTCAGTGTCTGGTGCTGTGTAAGGAAAGCATCCAACTGGAAAGTTTTACCCAAAACTGTGTTTTTCTAGTTGTACAAAAGTAATGCATTTTGTAGAAGAATATTTGGACAGGATGAAGCTGGAGGGGGCAGAAGCCATCATTCTACTCTATAGAGATGATCATTTGGCATTTTTTTTAATAAGTGAATTAATATATTGAATCAGAAGTTTTTCTTCTTGTGTCCCATATTACAAATAGTAAATTCACCCCAGCTTAGACAAAGTATGCAATTTCTTCCGCTGCCATGTTGTCGTATTAAAAGAGAGGTTTTTGTTTTGTTTTGTTTTGTTTTGGGTTTTTTTGGCTGTGCCACACTCAGCATGTGGGATCCCAGTTCCCTGACCAGGGATCAAACTTGTGTCCACTGTGGTGGAAGCGTGGAGTCCTAATCACTGGACCACCAGGGAAGTCCCAGGGCAGTTTTTTTCAATTGTTAACTTTTTTTACATGAAGCCATTAAGATTTGGTGCCCAGAGCTGCCTTTCCTCGTTGCCTCTAAATACTGGTCCATTATAGCTCTCTTACTAGAGTCACCAGGAGTACAACAGACTCTCCCTAAAAAAATGGGAACAAATAGGCACAGGAGAGGGCTTGCCTGGTGGTGCAGTGGTTAAGAATCCACCTGCCAATGCAGAGAACATAGGTTCAAGCCCTGGTCAGGGAAGATCCCACATGCCGTGGAGCAGCTAAGCTCATGCACCACAACTACTGAGCCTGCGCTCTAAAGCCCGCGAGCCACAACTACTGAGCCCACGTGCTGCAATTACTGAAGCCCACGCACCTAGAGCCCCTGCTCTGCAACAAGAGAAGCCACTGCCATGAGAAGCCAGCACACTGCACTGAAGAGTAGCCCCCACTTGCCGCAACTAGAGAAAGCCCGCACTCAGCAACAAAGAACCAATGCAGCCAAAATTAAATAAAAGTAAATTAAATTTAAAAAAACAAAAAACAAATAGGCACAGGAGAGCAGAGAGAGGCGCTTTCCAGCCAGAGAGAACAGAACATGCGGAATAAGCCCCACCGCCCTGCCAGGCTCACCCAGCGGGAACCCTTGGAACCCTCAAGGCCCTGTGGTGGCCGTTAGGCAGCGGGGCAGGGACTGGGGCAAGTTAGTTCTCCCAAAACTAGAATTTCTAAGTTAAATTTTAAATCTGTCTTTTTTTAAAGTTTCTGTTTTGGAATAATTTATAGAAAAATATAGAAATAATTTATGGACAATCTCACCCAGATTACCCAAGGTGAACGTTTTTCCACATTACTCTTCTCTCTCCATCTCCCTCCCTCCCTCCTGCTCTGCTAAGACCTGAGGGCTCCTGCAAGTCCTATGGTGTCCTCAGTTCCCTATCGGCTTCTCACTTTGTGCTTTTTACAACCTTGATGATGTGATATCACAGGCCAGTTATCTTGCAGGATGTCCCTTAGTTTGGCTTTCGTGTGACCTCATGACCAGTTGCAGGATGGAAGCTGGGGAGGGACACTCGTGTGGGGGGCAGGGTCCCTTTTCCCAAGGGTGGTCAGCAGCCAGACGGCTCATGTTACAGGCTTTTGCTCTGTTGAAAGTCAGGGCCCCAGGGGTCATCCTCACAACCTCCCATGTCCAGTGACTCACTAAGTCCTGGCCATTCTTTTGGCCTGATTTTTTTTTTTTTTTGTACTTTTTGTGCTTCTTTTTTATCTCCTTTGCTACCATCCTGGCTCGAGTCACCACTGTCATGCTGCTCCCCCAGCCACTTTCTCCCCCTCCCAACCCTTCTGTGGCATGAACTGGTCCGCAGGCAGGTCCCATCTCCCACTCTCTCTTGTTCGGTAACTCAGTCAACTAAGCATAGTGAGGGCCAGGCTTGCTGCCGGGGATGGGTCTGTGCTGCCCTGATGCAGGTGCTCGGATGGGGAGGTCCTGCCACACTGTCAGATGGTGAGAAAATGGCAACGTGGGATGGAGAGCGAAGGGTATGGATGGGAACAGAGGAAGGGACGCTCCCAGGAGGAGACCGCCTTCTCCCGGGGTCCCCAGCACCCACCCCCCCCAGCACCGCGTGCCCTGTCCCCTGCCCTTCCACTTCCTTCTGCCCCCTCTGCATGTACTTTTGCTGCGTACACCTGACTCCCTTGCGTCTAGCACCGTGACATTCAGATGTGGGTGCTCAAGTGAGTCCCTGTCACCCCAGAGTCCACACGTGGGGGCTCTTTCCTGGTTAGCCAAGGGCAGTGTCCTTCTGGTTCTTTCAGCCCCAAGGCTGGTTCTTTTCTCTCTGACACATGTCCCACAGAGATACCAGCTGCCTGTGCGTGTGCAGGTGAGGAAGGAGGGCAACCTTTCTCTGCTTCCACGTGCTGCACCGAGCTGTTGGTTCCTGGAGGGCCGGAACCAACTTTCTGTGGTTTTCAGCCATCCATCTGTCCAACACAGCTCTGTGTGAGGACGGAAATTTCTGTTCTGCTGTGTGTCCACACAGGGCCACTGACACTTCACATGTGCCTCATGCAGTTTAGGATGAGTTTTTATTTTTATGTCATTTAAATTAATTTAAGTTTATTTTTTTAAATTATTTATTTATTTATTTTTGGCTAGGTTGGGTCATCGTTGCTGTGCGTGGGCTTTCTCTAGTTGTGGCAAGCTGGGGCTACTCCTCATTGCGGTGCGGGGGCTTCTCATTGCAGTGGCTTTTCTTGTTGTGGAGCATGGGCTCTAGGCACACGGGCTTCAGTAGTTGTGGCGTGTAGGCTCAGTAGTTGTGGCTCCCGGGCTCTAGAGCGCAGGCTCAGTAATTGTGGTACACGGGCTTAGTTGCTCCGCGGCGTGTGGGATCTTCCCAGACCAGGGCTTGAACCCGTGTCCCCTGCATTGGCAGGCAGATTCCCAACCACTGCACCACCGGGGAATTCTTTAAATTAAGTTTAAATACCCACACGTGGCTGTGGCTAAGGTACTGGGCAGTGTAGCCGTGGACGGTCTAGCTCAATCACTGTTCTGTAAGGACAGGCAGTAAATGTTTCTTTGACCTGTTACATAACGTCAGGCAAGAAAGGAAGATGCTTAAAAGGTGGGGTGTTTTTCTTCAGTGAACATGTTCTAGAAAGAGGGGAGACCCCAAAGTGTAGTGGGTTTTGAAACAGGAGAATAGAAGAAAATATTGTGAGATGAGGAAAAAGAAAAAAAGCATTGCAGCTGTTTAGGAAACAACAGAGAGGTGATGAAATTCTTGAAAGGCTGAGAAGAGGTCTGGAGGGAAATCCCAGCACCTAGAAAGCAGCTAGTGCTTACGGCGCACCATGAAATCTTCGACCATAGCCTTCAGTTCTGTTCTGTTCTTTCTTTGTAACAACTTTGTTGAGGTCAGTGCACTAAGCTGTACATATTTGAAGTGTGCAATTTGGTGAGTTTTAACACGTCTACACCTGAAAAAACATCCTCACAATCAAGATGATGATCTCCATCGTCCCCAAAGTTTCCTTGTGGCCCTCAATACTCTCTCCCCGCTTCCCCCATCCCTAGGTAACCACGGTCTGCTTTCTGTCACTGTAGATTGATTTGCATTTTCTAGAACCTTATATAAACTGAATCCTGCAGTGTACACTCTTTTTTTGACTGGCTCCTCTCACACGGCATAATGATTTGAGATTACCCAGGTTGTTGCCGTTCTTTCATTCATCCGTTCATTGCTAGTGTAGCCTGCTGTGTGGGTGTCCATCTATCTCCTCTGGTGGAGCAGGAGCTCGCCGTCCACACCTGCGCCCTGTTTCTCGGGACCTTGGGAGGCTCCGGCGCAGCCTGTCCTGCATGCAGCTGCACACAGGGAGCCCCGCTGGAAGATGGTCAGGGAAACCAAGCGGTTAAAATCAGTTGGTGGCTGGCTAGCGCTTCCTAAGAAAGCATCCCTGTCACCAGGGTGGGAAAGGCTCGACCCAAGGAAAGGAAATATACACAGACACTTAGAGCCCGCGGAATCATAAGTCAGTTACCTTCTTTTGAACGCCTCTCATGGGCAAGAGATTTGGGGAATGCCAAGATCAGTGGAGTGGAGCTCCATTGGCGGGGTTTGTGAGACAGGGGTCAGGGCATTTGGATTCTGATTATCTACAGTGGTGGGTTCAAGGTGATGCCTTTTGTTCAAGTTCTCTGGGTGCCCTTCCTTCCACTCAACTTCAGCTTGTGCTCCTGCTCCCTGACCTTCCCACGCCGGCCTCTTACCTCTTCCTTCTCTCAGTGAATTGGACCCAGATCCAGGCGGGATCCCATGGATTCTGCCCAAGCTTGTGGCCTCGGGTCTTCAGTGTACGCTTCTGGACAGCGAGACCCTGTGTCCACCAAAGGGCGACCATGGGCGTCCTCAGGTCTCTCCTGTTAAATGGAGTGAGAGGGATGTAGAAGCCAGGTGGATTAGGAAGTTGAAGAAATCAGTGTAAACTGCTAAGAATGCTTCAGAGATGGACTTCCCTGGGCGCAGTGGTTAAGAATCTGCCTGCCAGTGCAGGGGATATGGGTTTGAACCCTGGTCCAAGAAGATCCCACATGCTGTGGAGCAACTAAGTCCATGTGCCACAGTTACTGAGCCTGCGCTCTAGAGCCCGCAAGCCACAACTACTGAGCTCGTGTGCCACAACTACTGAAGCCCTTGCACCTAGAGCCTGTGCCCCACAATAAGAGAAGCCACCACAATGAGATGCCCACGCACCGCAATGAAGAGTAACCCCTGCTCACCACAACTAGAGAGAGCCCATGTGCAGCAGCGAAGACCCAATGCAGCCAAAAATAAATAAATTAATTAATTAATTTAAAAAAAGAATGCTTCAAAGAACGCAGTCTAGTTAAGAATAACTTCTCCCAGGGAAATTTCTCCCAGGACGGGGCATTTATAGTTTTCATCGTATCTTCCTTTTTCTTATTTCCCTCCAGAACCAATCATGCCGTATATCATAAATAATATAATAAATGTAATGTATATTTTAAGATACAAAATATATATTAGTATCTAACATAAAATACTTAAATATGTAATATATTAAAATATGTATTTTTTACAGACATCTTTCCTATCTTACCAATTCTTTTTTTTTCTTTTTAATATTTATTTTATTTATTTGGTTGCGCTGGGTCTTAGTTGTGGCAGGTGGACTCCTTAGTTGCAGCTCACAGGCTCCTTTGTTGTGGCATGCGAACTCTTAGTTGTGGCCTGCGTGTGGGATCTGGTTCCCTGACCAGGGATCAAACCCGGCCCCCCTGCATTCGGAGCATGGAGTCTTAACCATTGAGCCACCAGGGAAGTCCCTATCTTACCAATTCTTGAAAATCAGTGTGAGTTAAACCAATGCCATTTGTTGGGATTCATCTCAGGCAGATGCTGAACCAGTGGTTCCTTTAACCGAAATGAGGAATCTATGCTTTTTAGAAAATGAATCCAACCTTGTTCTTGGGTTCCTGCATAGTGGCCTGATCTCAGACGTATGTCTAAAACTTGAATGCAGAAATGCCCTTCCCTCCCTCTCTGTCCACCTGCCCACACTGCATTTTAGATGTAAATGGTAACAGTCATGGAATATGGGAAAAAGCTGGGAAAAAAAACCTCTGAGGTTTGAGGTCTCATGAGTTCAGCACCCCTGTGAGCACCCAGTAAATATTTGATCATGATGGGAGTGACCGACAGGAGCAGGGAATTACCCATCCATAAAGGGCATCTCCCCTGGGAACAGCCTGTGCCCAGCACCCCAGTGCACCACTCTGCCTAAGATAAAAGACCCAAAAAGAGCGTTTTTCTTTTGGACATTCACTCTACCCCCTCACCGCCAGGAAGGAATTACATGCAAAAGAACAAAATCTTTGATTCCTGTTTTATTTCTAACAATTCAACCAGAATTGAATTATTTCCTATGTGTGACCCTGGCCTAAAGGACATATAAGAGGAAAGGATTGGATTTAATGTCTTAATTTACTTTGCCTTTAATTAAAATAGCCTTCAATTATGAAAGTTACCAGAATTCTAATGATTATGTTATAAAAGAGTGTTTACCTAGTAATCTCTCTTGCATTCTGGGATTAGGAATGCTGGCTTCTGTTGTCTTAATTTTATATTTGACATGAAAAGTCAGTTTATTTCTTTTTTAAAAAATAAATTTATTTATTTTTGGCTGCGTTGGGTATTCGTTGCTGCGCGCAGGCTTTTTCTAGTTGCAGCGAGCAGGGGCTACTCTTCATTGCAGTGCACGGACTTATTGCAGTGGCTTCTCTTGTTGCAGAGCATGGGCTGTAGGCACACGGGCTCAGTAGTTGTGGCTCGCAGGCTCTAGAGCACAGGCTCAGTAGTGTGGTGCGCGGGCTTAGATGCTCTGCGGCATGTGGGATCTTCCCGGACCAGGGCTCAAACCTGTGTCCCCTGCATTGGCAGGCGGATTCCTAACCACTGTGCCACCAGGGAAGTCCTGAAAAAGTCAGTTTTATTTCTTAAGTTTGGTTTTATGCATGAGTTAGATAGAATGATCTCATTCCATGGGATATTGAGAAAAGCTTCCTCTGGTTCCTGGAGTTTTGGAAGTTCCCACACTCTCAGGTTACTTCAGTATGTACCTTGAAATTCACCAAAAAGCAAATTCTGAAAACCAGTTGAATTTAATTTTAAAACAGAGCAATTTGTTAGTAAGAGGGAGGGGTAGAAGTATATCTTAAAAACAAAATCTAAAAAGGGAATCATGGGGGCTTCCTTGGTGGCACAGTGGTTGAGAGTCTACCTGCTGATGCAGGGGACACGGGTTCGTGCCCTGGTCCGGGAGGATCCCACATGCTGCGGACCGGCTAGGCCCGTGAGCCATGGCCGCTGAGCCTGTGCGTCCGGAGCCTGTGCTCCGCGACGGGAGAGGCCACAACAGTGAGAGGCCCGCGTACTGCAAAAACAACAAAAAAAAAGGGGAATCATGTAGTAGATTGGTATTTAGCAGTAAGAATCAGGTATTTCCTAGCTCAGTGTTCATGTTAAGACACCTGGTACCTTTTCCTCTATTGTTAGTTGCTCCTCATTGCTCTTCGGGAGGCTCAAAAGATTTGTTGTGAGGTGGCCTTAAACCTCTGTGTGTTATCAGGTGCTAAGTGGCATTTTGACTAGACTCGGTTAGACAGATGACAATTCCAGACAAACTCAAATCTGTAGTGCATGTAATTGGCTTGTGTACGAGTTTTTCACTTTGGCATGTCTCGGACGGTAGATTCCTTCTGTTTCACAGTCCAGCAACAGGCAGACCCACTCAACCCAAATGCTGTTAAAAATTTTATTCTTCTCATTTCCATTCATACTGGATAAATTGAATTGGACAAATTCAATAGAAGTTGAAAAACGTTTAGCTTTCTTTTGGACGACTTCCTTATAGAGATAACTTACCCTGTCCCCCACCACTGAAAATTCTTGATTCTCTTAAATCTAAAGTAAATGATCTGTAAATAAAAATATTTTCTGCTTCCTTGAAAACATCTATTGTTTTGTGACTCTAACCCAGTTACTAGAGTTCCCTCCTGACACCTCCCCCGCCACAGCTGCCCCCCTCGTTTTGGAGGAGAACTTGTATTTTCCTCACTTATTCATTTAACCACCAACCACAAAGCCCCTGCTTTATTCCATCAACTACTCCTTACTTGTCCAGGTGATTCTTACTTCATCCCAAGTCTAGCCCCAAGCATTTCCTCATAAAAAGCAATGATTAAAAAAAAAAAAAAAGGAGCAATGATTAAATATCTGTTTAGTCTTGGCCAGGCACTGGTCCTTCACGTTATTTATCCCTCATAATATTTGATGAAGGTGGCATTGCATCTTCCATTTCAGTTAAACAGTTAGCTTGCATTTCTGTTAACTAAAATTACTGTAATAACGTTGAAAGAGTTTTTTCAGGAGGGGAAGAAAGAGGATGCCTTTTAAGCTGTAGAATAGCATATTGTGTTTGTGATGTTTTCGTGGACTTGGAGCCCCTGAGATGCCCCCTAGTCAGCTCTGTCTGGTTCGATGCTGTCCCTCAAGGTAGCGGGGAAGAGCTGTTCTTCCCCAAATGCCAAGTGCGGTGGTCGCCAACCTGCAGAGCCTGCAGTGTCCCGGTGTCCCAGTGTGTGATCCAGCCCAGCAGGGAAGCTGAGGGCTGGCCCTTTAGTATGCTGGTGGTCCCTTGTGGGTTCCTTGGGGCTTTTTGTTCATCTGGGGAGTTGCTGCCACGTGATTGTGATCGTGATCACTCACACCCCTTGTCTGCAGGTGGTTACTGATGACTGACCATTCCCATCACAGGACTGTCCCTTGGCTCCAGGATTCCTTGTGGCCTGGGAACCACAACTGTCCTGTGCGTTCATGTCTCCCTGCCACTTGGGGTGCCCTCTGCCTTTGGCCTTGAGGACATACATGTACACAGCTTACCTAGATGTTTTCTCTCTCAGTTAATGTCTCAGTATTTCCTAGGGCTGAAAGGCCTTACAATATCATAACATCAGAGGATTTCTGCATGTCACCTGGTTTGGGGCCAACTTCGTCGGGGATCTCAAAGCATATCGGTTGTTTTATGGCATGACAAAGCTTTTTGGGACTGTCATCTACATTGGATTTTAACGATCACCTATCAGGATAGATTTAGGAACATCTGTCTGACCTTCTTAAGAATCTGGAGGAATTCCCTGGCGGTCCAGTGGTTAAGACTCCACGCTTCCACTGTAGGGCCCATGGGTTTGATCCCTGGTCAGGGAACTAAGATCCCACATGCTGCATGGGGCAGCCAGTCATCTTTCATCTAGAAATCTTTTTAGCTGGCTCTCAGCTATGAAATGCAGGTAATATGATGAAATACCGATGGGAATTCTAGAGAAATGGTGTTAGCACCACAGAACGCTTTTCTTTGTGTAAAACTTTGGTGCTCCAGCTTGGAGGTAGGACAGGGCTCAGTTTACAGAAAGGGAGCATTTTCCATCCTCCAGCCCCAGTCGCCCCATCATTCAGCTCTTCACTGGCTCAAGACGAGCTTTCCATTCAGCCCAAGTCCAGCCCTGAGCATTTTGTCATGAAAAACAGGGACCCTTCCTGAGGACCAGAGAACTGATGCTTTCTGACAGGCAAAATGTTGATTCAAAAAATAAATATATAAGTGATTCAGGATGATTCTCAACTTAATCTAGAACAATTCACAAGTGGGAGTAACCAAGAAAATACTGAAAAGGAAGAGTTAAGAGGGTAAATGTATATCAGCTATTAAAAGATGCTATTACACTACAAGTTTAAAAAAACCTTTGGGGACTTCCCTGGTGGCGCAGTGGTTGAGAATCTGCCTGCCAATGCAGGGGACACGGGTTCGAGCCCTGGTCTGGGAAGATCCCACATGCTGCGGAGCAATTAGGCCCGTGAGCCACAGCTACTGAGCCTGCGCGTCTGGAGCCTGTGCTCTGCAACAAGAGAGGCTACGACAGTGAGAGGCCTGCACACCGCGATGAAGAGTGGGCCCCGCTCGCCACAACTGGAGAAAGCCCTCGCACAGAAACGAAGACCCAACACAGCCAAAAATAAATAAATAATTAAATTTTTTTTAGAAAGTGATTAAAAAAACCTTTGGTTACTGGCTCAGAAATAGACCGAAATATGCCTTAGAAGGTACCATATCATAAAGGTAGCATTCAGAGCAATGAAGAAAGGGTAAATTATTAAGTAAATGGTGTAGAAGTAAGTAAACTACTGTACACACACAGACTACATCCTGGGAAAAGTACTTGCAGCGTAGAAGACAAATTCTTGAATGGGTCTAATAAGTCCTTACAAATTGTTAAGAAAAATAACCTGTAGTAGAAAATCGGACAAAGGACATAATGAGCTGTTAGATGTAGTGTATATGACTAATGAATTTATTCAGTCTCACTAGTAATCCAGGAGCTGAAAATTAAGACAGTTATGCTCTGCCGTTTTCCCACCTGTCGGGTTGGCAGCACAGAGGCCATGGGGGCTCCGGGAAGGGCGCCACCCGACCTGGGGGGTGTGGGCTGGGGTGCCTGTCTGGCCTGGGGAGCAGGATGCCACTGGGCATATACACAAGTAGTAACAATAATAACGGACATTTTAAAGCAGCCTGAAAGTCCAACAGGAGGCGATCAGTTGAGTAAACTATGCTCTGCAGACACACACCGACAGGGGAACACACAACTGTTAGAAGTAGGAGTGGCAGAGCACAGTTCTCAGTGTGGAGAGACATTTCCAGTGTAAACGAGTGAATAAGTCAGGTAACGATACCGTGTACAAAATGATGGCACATCCGCTCCACACACTTACACACATGTCTGGAAGAATGTCACCCAATTTTAACTGACCCTCTCTGGTTGGTAGAATTATGGTTTTGTTGTTGTTGTTGTTTCTTAACCATTGATAGCATGGCAGAATTACGGTTTTTTAAAAGTATTATTTTCACTTAACACTCTCTTCTGATTTTTCTACAAAAGAATATGTTTATATCATTCTTTTAATTTTTTTTAAGTAATAGGAATTAAAATTACCCAAGTTAAATAATTTCTTTACCAGCCAATTAATAGCATTTGTTTATTCTTCATATGCTGGTCATGGCCACAGTCATTCAAAACCGCTTACTTTAAATTTTTGTGCCGCTGCACCATTTGTGTGCATTTTCCTGGCAATGGGGTGGGTGTTCTTCATTTTAGTTAAGTTGTGAGTGATGTCATCAATACAGATTTTCTTTCTGATGCACCCCCGCCCGCCCCCGCCCCCGCCCCGGTTGTTTTTGCCCTCTGTCACTGCACTGGGTGAGTCATCCTTTGGGCAGGAGCCCCAGTGCTTTTCAGCACAAAGACCTCTGAGAAGCCGCTGTAGGAAGAAGCATCTCTGGGGCCCAGAGTTGGGGTGGGGGACTGGGTGCAGTTTTTACGGGAAATACAGCTATGGCCACCATGAACTCATTGCCTCTCCCAGACACCCAAAACCTGGAACCAACAGCCCGTTTTATATTCCCATCTTCTGCGACACTGTTAGTGTCTTAAGAACCCAGCTGACATTTATGCTTCCTACAAATGAAATTTCTAATATTTCCATTTTGTACGCTGTAAAATCAAGGTGTTAACAGTTCCCATCAGGGCTGTTGCAGGGCTGTGGCCTTCAGGCCATCACCTAGCCAAGGGGTGGGGGGGCGGTTTGCTGCCCAGTGCCCATCCCCCCAGACCCTGCCTTTACCCTGGGCTGTCAGTGTTAACCTAGGTCTCCTCCTAAGAACATTTAGGATTTTCTTTTATTTTACAAAGTGCTTTCTTTTCACTTGATTCGATAGTAATTTTGCTCAGAAACTTACCATATAAAGTGCAGATTCCAAATCTAGGCCAACAACCCCCCATCTTGTTTTTAAAAGAATCGGAACAGTACTATGCATTGCCGGTTACTCCACGAAGGATGGCTTCCTGAACTAAGCAGTGACTGAGATACAGGTTAAGAGGAAAGTACACCTGGCCTCTTTATTTTTATTTTTGAAAATTAGAGACTTTTTTTTTTTTAATTTATTTTTGGCTGCATTGGGTCTTTGTTGTTGCGCGCGGGCTTTCTCTAGTTGCAGCGAGTGGGGGCTACTCTTTGTTGTGGTGCATGGGCTTCTCGTTGCGGTGGCTTCTCTTGTTGTGGAGCACGGGCTCTAGGCGTGTGGGCTTCAGTACTTGTGGCACGCGGGCTCTAGAGCGCAGGCTCAGTAGTTGTGGTGCACAGGCTTAGTTGCTCTGCGGCATGTGGGATCTTCCCAGACCAGGGATCAAACCCATATCCCCTGCATTGGCAGGCAGATTCTTAACCACTGCGCCACCAGGGAAGTCCACACCTGGCCTCTTTTAGATGTGCAGTGTTGAGAGGAATAATATTACTCCATTGCCTAAGGACCAGCTACATAATTTGTGGGGCTCAGTGCAAAACTGGAAATGGGGGCCCCTTGTTCAAAAACTATTAAGAATTTCAAGATTAAAGCCAGCGTGTGTAGGCTTTTCCAACTTCAGGGCCCCGGGTGACTGGCGGATAGCTGGTTAGAAAGCTGTGGTATCTACTGTTGGGAAGCTCTCCACAGGGCTGTGGCGGGTGGTGGACGGGAAGGGAAGCCGGCTCTGGGGTGCAGAAACCACATTCTGGGCCTGAGCGTGAGCCCTTCTGAGGGGCTGCTGTCATCTGACCGTCCCACATTCATGACGCCTGCTGTTTTTCTTCCTTGCACGTATAGAAATTTATTGAGTTTGAAGATGCCTTGGAACAAGAGAAGAAAGAGCTACAAACCCAGGTGGAACACTACGACTTTCAGACCCGCCAGCTGGAACTGAAGGCCAAAAACTACGCAGATCAGAGTAAGTCGCTAGCCCGGAGAGATGAAATTGCATTTTGAATGCATTTGTTGTTCTCAGACCAACCCAGCTGGGAGGGATGTTGAGAGCCTTTGATAAAAAGAGAGTGAGAAAACCCAAGGAGAGCCTTATCTTACTTTCATTGTGATTCCCTCAATAATTTGTTTTCTATCTTTACACTGCTCTGTATTTCTGTAAATGGCCTCAAATCCTTTGTGGAAATAAATAAAATTTATAAATAAGGCCCCTCTGATGACAGAGCACTTTTGCTTAGTGTTGCAGTCTGACCCAAAATTCACAGATCTGTGAACTTTGTGTGGCCCTTTAGGACAGAGCTCCTGGCTGCTGTCTGGGGCTCCTGTCTGTGAGCTGCTTGAGGAGCGGGTGCTCTTTTGTGACCTGAAAGTTGGGCCCAACAATGGTGCCCCTGTAATGACAGTTCCTAGGGGGCACTCATGGCCGACCAGGGTGCCTATGGGAACACCCTGTTTCTTTACAAGGAGAGACGAGGAAAGGGTTTTGTGTTGTTTTGTTTTTGTTTTTTGGTTTTTTTAAAATAAGAACTATTATTTTACCTTTAGAAGTCTTTGTTTAAACTATATTCTCAAAGTTATAACGACCCTGTAATTTCAGTTTTCTGTAATTAGTGGTTTTGATGGTTGAGACCTAGTTTGCTGCTTTACCTCATTACCTTGGATAACAGGTGCCTTCGTTCCTCTGGAAAGTTAAGATCATATCAAAAAAAAAAAAAAAGAAAGAGGGACTTCCCTGGTGGTGCAGTGGTTACGAATCCGCCTGCCAATTCAGGTGATGGGTTCGAGCCCTGGTCTGGGGAGATCCCACATGCCACAGAGCAGCTAAGCCCGTGCACCACAACTACTGAGCCTGTGCTCTAGAGCCCACAAGCCACAATTACTGAGCCTGCGTGCCACAACTACTGAAGCCCGCTCACCTAGAGCCCATGCTCCCAACAAGAGAAGCCACCACAATGAGAAGCCTGCGCACCGCAACGAAGAGTAGCCCCCACTTGCTGCAACTAGAGAAAGCCTGCTTGCAGCAATGAAGACCCAACACAGCCAAAAATAAAATTTAATTAATTAATTTAAAAAAAAAATGGTTTGATGGTTGGGTCTATCCGTATCCCAAACCAAAACTGGAAACCCATTTTGCTAAAGCCAATACCCCCCGAGTGTTGTAGGTGAGCACAGCTAGTGGCAACACAAACACACACAAACATGCTAGTCTTTGTGGAGCAGAGGCAAACCGAAAGGCCCATTTTAGTTTTGCATAGATCCACCCTTTCTATAACTACACAGAATCCTTAATATTCCCTTTGCTTAGAATAATTTTCATGTGAAACCTTTTCATCTTTTCTTAGAAGGAAAACATGTAAACTCCAGGGTACAGTCTGAAGTTTTCCATTTGGTCAGCATCAGGGGCAAGGACTGAGGAGAGGGGAGAACAAGGCTGCTGTGTGTCCTGTCTCGCTCTGTACAGAGTTCAACAGAACTGACGTTGGAACAAAGGGCCACAGACGCAAGGTGTCTGAGGCCCGCGGCATGCTGGCTCCGTGGCTTGGCTGTCCAGTTAGCCCGTGGCACTCAGGTGCTTCCCTGTGCCTCTTGGTCAGAGCACACGTGGTGGGGACCATCCTGGGTGTCACAGGGGTGACACAGCTGCCAGCCCAGAGGTGGCACGATCGTGACTTGGTCTTTCCAGCCCCTGGTCCGTGTGAGGGACACCTGTGTGTTCCATCCTGTGTTCAGATATTCTTCTCTTTAGTGTGTCTCAGAGGCTGCTTACTTCCGAATTCTGCCTCTGTCCACAAGCCACCTGCTCGTTCCTTGTCTACATGTGACACAACGTGACTTAGACATAGAGAGCAAGGCTTGTGTGAGTTTCACCCAGCTCTGCCTCTCTGTAGCAGGATTGAATAGCCTCAGATAACTGCACACACGGTGATGCACCCAGACCCGGGCCCATCAGAACCGCCTGCTAGGGTCCCCAGGGTGTTTTGCGCTGATGAGGCCACCTCTGAGCTCAGGGTCCAGGCAGGGTTTGTCTGGAATACTCTGTCCCCCAGCAGTCAAGTCCAGAGAAGTACGTGCCCTGGAGAAGCGGGTTGTGCAGTTGACAAACATTGGTTGTGTTTTCTAGTTTCCCGGCTGGAGGAGCGGGAGTCGGAGATGAAGAAGGAGTACAATGCCCTGCACCAGCGGCACACAGAGGTGGGTATCCCCGCCACGGGGCCAGGGCCACAAGGAAGTGGTAAAGCCCCACACGTGGGGTTGGCTGCCGCCCTTGACTGCCTTTTCATTCCCTGGGGTTCACCTGCTGAACCTGAAAGCCCTGGGCCTCATGTGGCCAGACTCCCTTCCCTGAACTCTGCCTTCTTCTCTGTCCGAGCCCAGTGGGGGTGAAAGTGGCACAGGCTAGAGGGGGTGGGCGGGTGGACCTCGTGGGCAGGGAGCACTCACTCGGATGTGTCCTCTTCACAGATGATCCAGACCTACGTGGAGCACATCGAGAGGTCCAAGATGCAGCAGGTCGGGGGGAACAGCCAGACCGAGAGCACCCTGCCGGGGAGGAGGTAGGGCGGGAAGCCGGGTGCCAGAGCTTGGTGCCCTCCCCCAAGAGGAGCCGTGGCCCCCACCCCCGACTCAGGGAGAGGGGTGTCCGGTCGGAGTGTGTGGCTTGAGCCGGGGTGTGTGCAGAGGACGGCACCAAGCAGGTGAGGGGCTGGGGTGGGCCTGCTGCGGGCCCGCAGGCCGTCACAGAGACCCAGGGAAAACCATGTAGTCCGTCCTAATACCTGCAAATTCTGTTTCTGAATTCGCCTACTCTGTAAAATTTATTTGTAGCCTCAAAATCACCACTCATGGCACTTTCACAGTCATCTGCAGATGTGCGCAGAGCAGTGAAAAATTTGAGTCACCCAGAGCACAGGGTGCCAGCTGAGTTGGTGCCAGGCGACGCTCCACCTCCTGCAGAGATGCCCAGGGATGGGGGCAGCGGGTGGTGCAGTGTCCTGCAAGACGCTGGGGTCCAGGGGCCAGTCAGTGGGGACTGGATGGAGCCCAGCTCTGGCCCCTGTCCTCTAAGACATGTTAAATACTTCTAGCACCTCGTTTTCTGTTTTGTAAAATAAAGGAAACAGTGTACCAGGATGAGTGAGGAATGGAGATTCTAATCTGTGTGAGATGTGTACCTACCTATGTACATGTTTCTTCTACAAGCAAACGTGTTTGCGGTGACTTTGTGGAATACAACCAGCTCGAATTGCGAGAATCGACTCTAGGTGGTAGGGGAGGCCTGCACACCTCGGTGACCAGCAGACACAGTCACACCCCGCCATGCTGGTTTTATTCGGGGAGCAGAGAGAAGCCTGCAGAGGCCAGGTTCCTGCTTCATCTTCATTCAGGATAAAACCACACCTCAGTACCCCAGGAGCAGATTGTCAGAGATCTTCTCCAGGGTGTTACCATGGGAGGCCATGGCTCCATCAGGCTGGAGGAGGGAGGAGGTGCCTGAGGCTGGAACCCCAGGCCCAATGGATGGAGCTCGCCGTTCGTGCCTCTGCAGCTGTGGCCCCTTGTTCCTGCAGCGAACACCGGAAGCCCCAGGTCTGGTCACGAAAAAGCTCTATTTTCTCTGCACCTGTCTGCTTGATGGGTGATGTCTGCAAACAAGGAGATTCAGGCCCTTCCATTCTGGGCATCGTCAGCTACTCACTGGACCATGGTGGGTGAAGCTGTTGAGTCTTCCAGTTTGAAAACGGAAAGTGTAATATGTCAGCGGAGGCCTAGCAGGGCCTAGGAAGAGCAGTCATCCAGGGGACCACTGACATGTTTTTAGACAGTCTCGCCGCTTCTCGTGGGGAGTAGGGGATACAGCTGTTGTGGATGCTTTCTTTCTGTAAATGTGTGTGCCCCAGGAAAGGGTATCAGGGGGTCATTAGCTGACCCCCCTGGCTCTGTGAGAATTAAGTGAGAGATTGTGTATCAAAGAGTGTGTTAAACTACAAAACCCTTTGCAGATATTGTTTCTGGGTTAGTTTTATCTGAAGGTAGGAAATACCCATCTCCAAGCCACCGTTTCCCAACACACTGTGAAAGCCTCACTCCTGGCCCTTAGAAGTTGCTGAGGGAATTTCCAAGGAACTGCACCAAAGCCAACCTGGAATCGGGAGCTCCTCGTGTTGTTTTGGGGCTGCAGAGGCTGGCTGTTCGGGCATTACCTAGAGTTTGGGCTCAGGCCCAGATTCCTGCCCAGCCTTGTGTCCCCATCTGATCCTCCTCAGGGTGTCACCAAGGCCAGGGTGCACTTGGCTGTGTGTCCATCCTCTCCAGGCCCTGGACACTCTCTGCTAAGACACCTTCCTGAGCCCCACGGGGGTAGAGATGCCTGCCAGCAGGAAGGAGGAGCCTGGGGCTGTCAGCTGCGACCCTCCTGTGCCTTGGCAGTGAAGAGGCGCCTTCCTGTGTGTGTGTGTGTTGCGGGGCGGTGGCCGGAGCAGAGCTTGTTTGGGAAGCAGAGAGGCAGGGCTGCGTTTGGGCTGCCTCCATTGCTCTGTCAGCTGGCTAGAGACATTTAACCTCACTGTGGCACACGAAATCGCTTGCCCCATGCTTGCTGCCACAGTGTATGAGACTCTGGGCTCCTGCTGGCCCTGTAGCCGCCCTTGCCCCGCCAGCCTGGACACTGGGCTGTGATGGAGATGTTCCCAGGGCCCACTGTACGTCTCTGACGGTCCTGGGCCCACTTTCCGACGAATGGATGTGGATGGCAGCCATGCCTCCCATGTCCAGCGGGCACGCTGGTGGAAGGAGAGAAAGCACAGGCCTTCTCTCACTGCGCTGGGCGTTGGCCTCTGTAGGGCTCAGAGAGTGCAGACATCCCACTGTGGCCTGTGCTACTGCAGCAGATGAAGGGGAAAGCCCTGTTCTGCCCTCCTGGCCTGCTCTTCTCTGGGGTGTACCCCTCTAGCCACAACTCTGTATCCTTTGGGGACAGATGTGTGTCTGCCCATCTTAGCTTAGACTCTCCGGCTCCCCGAGGAGGCTCGTCCTTAGTGCCGGGGAGCTGCTGGCCACTGCTGAGCCCAGACAGGCACAGTTTTCCTTCAGTCCTGGCTTGGTTTTGTGAATCTGTGTGTCTTTAGAATAAAACCGGTGGTGAGGGCTTCCATCGTGGCGCAGTGGTTAAGAATCCGCCTGCCAATGCAGGGGACACGGTTTCGAGCCCTGGTCTGGGAAGATCCCACATGCTGTGGAGGAGCAACTAAGCCCGTGCACCACAACTACTGAGCCTGTACTCTAGAGCCCGTGATTCACAACTTCTGAGCCTGCGTGCCACAACTACTGAAGCCTGCGCACCTAGAGCCCATGCTCCACAACAAGAGAAACCACCACAATGAGAGGCCTGTGTACCGCAGCAAAGAGTAGCGCTCGCTCACCGCAGCTAGAGAAAGCCCACACACAGCAACAAAGACCCAACACAGCCAAAAATAAATAAATAAAATAAATCAATTAAAACAAAACAAAACCGGTGGTGAGCGTGCGTGGGCCCGTGAACGTGGCGTATGCAATCGTGTGCCCTGTCACTGCACACTCGAGTGCTTGCGTGTGCCAGGAGCATCGTGGGGAGGACGCTCACCCACTGCCCAGGGCTGAGTGGGCGCACCCTGCCGTCCAAGCCAAGGGGGTGTGTGTCTGTGTGCCCTGTGTCCATCCTGCATAGGATCTGCGTGTTCCACATTTGTCTGTCTCCATGGGGGCCTCCCTCTCCATGTGCGCACACATGCCCCCAGAGCCCCCAACCTTCCCTCTCTAATGTTGCCTTCTTGTCTTGCCCTCTGTGCTGTCCCCGCCGTGTGCTGGCCTTCGTCTGTCACTGCCCTGCAGTCCTCGCCAGTCGCGGAGGAGAAGGTAAAGGCTGCAGCTGTCCCTGGGCCTCGGGTTGGGGGAGCTCGGATGGCTGCCGGAATCATACAGATTGGAGGCTCTGGACTTGGCGTTGACAGGGCCTGCTGCCAAGGAGAGGCAGGCGGATCCCAGGCCCCAAGGCAGCCCTGAAGCAGGTAGCAGTGCAGGCCCCACTAGCAAACGTCCACCCGGCCTGCGGGTCGGGGCCGCATGTCTGCACCCCCAGGAGGTGGCGGGCAGGGGTGGAGACCCTGCGCCTGGTGTTAGGCAGCCCAGCTCAGTCACTTAGGACCCAGAGCCAGTGGCGTGACCTCTGCGAGCAGCGTGACGCCCTCGGGCTATAGCCTCTGAAGTGGACGAGCATTGGCATCTCCCGGGGGAGCTGCAGGGCTATAACAAGAGGACACGGTGGGTGAGCCTTGGATGGGCTCTGGCCGGCAGTCAGCAGCACCCAGCGAATGCTCTTGAGGCTTGCGGTTGCGGGGAGCAGCGGAGAGGACGCAGGACTCGATCCTCGTGAGGATTTCCATCGGGGAGTGCGGCCTGGCTGTCTGTTGACGCATAGAGTCGTGGAGGCGGGCGATGGATACGGGCTCTCATCCTGGGGGGCAGGTGGCCCCACCCTGCCCTGCCGTCATGTTACCCTGTGGTATCTGGTGACAGCCTGGGCCGAGGAACCCCTTATGTGCGTCCCCCACCGAGGTCAGAGCTGGGCCCCAGGAGAGGCACCCCCATATGGGCACTGGGAGCCCAGTGGAGGAGCAGTGGTGGATGAGGGGCTGGGAGCCCTGAAGGAGCAGCCCACGGAGCAGTGGCTGCCTTCCCGGACGCCGAGGGCCTGGGGGCTGTGGTCAGAGAACAGCCTGGCGAGGACTGAGCCATGGGCTGCTGAGCTTGGGATGAATCTGCAGACCCAGAGCTTTCTAATTTGACGTCTGAGCTCTTAACCAAGAAAGTGTCGTCTGTCATGGGGGACAACGGCTGCATGAGGCACTTGAGGTCGTCAGCAGGAAACTGCCTTCCTGAGCGGCCGAGGCCCCTGTCCAGCCCTGCAGGCCTCCTCTGGCCCTGTCCCTCCCACAGCTTAGCCCCCAGAGGCACAGCCAGGTCCCAACAGGTCTGGGGACCCTGCTCTGCGGGAGGCAGTGTCTTCCTGAACAGAACAGACCCAACAGCTCGAGCAGCTCGGAGGGGCTTCCAGATTCGGAGTTCTCCTCCTGCTGCGCCCCAGCCCCGCCGCCCTGGAGCCGTTGGGGCACCCCCAGAGAGACATTCTTCCCAGAGTCGTGCCTCAGGCAGCTGCCCGCCAGCCATAGGAAGTTCTGGTCATGGCGGCCGCTCCGCTCCCCTGTCCATCACCTGCATCCTCCAGGCACTGTGAGGAAGCCACCATCCTCCCTCCAGGACAGCCCAGCCTCTGGACCCAGCTCCGTGGGACCCCTGAGGAAGCCTTGTCACCCCTCCCACCTCAGCCCCTGTGTGTCAGGGATTCGGATGCTTGGCCTGAACAGCTCTGAGCAGCATGGACTCCATGCAGCCACCGACAGGCTCTGGGGCGCCATGTGTCTGCCCTGGGCCTGGGCTCCATTCCCTCGCCGCTAACAGCCCGCGAGGCATATCCCAGGGACTGAGCCCACGGCAGGCGGCTTTGAGCATCAGTCCAGCCCACTGGACATTCTCAGTTGGCTAGCATAGCTTTATAAGGTGCCTCTGTGGTGTCAGTGCTCCGTGACGGGGGGAACTGCTCGGGGCAAGAGAAAAGCGCCCCATGAGAAACTCCGTACCCAGGTCTCCTGAAAACAGTGATGGGGTGTTGGGGGAGGGCGAGGAACAAAGAACAGGGGAGAAAGGGTTGACTCCTCCTGGCTGGCTCCAGGAGGCAGAAGTAGGGCCAAGGAGGAACCAGGCAATGCTGCCTGTGATGCCAAAGGGCCTATCACAGGCACTGCTGTGCAGGTGTCTGTTTACAATGGAAATAAATAAAAGTGATAAATGACAGTGTAACGGAGGGGAAATGTTCTATGGGATCACAGCGGAGTGGCGATGCCCTGAGCGGGTGAACACGCTGATTAGTGCGGCTGCAGGTCAGAGGGGTCTGAGGTCCTGTGTGCCTGGCCACCCAGAAGGTCACGCCCTTCCCTACAGCCCGTGGTCAGGGGCGTCTTTTAGAGCAGCTCCAGCTGCAGAATAAGCATCTGCATGTCCAGAAAGAGTTTGCAGCCCTGTTTCAGGAGCCACTGTCTAATCCCCCCTCTCCTTCTCTCCCCACATTTCAACAGGAAGGAGCGCCCCACCTCCCTGAGCGTCTTCCCCCTGACCGACGGTATGGTACGTGCACAGATGGGGGGCAAGCTCATGCCTGCGGGGGACCACTGGCACCTGAGTGACCTCGGCCAGCTGCAGCTCAGCTCCAGCTACCAGGTTTTGTAGCCGTGCTATGGAGTGAGGGCTCCCCGTTGCCCCACATTCTTTCAGGAGGGTGTGGCCGCAGCCG
Source organism: Tursiops truncatus (assembly GCF_011762595.2). Lineage (NCBI taxonomy): Eukaryota > Metazoa > Chordata > Mammalia > Artiodactyla > Delphinidae > Tursiops > Tursiops truncatus. The sequence goes on along the minus strand of NC_047048.1, from coordinate 36,768,401 downwards.
GGACTCTTGGCTGCTCGGGGACCTGCCTACAGCCAGGGCGTGCCCATCGGGCAGGGCTGAGCGTAGTGACCATCCCCGAACATAACCCAGAGCCTCGCAACCAGACTGGGCTTCACCCCACACGTGTTGTCCTTCTAGCATCTGAGGTTTGCACTCCAACCAGGAGAAAGTCAAAGGCCAGGGGTCAGCTTCTCTTCTTTGGGCTGTTCTTACCGGCCTACCCGTGCTAACCACCTGAGTTTGAGAAGGAAGACATCTTGGGTGTGCTCAGCTCAGCAGTGAGAGCACCCACCCTCCATCCCCAGCACTGGGGCCCTGGGAAGGCCAAGGGCAGGCACTTGTGCAGGGCCCCTGGGCACTTGCTGCCAGTCTTGGTCTGTGAGCTCAGCCCATCTGGTGAAGGCAGGCTGTGGCAGGACGGAACGCGGGCCCCATTGCTCGTTGAAGAGACCAGACCCTCGCCCTGGGTCTGGTGATTCCCCACTGAGGCCATCAGAGGATACCCTCTGGGCCGGGTCGAGCAGTGGATGTGGGCCCAGTCTTCCCCACAGCTTCCTTCCCACCGCAATTCATTGCCAGCTGTCCTCCTGCCTCGCAGTGTCCAGCTGGGCTGCAGGAGGTCACCACAAGCTGTCAGCTGTATCGGAAAGCGACCCCACTCACTCGGCGTCTGTTCCGCGGAGTGAGCACTCCTCGTGCCCGCCAGTCACTGGCTGTCCTGCCAGCAAGTGGGGTCCGGGCAGAAGGGGCGGGGCCCACAGCTGGCGTGTACCCCCAAGCCCCTGCGGGGGCGTTGAGCCTCAGAAAGCTGGGAGGCTGGGGTCTCCAGACGGCCCCTTGGGCTAGCCTGTGTTCTCATGCGTCTCTCTTTCTCCTGCGTCGTCTGAAATCATTCTCTCTTAATAAATTATAGTCCTTTATATGTTTTAGTTCATAGGTGTGTTTTGTTTGATTTTTTTTAATAATTACTTTTAAGTTCTTTTTATTTTATGCTCTAGGTTTTCAAGTTTTTCTAATTTTTTAATTTGTTTTGTTGTTTTTATTTTGTTTTTTGTTTTTATGTACTGTATTTTCAGTGTTTTAACCAAACAGTTGTGGCTCCTCATGGGAGGCATGGCCGCTGGGATGTGGGTTCTTTGCATTTGGAGGTCACTGCTGCACGTTGGTGTTAGAGGTTGGCAGGTTTCTTTAGGTAAGTGGTGGCCAGGGGGAGTGTCCTGTGGGTAAGTGGTGGCCTGCAGGCGACAGACAGCTAGGGGAGTAGGGGGAGGCCTGGTTATGCCGCAGAATTACCCACGGTGACTACCAGAGTCAGGAGGCCCACGGAAACAGTGTTCAAATCACGGACAGGTGGGGAGCGTGGCCATTGAGTCAGGTGGTCTGACAGTGTGTGCTTCCGTGAGGCATGGGCTCATGTGTCCGGCCGTCTTTGTGGAAGTCCCTGTGCATCAGCCTGGAGCATAGCCCTCCTCGGGTACCACTCTCCTCGGAACCCTCCCTGTGGGAGAGCACTCGGGCCCCCACCACAGAGGCGTGCAGTGTGCACGGTGCTGTGAAGAGGAAAGGGTTTTTTCTTTACAAATTGGCCCTGAGCTGCAGAACCCAAACCCAAACCAAAAATGTTTGCAGGGGGCGCTTCTCACCACAGCTCATCAGCAACCCGGATGAGTGTTGTTGGCTATGGGGGCCATCCTGTTCCCTGTGGGGTGTTGTGGGCACCTTGCCTCCACCCATCCCCAGCTCTGGTCACCACAAGTGTCTCCAGACATCACCAAGTGTCCCTCGGGGACACAGCTGCTGGGATGGGAGCCCTGTCGAGAGGAGAACGAGGATGTGAGGTTCCGGGTAGAAGAGTCTCAGCCCAGGGAGAGGCGGCGCCTGGCGGGGACCAGGCTGCTCGGGAAAAGGCAGATCCCACAAGGCTCCCAAACCACTCTGACTCCTAGTCACCTGGAGGTGGCCATGGGAGCACAGTCAGCCCTTCCTAGTTAAAGGTGGGGGTAGGTTGGTCCCAGCATCCATCCAGCTTCACAGAGAAGGCCGACACCCCGTCATCAGCTCCTCTTGTAAGAAAGTTCTCCTGAAAGTGTGTCCTCTGAGGAAACCGTGTGATCTGGCGCCGATGGGAACATGTACCCAGAGTGGCCTCTCAGTGCTGCCCCCCTCCGCCCCCATGGGCCTCAGCCCCTCCTGAGGCCATGCCCCTTCTCGGCACCAGGCAAGAAAGAGGCTGCGGGGGCCCCACGGCACCTGCTCAGGGATGAGTCGGGGGTGAGTCTGGGGTTACCGATGTTAGTTCGTAGAAGAGCAGAGACTATTTTTATTGAGGTTCCCTGATGGTTTCACCAGGAAAGACGGTAGGAGAGGAATGTTTGTTTGCTGTCCACATTTATTCAAACAATGTGTTCTCTCTCCAGGGAGATTCTTAAGGTCAACAGTTGATTGCAGTTTTTACTAATCTGGTCTTTTTTCACTCTCGGAACATTTGGGGGACGTCCCATTCTGTGGAATTTGCATTTGCGTAGGTGTTGAAGGCAAATTTTGGTTCGGTTGGGCCGTGGAGATTAAGCGAGACCCATCCCCTGGTGTCTCTTTGTTGGGGAGGCCACCACTGGCAGAACTGGGGAGGTGCCCACTTGTCACAGCCCCTGACTGTGGCCAGGGCGGGAGGCAGGAGGCAGGAACGAGAGGGACCAGCCCTCGAGGGCCTCGCAGTGGAGCAGTAACTTGATCAGAAGGCACGCCGGCCTCCCCGGCCTCCTTCCCAGCCGGGGAGCTTCTGCCCTGACCTGGGCTGGGGCTTAGCTCGGCCCACCCACCGGCTGCAAGGGGTTACCGGCCACATCCACATAGCTTCGTGTCTAGCCCCATACTGGAAAGCGTGCAAGCCAAAAGCCCGGCCCAAGCCATTTAAATAAGGTGTAGCCGCCTCTGGAAAGCCAGAGGCTGGATGAGTCAAGTGAAGAGGCTGGGAGGAATCAGCCCAGCGGGAGAGAAGTGGCCTCCTGTCACTTCCATTCTGGCACGGAGTGCTGTTTTACTGCGGCCGAGTGGCAAAGACCCCAAGCAAGGGGGCCTTGTGGTGGTGGCCGAGGCCCTGCCGGCCCTGTGTGGTCCACCCCTCGTGGCCTCCCCGGGGGACCTGACCCGCGCCACAAGCTTCCCTCTTCCTGTGTTTGGCCCCAGTGTCCGCAGGATGAGATGTCCGAGTCAGGCCAGTCCTCAGCGGCGGCCACGCCCAGCACCACGGGCACCAAGTCCAACACGCCCACGTCCTCTGTGCCCTCGGCTGCGGTCACACCCCTCAGCGAGGGCCTGCAACCTCTGGGCGACTACAGCGGCAGCTCCAAGAACAACAAGAGAGCGCGGGAGAAGCGCAACAGCCGCAACATGGAGGTGCAGGTCACACAGGAGATGCGCAACGTCAGCATAGGTACTGGCCGCCCTGCCTGCCCAGCGCCCCACCCTCACCAGCACCACGCATGTCTCCTCCCAGTTCGCAGGGCTGGTCGCTCCTGAGGCCTCTCCTTGGCTGCCCTGTCCTCAAGTGGTCATGCCTCTGTATGTGTGTCCTGACCGACCCCTGCTTTTTATAAGGAAACAGTCAGATGAGACCAGGGCCCACCCTTTGGCCTCATTTTACCTTCATCACCTCTTTAAAAACCCATCTCCAATACAGTCACATTCTGAGGAACTGGGGTCCAGGGCTTCAGCCTGTGAATTTGGGGGACACAACTCAGCCTGACAGTAGACCACTGTCATCCAGCAGACACAGTCTAATCAGAGAAAAGGGAAGGAAAAAATGGCCTGTTCAGATGGGATCACAGTTCTGGGGGACAGGCCCCATCCAGCCACCAGCTCGGGAAGATCCCCCACCATGACCGTCCCTGCCTGTGGTGGCCTAGCGTGGGGTCTCCGGACAAGGGGCCCCAGGGCAGCCATGAGTGGTACAGGGAACTGCTGGTCACCCCCTGACCCTGGGCTCCACTGTTTCCCCCAGGCATGGGCAGCAGTGACGAGTGGTCTGATGTTCAGGACATTATCGACTCCACCCCAGAGCTGGACATGGGCCGGGAGCCCCGCCTGGACCGCACGGGCAGCAGGTGCTCACTGGGCCCAAAGCCAGTCCCGAATGGCTCAGCACTCACCCTGGGAGTTGGTGCCCCTGGTAGAGGTGCCTCGCAGCCCCTCGAGGTGGGAGAACTGCCCAGGACACTGACCCGCCACCCGCCACACCTGCACTTGCGCCAGCGGTGTTGGCATCGAGTGGCCCCTCAGAGGTGTCCCCGTGTGCGGTCCAGTGGTGCTGCCCACTCACTCCACCTTCCTTGGCTGCGTGTCCCCACAGCCCAACCCAGGGGATCGTGAACAAGGCTTTTGGCATCAACACTGACTCCCTGTACCACGAGCTGTCGACTGCGGGGTCCGAGGTCATCGGGGATGTGGACGAAGGGGCCGACCTGCTAGGTAAAAACAACCATCCCCGGGACCCTGTTGTGGTTGAGTTTGTGATGAAAGCAAAGTCTCTGTGAGCCAGGAAGTTCTTTTTACAAACTGAATATTGAGATGTATTCACTTACCGTAACTCGCCTCTTAAAGTGTGCCGCTCGGTGGGGTTTGGGGTGCTCACGGATTCGAGCAACTGTCTATAGACCATCTTGTCAGCCCAAGAAGAAACCCATTCCCAGTAGCCCTCAGCCCAGCCCTGCTCCAAGCCCCTCCCCTGGGCAGCCCACTTTCTAGGAACGTTTTGGGAGGGTGGTGGTTGCCAGCTCCTCCAGTCCACGAGGAGCGTGCCCAGACAGTGTCAGTGCCCTCTGGGAGCCCTGTGAGGCTATGTCTGAGACGGGTGCAGAGACAGCCTGCCTGATGCAGACTTGCTCCTGGTCCTCCCTCCCTGCCCGAGCCAGGCCCCGTGTGCCAGCGTATGCCTGTACCTGAGGGCAGCCTGCATGGCTCTGAGGCCAGGCTGTGGCCCTCGGGGCAGTGGAGGGAAGTCACGCTGTCTCTCAGTGGGGTTCAAGCTCCCCTGGCCCAGATGTGTGTCCGGAGCCCCAGCCTGGAGAAGCGGCCTTGTCCCCGAAGCCCTCTCTCCTGCTCAGCAGCCAGCAAGGTGGGCGTCAGGGCCGTGGTTCTGTTCTGTCCCCTCCCCACACCCCAAGGAAGGGTCCTCTTGTTTCTCCTTGGGGAGGGGCAGCAGCTGCCTCCACTGGATACGTGGCAAGCAGGGTGGTAGCGATTCCACTAAGAGAATCCGGGAAGGCTGCCTTCTGATGTTTGATCCATGTTTTATCATCTGCTGCCTGAGGAGGCGGAGCTGTCTGGCATCTGAGGGTTTCTGTTGCCAGCCTCTCTGCTGCTCTCACTCCCCCCTGATAGACGCACCAGCAGGGACTCGGGGGCATCTTTGGACCGGTTCCCCGGGTAGACAGCGCCGCCCGGCCGGCCTGCCAGCTGCACACACCACCAGGCCTGACCTGCAAACGAAGGGGGCCCAGCTGGCGTTTTTAGCTGGAACAGCCTCGCTTTCTTTGCAGTGGGCCTGCATTCCTATTAGTTCTCATAAGTTGATTGTCTTACTCAGGGTGGGGAGACCTCCAGGCAGCAGCATCATCTGGGGTGTTTAGCACCAGCACGCCTTGTGCCTGGAACAGAAGTTTTTTCAGCCAGAATTTAAATTTTTCAGCCAGAATTTTCAGCCAGAGATACAGGTACACAACTGTATATATCAAATTGTGGTAAAACCATAATGTAAAACTTATCAGTTTTTAGGTGTACATTTCAGTAAAGTACATTCATACTCAATGGTGAAAGACTGAAAGCGTCCCCTCTAAGATTAGGAACAAGACAGAGATGCCCGCTTTTGGCAGTATATATTTTTAATGGAATTTTTCTCACAAGCATTGTAAAAATATATATTTAAAAATACACAAAAGCTGTTAGTATTCAGAAAAGGTCTACTCATTAGGGATAGTCACTTTTAGTATTTTGACATCCTTCTCTTCTTTACATATTTCAGATACTACCATATAAATTCAATTTTTAGGCATTTTTTTATTTTTAGAAAAAAGATACATGCTGATAATAATATTAAAGTAATATCAGACATTGCCAAGAAGGAAGTAAAAACCAGAGGAGCCCCCAAGCCGTGATGAGTGACACCCTCCCAGGTGCCAGGGCCCCAGCATGCGCACCTGGGACGTGGAGTGGCAGCTTTTGTCTGGCCTTTTCTTCATGGCTGATGTTAATGTTTCCCTGAACCACTAAGATTCCTCTGCACGTTTTAATTTCCGTATCTTTGTGTGACTGTGAATTGCCTAATCAATTCTAATTTTTGCTGTTTGAATACCACTGTCATAGCTACCTGCGGGCGTAGATCTTTCTAGATGTGGGAACCCCCTGGACAGGTGTGGACTCGTGGGGATGGGCTGTAGGCTGCTCCCCTGCATGTGCTCACACCAGCAGGGCCGGGCGTGGCCGGGAGGAGGCACCTGGGATCCAGGCTGTGACGGGTGGTCACTGGAAGGAGTGCCTTTCTGCCCGGGCAACGTTGGAGCCGCACCGGGCCTGGGGGGCAGCCTCCTGCACTAGAGAGCTTACACAGCAGGGCACCACACTTTCTTGAGCTTTTGAGAACCTGATAAAAAGGTAAAAGGCATCTCCCTAGGAAGACATACAGACATAGGATGTTTTGCATTTCCATGTCAGGGTCGGAGGCCCAGCTTCGCATTCCCGCTCCTGGTGCAGAGCTCTGGAGGAGGTCTGAGGGGCGAAGCGGGGGCCCCTGCACCTCGTACCTTTCTTCAGTCTCGTCATGTGACAAGATTCCAACACTCATCACGGGCCTTACAAGAAGAGCGACACCAATGTTTTATATACCCAGCCACCGTTAATGCCTCATACTGCTAGTGTCTCCATTTCACAGATGAAGAAACTGAGGTCACAGAGGCCGAGGTGAAGTGGCAGAGCCAGGACTTGAACTCTGGTCCCACCCAGGGTGGCAGCCCTGCCTCCGACCACCGCTGTGCTTTTTTTAACAGCCTTATTGAGATGGAATTTCCACACCATACAATCCACCCACTTTCAGTGTACGCCTCAGTGACTTTTAGCACGTTCGGATTTGTGCAGTCATCACCACATAGCTTTAGAACATTTTACACCGCCCCTCAAACGAAACCTGTACCCAGTAGCAGTCGCTCCCCGCCACCACCCTGGCACTGCTGCTCTACTTCCTATCTCTGCAGACTTGCCTGTTCTGGACATTTCACGTCAGTGACCTTTTCCATCTGGCTACCTTCATTTAGCATCATGCCTTTAAGGTTCGTCCATGTTGGAGTGTGTCAGAGTTTCATTCCTTTTTATGGCTGAATAATGTTTCAGTGTGGATAGGCCACATTTCATGTATCCATTCAGCCACTGATGGACATTTGGGTCATTTCACTTTTGACTGTTGTGACTGATGCTTCTGCTACACTTGTGATGCCTCGCATGGTTCTATGAGATCACCGGAGCTCACTGGCCTCCTCGCTACCTGGTGGCACTGGGTGGCCTGCCAGTCAGTCCATCCCGTTGGCCACGTTTCCTGCCTTGCCCTGTGGCCCCAGGCTGCAGAGCTGTCCCCTCCCCTGCAGCGCCCACAGGTGCAGTGCTGATGGTGTGCGTGCTCACTCCATGTGACTGCCCCCCACCCATCCTGGCGCCCCCGGGGCTGGCAGATGCTCTAGCATACGGCCACATCCTGTGGTTCAGACAGCACCGTTCCGGACGCCAGAGTCTCCATAAAGAGTGATGGGAGAGAAAAGCAGAGAACTAGAAACTGCACACCAGTGAGTTTTACCTGGAGCCACATTGACTGAGTCAGTAGATAGAGGTGCAGTCTGTTGCAGCAGGGTTCCTGAGAGGGAAATGATGTCTGATGCATCTCCTGAGGTCAGTTCCCTCAAGCAGGAGTGCCTGACGTGAGAAGCTCTAACCAGTGCATCTGATGGGTCTGTGTTGAGGGGCTGAAGTGAGAATCGTCTTCTCACCTGATGGTGAGTGCCCAGGCACTTGCGCTGCAACGCTTGGCGGGCGGGGGCCCTCTCAGGCACCACTTAGTTCTGGTTGGAATGAGACCCCACTCTTGGGAGTGATGGGCCTTTGGGTGCCTTTCTGGAGCCTTCATCACGAGGAGCACAGGCAAGGCAGGCAGCCCTGAGATGTTGAGGAGAACCGCGAGCTCCTGTGATCTGTGGACAGAGCCCTGGAGTGAGGGGCCGGCCCTTTGTCCAGCAGGGTGGAGGGATGAGCTGGGGTCTGCTCGAGTCCCCAGAGTCTGGCTCAGCTGGAGGAAGTGTCAGTGACAGGAGGCCTGGTCCCCCATCACCAGTTCCTGAAGACATTCAGATGATGGATTATTCAATATGTGTACTGGATTCGTTGACTAGCCACTTGGAAAAAAATGATGTCTAATTCAACCTCACTCCGAACACAAAAATAATTTCTAGGTGGAGCAAAGATCTAAACATAAAAATACAAGGATAACAGAACTGGAAGAGAATATTGGAGAGTATTTTCATAATCTGGGCTTCTCTTCATTGCCAAAACCAAAGAGAGAGAGAGTGAGTGTGTGTGTGTGTGTGTATGTACGTATGTGTATGTATATATATGTATTTATGGTCTCCACCATTAACGTTAAAAGAAGTGAAGTACAATAGGAAGCTTCCCTAGTGGTGCAGTGGTTAAGAATCTGCCTGCCAATGCAAGGGACACAGGTTCGAGCCCTAGTCTGGTAAGATCCCACATGCCACGGAGCAACTAAACCCGTGCGCCACAACTACTGAGCCTGTGCTCTAGAGCCCGCGAGCCACAATTACTGAGCCCACATGCCACGACTGCTGAAGCCCTTGCACCTAGAGCCTGTGCTCCACAACAAGAGAAGCCACCGCAACGAGAAGTCTGCACACCGGAACAAAGAGTTGCCCCCACTCGCCGCAACTAGAGATAGCCTGTGTGCAGCAATGAAGACCCAATGCAGGCAAAAATTAATTTAAAAAAAATTTTTTTAATATGAAATGAGTAGAGGATAAAGCAGGACATTCACAGAAGAGACCCACAAACCTGAAAAGATGTTTAACTTCAAGAATAACACAGAAATGAATAGTGAGAGAGTATACAGCTAACTCTTTTTCCTCAAATGATTGATAAAAATGAAGTGGGTACTGTCCACCCCGCTGATGGGAGGTGGCCGGCAGAGGCCAGCCGGCAGAGGCCAGCTGGCAGGGTACGGCCAGGCTGGACCTGGAGGGAGCGGGACCACCTCTCCTCAGATAGGACCAAGGCACCCACAGGAGCCCGTACGCGAGTCCTGGTGCCCACACACAACCGTGCAGGCCCGAAATACCTGTCAAAGGAGCCGATGCCCTAGGAAACGATGGGACGTCTCCATATGGAAATACATCGAAGCTTTCAAGGTGATCGTGGATCCTTCATGTGGAAGGGGTCCTGGGATACCGTGTGAGGTGCAACGGAGGAAGTTGCGCAAGAGGATGGAGAGTGGTGGTCACGATTTTGTTTTTTAGAAACTGATGTCTGCCTAGAAAGATGTCTGAGAAGGAGAATATCAAGCGTGAACAGCAGCTGCCTGGGAAGTAGAGATGAGAGGGGACACATCCACTTCTGAACCGCCTATCAAAATGATAAATCCACTTTATCATTTGAATTCCTTCCACAGATTCTGTAGTTTGTCATTTAAGTCAGGCGACTTTTTGTACCAATTCTGCGTGAAATGAACCAAATAGAACAGCATCATTTCCTCAAGTCTTCAGCTGGGTGGCAGAGAGCAGTTTGGTACAAGCGTCCCCCCCCACCCCTCACATCCTGACTCAGTGATTCCCTCCCTGCACAGTAGGGCCCTTGTCTTCTGGTTGCCCTTGACCTAAGCTCTTGCCCTTCCCCTAAGACCTGGGCTGGCCAGGGCCCCACCCCCACCCCCCACCGAGGCCAGGTCCTTGTCCGTGGCTCACTCACTCTGGGGGCGCCTGTGAGGCTGGATGCCCAGCACCCACCACACCACACCCACACACACGTTAGCTTTACAGGGGTCTGGCCCTCCTGATGGTGGTGGGAGTACAGGGGCAAGCAGGCTTTAGATCTGCACGCCTGCCCCAGGGCCCCCAGGACTGAGGAGCGTGATGTTCTGACCTCCCCTTTCCTTCAGGGTTCCTGCCTTGGATGCATTTGGCACCCACAGGCCTGGGGTCGTCTGCTCGTATGCTTTTGGGCCCTTCAACGTGGAAATGGCTGATCATCGTCGCTTTTTCTTTAATAAGAGTTTCTTCATTTTGTTGGTTTCAGTCACCAATTAACCTTTGTCACTTCCTTCCCCGTCTCTCTGTGCTTCGCTGGACACGGCCCCAGGGGAGTTCTCAGGTGTGTATCTCTGCTGTCTGTTTGCGGACCCTCTTCCCCATGGTGGCGTCCAGGTGGAGGGGGTGGCACCCTGGGACACCCCACTGCTGCTGCCCAGTCACCGCCAGCTGTGCAGCCTGTCCCCTCCCAATCCTGGTCCAGGCCACTAAGGCACACGTGCTTTTGCTCACCAGCCTACTGCTGCTCGGAAGCTTTTGGTTTGCTCCACCAGCCCACTGACAGTGACCTTGACAATTGAGGGAGAGCTGCTGTGCCCTTGACCCCTGTCTCTCTCTGTAGGCCATTTCTTAAGGTCCTACAGAGCCGATAGAGGTGGAGGGTAGTTAACTGGACACAGAGTACAGACTCAGTGCTGTGGCATCTCCCCTCTGTTGGGTACACCCTCGAAGTCAGGGGTCCTCTCCCCACGGGGCACATGGACCAAGCTCCTGCTTTTCTGCTTTCAGCAGAGGCTCTGAGGTCCTGCCCATCCCCGTGCTACTTCCCCACTATGTTCAAGGGCACCCGGGGCCTGGTCACAGCTCTCCCTCATTTGCAGAGACCTCTGTCCTTAGCCCCCACCCCCCACCCCACCACCCCACCAACCCAGGATTTTAGTGTAAGATGTCAGTTGTGTTGCCCTGATCCTCCACCTCACCACCCAAGGTAAACTTTCTGGAAGGAGTAGCTGGCCCCATCCCATCTCCCGCCCCTCCTGTCCCACTCCTGTGTCCACCCCTAACCCAGCGAGAATTAGCCCTGAAGTCCCCCCGCCTGCTTATCACACGGGCTTAACGCGCTTCTTTTCTCTCCCCTCCTCTCTCCCTCTCCTTCCTCCCGCCCTGGTCGCCCATCTCCCTGGGACTGGGACGGCGCCCATAGTGCGCGATGATTTTTTTGGTAAGGCCGAGGCCCTGTTTCAGTATGTGTTTCCCTGCTTCTGGCTTCCTCTGCCTCCCTGACACCTTCTCATGCTTCATGAGCCATTTGCTTTGTTGAGCCCGGTGGGGCAGCCGTGGGGGCAGTGGTATCTGTGGCTTCAGGGGTGGGGGTGGAGCCTCCAGCAGGCATGGTGAGCAGGCACCTGACTCCCTCAGAGCAGACCCTTGACGGGCTGAGGAGGGGACCCCAGCCTCTCTCAGCACCCCCCATTAGTTCAGGAAGGCCTGAGCCCAGTGCCTGCTGCATCCCATCTGAAGGGCAGGCAGGCCACGTTTGAGGCGAGGAGGTGAGAATAGAAACAACCAGCAGAACCCTAAGCTCGCCACACCGTGTGTGTGGGTCATCTCGTCTCATAGTTGTGTTAAGGCTGTGGAGGAGGGAAGTGAACGAGAGGAACAGACCTTGGGCTTCGAGGCAGTCCTGAAGGATTAGATATGGTGCTTTGGGGGTTTTGTGACACGCCTGCAGAGACCTCAGTCTGCGGGGCCCACTTTGGGGTCTGGCCATCCCCTCTGGGCACCAGCCCCCGGAGTGCTGTCCTCACCTCCACTCCCACCTTCTGGCTCCTGAAGGCCTGCTCCCAGCCTGGTGGAGGGCTGCACCTGCCATGGACCATCCCATCTCCTTGGCCAGGGCTCTCTGTCCCCATCACCACAGCTCCAACCTCCATTCTCCGAGGCGGCAGCTCTGAAAAGGGTCTGCTTCATGATGGCCTGGAAGTCACAGGGCTGGGGGAAGGCAGTGATACTGGGCCAGGGGTGGGCATTGATTGAGGAGGTTGCACAGAGGCCATAAGGGTACTGTCCAGGCCCTGCTGGTACCCAGACTTCATGTTGGTAGAGAGCTGTGAGAGCCCATCACTGAATTCCAGAATGTAAGCCCAGGGCTGCTGCATCCATCGGGGCAGAGGAGACCTGCTCATTGCCCTCCAGAGGCCAGTCTGAGACCCCCACGGGGCTCACACGCAGCAGGTCCTTTCCTGACTGCGTTGCTTGGTGGAGAGCCTGCCTCAAGACCGGCAGAGGCCTCTCTTAAGGTCGCCCGGCCTCCCCGGGCAGGCGTCTTCCTGCAGATCGGGCCTCTGTTCCTTATCCTTTCACATCAGCCCTCCCGGGGGGGGGCCATCCTTCCAGGGGTGGGCCGCCCCCCGGCAGGACGTCTGTTATTCTGAGGCAGGTGTGAGCATCAGGGTCTGGCTTCACCAGGCACACGTAATAACTCCATACCTTTTGTTTCAGGAATGGGCAAGGAAGTGGGGAATCTGCTGCTGGAGAACTCACAGCTTCTAGAAACCAAGTAAGGATGTTCTTCCTCAGCACCACAGTTACTGAGACAGCCCCCAACCAGGACCAGGGGCTCCTGTAACAACTGCGTTGGCCCAGCCTCAGGGCAGTCCCCAGGGAGGACCTGGACCCACTGGACTGAGCTCACCCCTCCTGGGGAGAGGATGGGGTGGTCACCTCCTCTCACCACTTTCAAGGCCAGGATGTGTCTGCTCAGATACACCAGGGTGGGCAGACTCCTTTGAAACCCCATCGCTTAATGTACACACCGGCTCACAAGGAGCTCCCCTCTTTCTGCCTTTTCAAAGAAACGCTCTGAACGTGGTGAAGAACGACCTCATCGCCAAGGTGGACCAGCTCTCGGGGGAGCAGGAGGTGCTGAAGGGGGACTTGGAAGCCGCCAGGCAGGCCAAACTCAGACTGGAGAACCGCATCAAGGACCTGGAGGAGGAGCTGAGGAGGTGAGCGGGGCTCCTTGAGGGGCGGGGCTCCCACGGAGGCTGGGCCACCAGGCGTGGAGAGCAGGGTCAGGCCCTGCCCAGGTCCCTCCGGTCCTCTCCGCACCTCTCCGCAATTCCCTGGCATCTGCTCTCTAGCTAAGCACACCCCCTGAGGTCATTCCTTCCCAAAGTGGCTCACTTTGCGTGCTCACTGCTCAGCCTCCTGCTCATCCCTGAGCTACATCTCATATTCGACCCATCCAGACCCAACTACTGTGTTGGCAACCCACCCCTCCCCTCTGGTCTCCACCATCCTCGGGGGAATAATCCCACACGAGGGACAGTGTCCTGTCTTGGGTGTCCTTTTTCTGGCGGCTGAGCGGGGCCTTCCCACTCCTCTCACACTATTACATTCGTTCAGGAGGAGGGAAGGGAGGATAATGGCCTCTGGCCACCGAAGGTCCCCCGCACTCCCCTCTGCTCCCCAGCCCTCAATCAGCTGAGGTTGGGTCACAGAGCCTTGCTGGGAAGCTCTGGGGTGTCCTCCCCAGCACTCTGCACGTCCCTGTGGCCTTTCTCTTCCAGCCTGATCCTCACCCCATTCTCCCAAAGTGGTGCCTTTGGCTCCAGACAGGAAAGGGGAGGTGTTAGGGGCGGGCCCTAGGCAGGTGGCACCTGTGCCAGGTTTGTGGGACTGGGAGCCAGGTCTCCTCTGGCCCTGCCTGAAGCCAGCACTGCCCTTACCTTCCCATTAGCAATTGACCACCTGAATTGGAGGTCCTGTTCCTTGGCTGGGCTTCAGGGCACATGTGGGCAGGGGTGTGGAGCCACCCGTCCCCAAGGCACTGGCAGGAATGCTCAGGGCCTAGAACCTGAGGGGAGAGCCCTGAGTGCAGCTGAGAGGTGGGACACATCCTCTGGGCCAGTGCCCAGTGGGGCCCTCACCCTGCCCCGCTTCCTTCCTCATCCTGTAGAGTGAAGTCAGAGGCCATCATTGCCCACCGTGAACCCAAAGAAGAGGTGGAGGATGTAAGCAGCTATCTCTGTACAGAATTGGTATATTCCACTATTAACATGTGGGCATGGGGGGTGGGCAGTGTGGGCGGGCTTCCCGGGGATGTGCTAGTTCTTCTGGGTCTCTGGCTCCTCCTCACCCTTCCTGTGTGATGACTGCACCCAGCAGCAGCCCCACCACCCCACTGCCCCGGTGACTTCGTACGGTCAGAACCAGCCCCCTCTCTGCGGGATGCCCCCTTACCTAGGTCCTAGCAGATGTGGATTGCACTGTCACAAGTGGGGTCTCCCTGCTTACCGGCCCAACTGCTGCCCCCCAGACAGAACAGTTTGAGTGCCCGAGGCCCTCAGATGCCTCATCTGTCCTCACAAACCCCCGGAGATGCATGGAATGTTCTGAGAAAAGCCCTAGGAGTGGCTGTAGGGAAGGGTTTGTAGGGGCCTTTGCCCTTCCCAGATCCTCTCCAGAATAGGGGCCCCAGCCCAGCGACCTGGCCGCCTTCCTTACAGAGAGAGCAGGCGTGGGTCTTTTAAGCCAAGGTGAAGTTTGGACGCCAACCTCACCACTCATCCACTGTTATTTTGGGGGTTGTGGGATGCACGTAACAGGATGCCGATCCCATAGCAGTCACTTGGGAAACTGTAGCTGTTCACCTTGCTCATCCTGCGCAGCCCCTCACCTCCAAATACTATAGGAAAGAAACAAAGCCGCAGGTGTATTAGGCAGCTGCGGCTCCTCAAGACCCTCCCACTCGGGCATGGAGGGCACCCAATTGGTGCCTTGACCTCCTGGTGGGGGGCCTGGGGCTGCCGATGCTCCTGTGAACTCCGAGTGCCGGTGGTGGGGCACGAGGGGAGGGCAGCCCAGGGCAGGGCTGCGTAAGGAGACAGTCCTGCCAGGGACAGCAGATCCCATGCAGATCCGCTGGTACAAGTGTCCAGCTCCGAGGCAGTGACCAGGGTCCTGCTCGCCAGACCTTCCCCAGAACCTTTCTTCCTGCTATGCCACCGTGGGCCAGTCCCACCTGTTAGCATTGACCGGTGGCATTTGGGATTGCCAGGGTGTCTGGGAGCTTGTAGGAAAACACACTGTGGGTGTTGTACCCCTCGAGTGTGTCATGTGACCTTCTGGAAAGAAGGGAGGCCCTTTCGGGGTGGTGGCTCCTGTTCCTGTGCCCACCCCTCCCCACCGCGTTTACCTGAAGCTCTGTGGGAAAGCGCCCTTGGGTGCGCCCACTCCCGGAGGCGGCCCCTTGCTGGCTGAGCAGCGGCACTCTCCCCGCAGGACAAAATCCCCATGGCGCAGCGCCGCCGCTTCACGCGTGTGGAGATGGCCCGCGTGCTCATGGAGCGCAACCAGTACAAGGAGCGGCTGATGGAGCTGCAGGAGGCCGTGCGGTGGACCGAGATGATCAGGTGGGCCTCCCGGCTCCTGTGGGCTCCAGAAGACACGCTCCCATCTCCATCTGTGAGCTGTGGTTGCTCTAGGAGGTCCTGGGGATGGGATTGAGGCTGACCACCCCTACACCTCCCTCTCTTCCGGGAGAATTAAGGGTGTCGGGTCATCCCTGGTGGAAGCCTGCAGGGGGCCAGCAGAACTGGGCCTCTGGTGCAGCCCTGGCCAGTGGATGTACCTGGTTTGTTGGGGCCAGTGCACCAGGGTCTCTCTAGGAAGTTACGGGTGACTCGCCTGGGACCCCCTCTTGTCTGATGCTCCAGTCCGTGTGTCCATGGGGAGGGTCCCAAGCAAGGGAGGCAAGAGGGGCCCGGTGAGAGGGGGGCTTGGTTGGACTGGGTGGGCATGGCTGAGTGGGGCCTCTCCCCCTGCCGTCCCCTGTAGAGCATCCCGAGAGCATCCAACTGTCCAGGAGAAGAAGAAGTCCACCATCTGGCAATTGTGAGTTGGGGGCACTGGGAGGGCACTGGCAGTGACTGCTGGGGAGGTCTCCCCTCAGGCCACCCCTCACCCCCTATGCTTCGGCTGGCAGCTTCAGCCGCCTCTTCAGCTCCTCCTCAAGCCCCCCTCCGGCCAAGCGGTCCTACCCCTCAGTGAACATCCATTACAAGTCACCCACCACGGCCGGCTTCAGTCAGCGCCGCAGCCACGCCATGTGCCAGATCTCCGCCGGCAGCCGGCCCCTGGAGTTCTTCCCAGATGAGTGAGTTTCCCAGGCCTGCCCTGCCCTTCCCCGCTGGCCTGCACAGGGGGAGTCCCTGTGTCCCAGGGCCCCTCCCCTCCAAGCTCTGAAGCAGGACCGGTTTCCACCTTGCTGCTTTGGTGGCTGTGCTCAGGGGATGGGGTCCATAGTGGGAAGGACACTGACCAGGCATCAGGGGTCACGACCTCTCCGTGCACACCGTGCTTACCCTTCCACCCCCAGTGGGAGCATTGGATGTCCCTCAGCAGAGGCTGTGCTCCCCCACAGTCCCTCCACTTAGTCCCAGAGGCCTGCGCCTTGCTCCTCGGGTGACCCCTAGCAGGCAGCCCGCAGCCATTTCAGGTGCCACCAGGGCTGTGGGTCCCTGCCAGCTGGCCCAGGGCAACGGCTGGATGTGGCCTCCAAGCCTAGAGCTGGGGAGAGCCCCCTGCCGTCAGATGGGCCCCCGGCAAGGACGGTCCAGGTCCAGCAGGGAGAGCTCCGGGGCGGCAGGCGTGCTCCCTGCAGACGCAGTAACCTGCCCTTCCTCCGCCAGCGACTGCACATCCTCTGCAAGGCGGGAGCAGAAGCGTGAGCAGTACCGCCAGGTGCGCGAGCACGTGCGCAATGACGACGGGCGGCTGCAGGCCTGTGGCTGGAGCCTACCAGCCAAGTACAAGCAGGTGCTGGGCGCAGGGCAGCATGGGGGGCGCCGCAGGCAGGGAGCCCCTGGGGAGCCCCGTAGGCGCCCAGGGCCCCAAGTCCAAAACCTGGAGGACCGGGGGTAGTGGACTGCAGCCCCACACATGTAAGCCGGCCAGGCCTGGCGCCCACAGCGCCCCTCTGCCTTGTTCCTGCAGCTGAGTCCCAACGGAGGCCAGGAGGACACCCGCATGAAGAACGTGCCTGTCCCTGTGTACTGCCGCCCTCTGGTGGAGAAGGACCCGACCATGAAGGTGAGCCCCGCGGAAGGCGCGAGGCTGGGAGAGGTCCCCCTGCCCCAGAAGCCCATGAGGCCGGACCTCATGGCCCTGTCCTCCCAGCTGTGGTGTGCCGCGGGCGTCAACCTGAGCGGCTGGAAACTGAGTGAGGATGACCCCGGGAATGGAGTCAAGCCTGTGCCAGGCCGCGACCCTCTGACCTGCGACCGGGAAGTAGAAGGAGAGACCAAAAGCAACCACGCGTCCCCCGAGAAGAAGAAGGTCAGAGTGGCAGGCAGGGCCAGGGCCATCTTCTGCTTCTGCCATCCCGATGGCTCTGCTATGACTAGTCTGGGTGGGAGTGACAGAAACGGAGGACAGCTGGGGACAGTGGCGGGAGACTGGGGTGGCCCGGTCCCCTGCCGGTGGGTGGGGCAGCAAGGAGGAGCGGAGGCTCAGGGCAGCCAGGCTGGAGCAGGTCTGTGCCTGCCCAGGAGCCGTGTGAGGGGCTTAGTGCCTGGAGGCTTCACTTTCTGTCCCGGCTCGATGTGGGGGCCAGTGACTTAATCACCGGGAGCTCAGCCTTCCTCTGAGGAAGGGAGGCCGTGAGTGCCACGACCTAGGCACAATGTGCAGTTCAGAGTTCTCACCGTCCTGGCGACAAGGGAGGACATTCAGGTCCCCTAAGGCCACGGGTAAGGCTAGATCCTGAGATTCCAAGATCCCCCCACTCGCCCCCCATTGCTGCTACAATAGTGAGTGCTCAGGCACCAGCCTGTCCCTGTGCTCGGAAACAGGCAAAGGAGCT
Source organism: Tursiops truncatus (assembly GCF_011762595.2). NCBI lineage: Eukaryota > Metazoa > Chordata > Mammalia > Artiodactyla > Delphinidae > Tursiops > Tursiops truncatus. The sequence continues at coordinate 36,750,467 of NC_047048.1, read as the reverse complement.
CCCTGAGGCGGACGCCACCTCCAGCCGCGTGTGGATCCTCACCAGCACCCTGACCACCAGCAAAGTGGTGATCATCGATGCCAACCAGCCGGGCACCGTCGTGGACCAGTTCACCGTGTGCAATGCCCACGTCCTATGCATCTCCAGCATCCCTGGTGAGTGCTGGGCCCCTGCTGCTGGCCGGGAGTCAATGCGGAGCGTCCAGGGAGGAGCTGTCTGAGCTCTCTGCTCAGTCCTGTTAATGATGCAGGAGGAGACCCCTGTATGACGCTCACCCGGTGACAAGGAGATGGGGTGGCATCACAAACAGCCCCTCCCTTCCCCCTGCACCCTCACCGGGACTGGAGCTCTGGGTAGGGTCCTGTCATGGGGGCTTCTCAGCGCGGGGTGACAGGGCTGTGACTCTCCCTCCAGCGGCCAGCGATGGTGACTACCCTCCGGGGGAGATCTTCCTGGACAGCGACGTGAACCCTGAGGACTCTAGTGCAGACGGCGTGCTGGCCGGCATCACCCTGGTGGGCTGTGCCACCCGCTGCAACGTGCCGCGCAGCAACTGCTCCTCCCGTGGGGACACCCCAGTGCTGGACAAGGGCCAGGGTGAGTCCTGGGCCTGAGCCCGGGCGGCCGTCTTCTCTCACCCAGCCAAGCTCACCCCTCCCTTCCACAGGGGAGGTGGCTGCTGTCGCCAATGGGAAGGTCAACCCATCTCAGTCCACGGAGGAGGCCACGGAGGCCATGGAGGTGCCAGACTCTGGGCCCAGTGAGGCAGAGGCAGCTGCGGTGCGGCCTGGGCCCCTCACAGAGCACGTCTTCACCGACCCGGCCCCTGCCCCACCCACCAGCACCCAGCCTGACAGGTGGGCTCTCTCAGGATGGGGCAGCAGGGGAGGAGGGGGGCGGGGACTGGCAGAGGTGGGCAGGGACGGGCTTCCATGGGCTGCCCTGGAGCTGCCATCCTCCCTGCAGTGAGAACGGGCTGGAGACGGACGTGAGCGGTGTGCAGCCTGAGCCGGAGCCCAGTGGGGACGCCGCGGGGGCCAGCAGCAGTGCTGCACCCACCATGTGGCTGGGAGCCCAGAACGGCTGGTAGGCTGGGTCTTGGGGGTCGGGGTGGAGAGGGTCCCCTGGGCGAGCCCCCGCCCACCGTGCCTCCTCCCGCAGGCTCTACGTGCACTCGGCTGTGGCCAACTGGAAGAAGTGTCTGCACTCCATCAAGCTGAAGGACTCCGTGCTGAGCCTGGTGTGCGTAACCCCCGCCGGGGGCCGGGGTCGGGAGGGCCGAGGGCAGCCGGCCTGAGCCTGGCTCACCACCTTCCCATTGCAGGCACGTAAAAGGGCGAGTGCTGGTGGCTCTGGCCGATGGGACCCTGGCCATCTTCCACCGAGGTGAAGGTGAGGCCTGGCACGGTGGGTGGGGGAGCAGCATCTGACGTCCAGGCAGGGCGTGAACCACCCGCACCGTGAGCAGAGGTGGCCTGGCCAGGCCTGAGCAGGGGTCGCGGGCTCTCTACAGACAGCCAGTGGGACCTGAGCAACTATCACCTGATGGACCTGGGCCACCCACACCACTCCATCCGCTGCATGGCCGTCGTGTATGACCGCGTCTGGTGCGGCTACAAGAACAAGGTGCATGTCATCCAGCCCAAGACGATGCAGATTGAGGCAAGTGCAGGCTGGGGCTTCCACACACCTTCTAATGGACTCTGGTGGGGGCTTCGTGGGGTCAAACAAAATGCACTTAGGGAAGTGACTGGTTCATCCAAAGTCATGGGCCAACAAAGGGCAGCTGGGCTGTGAATGCCTGTCTTTCTGGAGCCCACCTGCTGCTTCTCTCTGAAACAAGCAGATCGGTGTCTGAATGGGCTCCCCCGCACCTCCCTCAGGCACTGCTGTGGGGTGGGGCTGGGGTGCTGGGGCTCCTCCTAGGAGCCAGGACCCAAGGGAGCAAAGAGGCCCTAGAAAGGTGCCCATGAGCTGCTTCAGGGACTCTTGGCCATGGCAGCTTCAGGGCCCCCCACCCCATTGACGGGCTGCCCTGACCCCACAGAAGTCGTTCGACGCCCACCCACGGCGGGAGAGCCAGGTACGGCAACTGGCGTGGATTGGTGATGGGGTGTGGGTGTCCATCCGCCTGGACTCCACGCTGCGGCTCTACCACGCCCACACCCACCAGCACCTGCAGGACGTGGATATTGAGCCCTACGTCAGCAAGATGCTGGGTGAGGGGCCACCCCAGCCGGGCATGTGGGGGCAGGAGGGTCCCCCGAGCCCTCCCCGCTGACCCGCCTCCCCCCACCCCCAGGGACAGGCAAGCTGGGCTTCTCCTTCGTGCGCATCACAGCCCTGCTCATCGCAGGCAACCGCCTCTGGGTGGGCACCGGCAACGGAGTTGTCATCTCCATCCCGCTGACTGAGAGTGAGTGACCCACAGACATCTGTAGAGATGGCCTGGCTGCCACTCACAGGCGCATGTCAGGGTCCCAGGGGCAGGTGCGCCCTGCCAGGACAGAGGAGGACGCGGGCTGCCCTAGCCGCAGCCATCCTCAGCCAGTCCCTCCTGTGACTTCTCTCCTCTCTCTTCCATGCTCCGCCCCTCACCTCCCCCAGCTGTGGTCCTGCACCGAGGCCAGCTCCTGGGGCTCCGAGGTAAGTCCAGAGCGCCTGCCTCCTGCTCTCAGAAGGAAGCCCCCCACTGTGGACACCCTGGGGGCTGAGGCTGCCCTTGCCCCTCGGACTGGCTCTGGCACCAGGCAGGCCCCACCCTCTGCCCTCGGCTGCTGGAAAACTGGTCCTCCCAGTCAGCAGGTTCAGCCCCTCCGGGACCCTCTCTCTCCAGCCAACAAGTCGTCCCCCACATCTGGGGAGGGGGCCCGCCCAGGAGGCATCATCCACGTGTACGGAGACGACAGCAGTGACAAATCAGCCAGCAGCTTCATCCCTTACTGCTCCATGGCCCAGGCTCAGCTCTGCTTCCACGGGCACCGTGACGCTGTCAAATTCTTTGTCTCCGTGCCAGGTGAGGGGCCGGGCCCCACTCCCCGCAGGGCTGCAGCCGCGGCCTCCCTTCAGGAGCCTGTGGGGGGGGTGCTCTGGCTGCCCCGCTGAGGTCCCTGTGCCCCGATGACAGGGAACGTGTTGGCCACTCTGAACGGCAGCGTGCTCGACAGCCCCTCCGAGAGTCCCGGGCCCACTGCCCCCACCGCAGACACCGAGGCCCAGAAGCTGAAGAACGTGCTGGTGCTTAGTGGCGGGGAGGGCTACATTGACTTCCGCATCGGTAAGTGGGTGCCGCTGGGGCCCCAGGTGTCCCCGGACAGGGGTGGCCCCTTCATGGCAGCTGTGCTCTCTCCAGGCGACGGAGAAGACGATGAGCCCGAGGAGGGTGCAGGGGACGTGAGCCAAGTGAAGCCCCTGCTGTCCAAGGCCGAGCGCAGCCACATCATCGTGTGGCAGGTGTCCTACACCCCCGAGTGAGGCTGCGGCCTGCCGCCACCCCGCCCCGCCTGATGCCATCTGCCACATGTACATACAGCCCCGCCCACCTGCCCACCACCCACCCAGGGGGCAGCCTGCCCGCAGGCAGCCAGGTGCCCGTCCACCCCACTTCTAGCCTCTCAACCTGCAGCTTTCACCTTCAGTCCGGGCCTCCCCATGAGCTGGCAGAGAGCATAGGGTCTGGCTGGGAGCGGGTAGTGGGGTGGCGTCCTGACCAGGGAGGGGCAGAGCCTCTCGGGACACCCTCTCCCCAGCAGCTCCTGGCTGGCACCCAGCCCAAAGCCCTCCAGGCCCGAGGGCACTTCAGGGCCAGAGCGAGGCAGAACCCCAGGGTGGGTCGGGCCAGGGAAGCCCCTACAGGTGGCTCCGAGCTCCACCCTGGGCTCCCCACTCCAGTCACTCATTCCCAGGATCTCTCCAGGGAGTCGAGCAGGGACTTCACCCCGCTGAGTCTTCCCACCCTGAGTTCACTTGCCTTTGGCTGCTGCCCATGGGAGTGGGGATCCAACCCTCAGGGAGTTGGCCCAGTTGCTAGCCTTCCCTGGGCTCCCCCTCCCCCATCCCTACCGCCCTGGGAACTGGCATGAAAGCATGTAACCAGGCTCCCTGGGGCAGCTGCCTGAGAAGACACACACACACCCTCATCCCGCTCAAGCCCCATAATCGTCCTGTGTGGTGGGCTCTCACTGGCCCTCACTGACCTGTGTCCTCCCCGACCCTGCTAACTCTCCCTGGGTGAACACTCACCTTGTAGGAGCAGGCCCCTTGAGTCCCACCCCTCCCGGAAGCCCCTAGGGTGGAATTTCTCAGGCTGCCAGGGCAGGCCCAAGCCTCAGGAAGAAGGGGAGGCCCCTGGTCTCTCCCGGGGTCAGTCCTTGGATGTAGGCTCAGCCTCAGGGTGATGGGGAAAGGTGTGCTCCAGGGCCTGCCTCCTGTGCAGTCTCCAAGGAGCCCAGCTCCCAAGACACGCTACTAAGTGCCTAGGGATAAGCGGTGTGGCCTGCTCCCTTGAGGGCATCTGATGATAGGCCACCGAGCAGAGGCCCAAGGGTTAAGGACAGGAGCCGCCTCCAGCCGGTTCTCGGCGATGGCGCGTGCCTGCTTTGAGGGGCACCGCCCTGGACTGCCAACTCCCCCACCTGCCCAGGCCTTATTCCTGTTCCTCGAGGCACCGATCAGGGCAGCCCCAGGCACTGCTGCCCACCCACCTCCCACCAGAGAAGCACAGATCTTGGGCAGCCATCCCACGAGCCCAGCTGGCCACTGCTGCAGCCACCAGCAGCTGCAGGCTTCTCCCCACCACCCTGCCACTCTCCACTGTGATGTACGTCAAGTCCCTTGTCTGTCCTCACAGGGCCTGAAGTGACTCGGGGGTTAGCTGGGTGGGTGCAACTGGGTGACACGATTCTCCTCAGGCTTTGGCCCTGCAAGTGAACCTACATATCTGCTCTGTAAGTAATAAATGTCTTAACATCATGCGTCTGTGTCCCTGAGCCCAAACCAACTGGAGCACAAAAGTTTTCCTCAATTTATTATAAAAAGAAGTACTGGGACAAGCAAAGTACTACGGTGGCACCCTGCCGCATTCCAGACGTGCTGTAAACAGGCGCAGGCCGGGCTGGGCCTCCTGAGAACCTCAGCCAGGACAGGAAGGCCTGTAGCAACCAGAGCTCCGCAGGCGTGCACCACCTGCCCTCCTGTGCCCCGTGCCACAGGAAGGGTATTCTGAGCTCCTAGGGGTTGGGTCCACACGTGTGCACACCTCCGGGGCCTGGAGAATGCGGAATCACCCACAGCCCACTGCAGACGGGCACATCTGCCCGACCGGCTACTCGTACAGCCAGTGCCCGGCGCTGTCCTCCCAGCACAGAAGCTCGTCTGCGCGGAACCAGAGCGCTATCTCGCGGCGGGCGCTCTCCACCGAGTCGCTGCCGTGAATCACGTTCCTGTGCAGGAGAGGCGCGGGTGAGCGCAGGCCCGGAGCAGAGAGGGCCCGGAGCAGAGAGAGCTCGGGCAGAGAGCCCCGCGCAGCCCGGTTCGGGGAGTTGGAACCGGACTTACTTGCCGACCTCGATGCAGAAATCGCCACGGATGGTACCGGGCGTGGCGTCGGCCGGGTTCGTGGCCCCGATGAGCGCCCGCGAAGCGCGCACAACGTCCAGACCCTGCCACACCTGCAGACGGGTTCCGGGGTCAGCACGGGGTCAGCGCGCCGCCCTCCCGCCAGCCAGCACTCACCATGGCCACCACCGGCCCGGAGCCCATGTACTTGACCAGGCGCCCGTAGAAAGGGCGCTCACGCAGCTCGGCGTAGTGCTGGCGCAGCAGCTCCTCGGAGGCCTGGGGAGGGAGGGGGGAAGGGACGCGTGCTCCTGGGACCCCCATCCCCCACGCGCGGGGACACCGTCTCCCCCTGCACCCCACCCCGCCGCGCTCCCCACGCCCGGGGACCTCTCCCCAACACCCCCGTCCCACTCCCCACGCCTGGGGACCCCGGCCCTCACCAGCACCAGCTTCAGCGCCACCAGCTTGAAGCCCTTCCTCTCGAAGCGCCGAACGATCTCGCCCACGAGCCGCCGCTGCACGCCGTCAGGCTTCACGGCCAGGAAAGTGCGCTCGTGCACGCCGGTGTACGCTGTGGGAACCGCCGGAGTAGGGGCGCATCAGACCCGGTCGCACCCCCTACCCGCCCCGCCCAGCCCGCGCCGCTCACCCGCCGGGAAGAGGTTGGCGAAGATGGTCAGCACCAGGCAGATCATGATGGCGGCAACGGGGCTCGGGCGGCTCGAGGGCCGGGGCGGGGGAGACGCGCGGGCCGGGGCGGGGCCTGTGCTTAAAGCCGCCTGGTCGCCGGGCGCCGCCACCTCGGCGGACGCGGAGAGGGGGTGCCTGTCGTTCACGCCGACGCCGGGACCTCTGCGGCCGCGCCTGTGACTCCCGAATCCCCTCGGGTCTCCCCACCACCGGGCGCCTGCGCGGAACTCCTCTCACCACCCGGCCGTAAGCAGCAGTGTCAGCCTGCTCCTCCCCCACAGCCCTGCCAACAGCCCGCTTTGGTACCCCAAACTCAAAAAAGTCACAACCCAGGGCTGCTTCATGTGCCTTTATTCGCGTTCAGTTTCTACCTGGGTCCCGGCAGAGGCAACAGGTCATAGGGAGGGAAGCCAGCGTGGAAGTGACAGGAGCCAGCAGCGGGGCTCCAAACCTGCGGCTTTCCCCCAGCAGCCACCTCCTAAGAGGCCCCCTCAGTCAGATCTGCGTGTTGGGGCAGCGGGGACAGAGGAAAGACACAAGGTGCAAGGTCTGACCCCACCCTTTTCCAAGAAAATGTAGAACCTCAACAAGTCACGGGGAGGTAGGATCCAAGCTCCCAGGGGGCTGCTTCAGGTGTAACCGAAAATGGTGGCCACTGCCTTGCACCCTTGCGGCAGCCTGCCCGCTCTGGCATTTTAGACTGCAGTGCCCTTGGTCTTTCTCTTCGACTCCTGGTTCTCAGGATAGTCCCAGGGATCAATGCGTATCCTCTTCAGATTGAGCATGGGCTCCTCCGTGCTGGTGTCTCCATTTCTCTGTCGCTCTGCTAGAATCATTGCGCGGAGGAGCGGCGGGTAGGGCACAGTGCGCAGAGTGTCCTCCGGCGCCGGCGTGAAAGCGGTGAAGGCTTCCTCCTCGTGCTTGGGCACCAGCCGCCAGTCGTGGTACATGACCTGTTCTATCTCCCGAGCCTCACTCTCCGTCTTTCCTGGGGAAAGAAGAACGAGGCTTCTTGCACACACGTTGACGGAACAATCTGTTGCCGGCAGCCTCCCCACCGGGTTTGGACGCCTTACCTTTGAAGGTCAGGACGCCCCAGGCCTTCCCATGGTCCAAGTTCTGCAAAGCAAGTGGGGAGGAGATCAGCTCAGAAAGCTCGCTTGCCCAGGGATCGGGCGACAGGATATGCCGTCCCACAAAGTCGCGCGCAGAGGAGACAGTGGTGCCCCGCGGTGCCGGAAGCTGAGGGGTGGGCACCGTGCACGCACCTGCGCCGTGTAGTCGGGCCGGACCCGCGTGAGGCGCCAGTAGCACGGCTCGTCGTGCTGCCACAGCCAGGACTTGCGCGTGACAAGGCGGCCCAGGCCGAAGAGCGGGAGGCGGCCAAGCAACTGCAGGAGGCGGCTCTCGCGGCGCACATCGGCCCAGGCTCGCGCGGGCAGCTTGCGGCCCGAGTGCGGCCGCGTCAGCGTCTCGTAGTCCAGGGCGTAGCGCTCCGAATCGCGCGGCCGCTCCCGCTGCTCGCGCAGGGCCCGCACGCGGCGGGCCAGCTCGGCGATCAGCCGCGGCCCCACCTTCTTCCGCGCCATGGCCGGGCAGCCTCCGCGCTCCGGCCGGAAGATGCCACCGCGCGCCGCGGGGCGAGCCCGACGCCGGAAGCGGCGGGTGTCCCCCGCAAAGGCGTCCGGGCGCTGCCGGAAGGGGAGAAGAGGCCGGGCGGGCCGTGGCGAGGGCTGGGTCTGGGAGGGCTGGGGGCTCGCGCCGGGGCCGGGGATAGCTGCAGCCCCCGACCTGGGAGATATCGGACTCGGACATCGAGGGCCCCGCGGGCGAGGAGGCCGCCGCCAGGGTCCGAGACCCGGCGGAAGAGCACAGGGCGGCGGCCGAGGTGGTGCGGCGGCTGCGGCCCGAGCAAGCCGTGCGGCGCCTGGCGGTGCTCATGGACCCAGGTGCGGGCGGGCGCGGGCAGCGGCCCGGGATGGGGAGCTCGGCCTTGAGGAGCTTGTTTATCTGCGCTCTGGGAGCCGGACGGGAATCAGCCGGACGGGAATCAGGACGGGAATCAGTTGTTGGTAACACGCTGTGCAGGCTGTGGGGCTGCTGTCCCCACCCAAGTAGTGTCCTGTCGTGGGGGAAAGAAGGAGTGACAGCTGACTGCCCCTCTGCCCCATCCAGCCATTCTGGAAGATGCCGGTGCCGACATCCTGATGGAGGCTCTGGACGCCCTGAGCTGTGAGTGCCGCGTGGAGCCCGAACGCCCTGCATGGAGCCTCGGGTGGAGCAGAGTGAAGCCAGACCCTTGCTCCCTCAGTGTGAGTGTCCTGGGTTTATGGAATGCAGCCCTGGGTTGGGTGTTTTATGTGACAAAGCTCTTTTGAGAGGCAGCTGCAGCAATTGTGCACGTTTTACATACCAGTAAACGGAGAACGGGGAACGCTGAGTGAGTGATGCACAGGCCACTTTTGGTAAGTTGCGGGCTGGGAGCCAGAGCCTGAACGCAGCTGCTGCTGATTGATGCTCCATCCCATCCAGGCTGTGGCCACAGGTGTTGCTGCCTGGCAGACCTGCGCTGCTTTTAGTCTCAGTAGAAGGTGGGACGCTGGGTTTCTGTAGAGCAGTCCGGGAAGAACCTGCGCAAGCCTCAGGACTCCTGGGGTGCCCAGGCCATGGCCCGGGGTGCACGAGGCCACGGGTGGGCAACAGCGCCGTGTATGTTCCCACAGGTGCCTCCTGAGGTGTGGGCTGCGGATGAGCAGGACCGGCTGCTGCTGCTGGAGCCTGAGGAGTTTCTGCAGGGCGTTGTCCAGCTGACCCAGGTGCGGGAGGGAGGGAGGAAGGAGTAATCCCTGACCACAGATCGTGAGGGGCTGGGTTCCCTATTTTGGATGTTGTGGGTGAGATGGGGGAAGCCAGCCGGGCTCTTGGCCTGGGAGCAGGTGGGAGCCACGGCTGCTTCTTGAGGGTAGAAGCCAGGATAAGGAGGGTTCTCTTGAGAACTGAGTCGGAAGTCAGGTGGTAAACTGCTGAGAGGGGGCCTGGGGACTAGGGCTGCAGGCTGGCTGTGCAGTCCACCTTGTGACACCCAACCGCTCAGCTGCCGCCTGGCGGGAGAAATAGGGATTGCTCAGCTGATGTTTGCACCAGAGCGTCATTAGGTTAGACCCTCTGCCAGGTCCCAGAGTTCAAGGTTCTCTGTTTATCAAGCACCTGTGTATGTCAAGCAAATGCCAGGCTGGGGTGCAGAGGTGGACCAGGAATGGGGAGGAGGGTTGAGTCCAACTCTTCTAGGAGCCTGGGGTGTGCCCGGGTTCTTTCATAGATCTTCTTGATCATGTGGAAGGCACAGAGCTAGATTTCTAAAGAGAACTGGTTGGGCGGAGGAGTCCACCCCTGTTTCCTCCCAGCACTGTGGGGTTGTTCTTGGGCTCACTCCCCTGCTTCCTGCAAACTGGTGGTGGCCGGTGGGCCCCGCCTGCCGCGGCCCCCGAGGAACAGGTATGGTAAACCTTCTTGGTTTGCAGACATGTGGCCCAACCTGTTCTGTGCCCCGGATCAGTCCTGAGAGCCCTGCCTGCCTCCACCTGGCTGTCATTGGGCTGATGTTTACCTGTGGTACCGGTCACCCTAACACCCTTAGCCAGCCTGCCTGGGATGGGAGAGTTCGGGCGAAAGGCAGGGGTGGCCCTGGGGGCTGGTGTCACAGCTAACCCTCTCTCTTGGGCGGGCTCTGGGGGGCAGGAGGAGAACTCATGGAGGGTAGGGAGCCAGAGGGATGGTTACCTCTGCATAGGTCTTACCAGTCCAGTACCCAGGAGGCATGGCAGCCAGAGCGTCTAGTGGTGACTCGTGCCTAGGTGGCAGTTGGCTGGCCCGAGGTGGAGGAGGTGAGGACAGTTGGGTTGGGCCAGATGGTTGGCATGGGCTCTGGCCCTTGGGCTGCTCTCCGAGACCCAGCAGGGGCTGGTTTGGCACGGGGCGGGGGGGGGGGGCATTTGGGGTTGGTCTCAGCTGGGTGTCACCCATGGGAACTCTCTGACCCACACCCACAGGCTCATCTCCTTCTCAGGCCCTGGTGCTTCTGCAGCTCTGGGTAAACGTGGATGTGCTGTTGGTGGCCTCCTGGTAGGAGCTGAGTCAGCATGTGTGTGCCTTCACCAAGGCCCTCACCCAGCGTCCCTTCAAGTGTGTGACCCTCACCCTGCTGGGGGCTGCAGCGGGAGGGATGGGAGTGCCGGGCGGGGTGGCAGTGCTGGGCAGGGTGGCGCCTCTCTGGCCTCTAGAGCAGAGGGGGCTGTGGGTTTTGTTGAGCTGGGGGCGGGGCGCTCAGTAGAGGTGATGAAGAATCTAGGCACTTCCCTGCATCCTCCCCTTCCCAGGCAGTCCCGGGAGTTGCACCACCGCGTGCTGGGCAGCAGCCGAGAAGAGTGGCAAGAGATGGCACCGGCCTGCGGGGGGCCTGCTGGCAGCAGATCAGGCAGTTCAACTGCGTCAGCCCGGCTGTGGCCAATGCTGTTGTTGCTGCCTTCCCTTCCCCCTGCCTTCTGCAACAGGTGGGCCCCCCGCCCCCCAACCAGACTCCCAGATATGGAGGCCAGGTCCCCCGAGGCCTGCCCCGCCCATCCCCATGCCCGCCCTAGGTGTGCGTGGCCTGTGGCATGGAGCAGGGGTGCCTAGCCCTCCTGGCTGACCTCCCTGTGAGGATGGGCAAGGGTGTGCGGCCCCATAGGTTGGGACCTGACCTCTCCTGCTGCATCTGCCTCTTCCTGATGACCACCATCCCCGACCTCCCGCTGGACCTGGGCTCCTGACCACGCCTGTGGTACCTGACGGGCCCTTCTCCCACCTACCGGCAGGACTGAATGCAGCCCGCCCAGGGAACAGACTAGAAACCACGAGCGGTGGTGTGCGGGAGCAAGACACTCAGTATGACCTGCATCGGGGCTCTCAGACAGGTCTGACCCCAAGATGGGGGCGCAGGAGGGGCAGCAGAGAAAGTTCTTGTGTAACTGGGATGGGCAGAAGAGGAAATTCTTTCTCTCCAGGAGATGCCAAGCCAGCTGGAAAGTCTGGAGAAGATGTGGGCAGGGCTCATATGCCCTGGGCCCTGTACACACTGGCAGAGGGGCTGCTAGCCAGCTACGACAGGCAGGAAGGGCTGGGCAGCCTCAGGGCCCCACAGGGCAAATGCCGGTCACCTGGAGGCTGCGGGGGCGGGGGAGGCAGGCCCCTTCAGAAAGGAGAAGTATTAAGACAAGGTCTTGAGGGAGAAAAGAGAACCAGGCCGTGACTCCTCAAGGGTGTTGTGACCCGCCCCCCCACAACAGGAGAAAAGCTGTGGACACCTGTGAGCCCCAGGCCTCAGTCCGACCCCTTTCATTCCATGGGTATGTAAGCATCAGACATAAACTCTAAGTTTATTACGGTCGTTTTCAGCCTCAGACGAGAGGAACAGCAGCTGACAACATGCAAAGCAAGTTAAGAAAAACCCAAGGCCGGCGGCGACAGCAGGAAGAGCCGACCTCTCACGAAGCCGTCCTCCTCACAGGCAGCAGACCAGCCTCCCAGGCCTGCAGCCTGAGTCCAGACATGCTGGGGCAGCAGCTCCCCAGAGACTTCCCAGAGAAGGAAAGTGGCTGCTCCCACACCCGGCACAGGAAGCAGACAGACTAGGAAGTCCGGGTCTCCGGATCACAGGGATAATGGCCCCGGAGCCCCTGTAGCAAGGCCTCTCCCAGCCTCGGGTGGCAGGGGGGCAGCCGAGACAAACCTTGGTTCAGTCCTCCCTCTGCTGTTGCCCTGGGGGTGGTCCAAAGGGAGAAACAGAGAAAACGCCATCCCAGCTGTAGAAGGCAGTTTTCACTGGGAAACAAGCTAGGTCCTTCGGCAGCGCTTCCTCTGGCAGCGCCGGGTCTCAGGGCTGCTGGGATTGGCCATGGGCGAGGGTGTGGGGGGCTTGCGGTGGCCGCAGCTCATGCTCAGGACCCAGCCCAGCTTGTGGTGCAGCACCTGCTTGAGGCCGGGCGGCAGGGGCAGGCCCTCGAGCGTGTCCCCAGAGTCAGGCCGCAGCTGGCGCAGGCGGTAGCAGCACAGGTATTGCAGGGAGGTGATGCTGGCACAGGAGCGGATCACCTTCATGCTGCTCTTGGCCGCCGTGGAGCACACCATTGGGTAGAACCTCTTGTTCTGCAGCTTGGTGGCTGCCACTCCTGGGGGTGGGGAGGTGGCACAGCCTGAACCCTAAGCTCAGGCTCTCCTAAGGGGACGAAGGATGCTGGGATTTCCACCTACCCCCCGGCCTTGCCCGGTTCTGGGGACCCCGAGACCTCAGGGATGCAAGGATGGCCTTGCAAGGATAGCCTTTCAGGGCCCTCAACCTCACCAGGAGCTCAGTGGCAGCCACGCTCTGCGGGCATGTGTCAGAGTCACCTCCTCACCTATGCACTTCCTGTTCTTAAAAAAGGTCAGCGTCCCATGCCAGGTGTCCAGGTGCACGCCAATGATGGAGCCCTGGCCGAACCGGGAGGAGAAGCTCGTCTTGTCACCCTTGTGGTGGAGGAGGCCTGGGGGCAGCAGGGTCGGGGTGAGCCCTGCAGCCTCGGGGCCCCCCAGCCCTGCCCACCCTGGGGGCCCCACGCACCCGTGTAGGAGAGGCCCCAGCTGTCCTCGTCCCGGCCGAGCAGGCTGCAGAACGTGTGGTGGTACTTGTCCAGGTCCACGTCCGATGTCCCGATGCCCACCATCTGGAAACGGCAGAACTGGCAGAGGGGGCTGGGGACCAAGGTGCCCGGCACCCCTCCCCCAACCCTGCCGGCCACTTACCATGTCAGTGCCATAGACGGGCGAGGTCATCTTGATCTCCCAGAAGTGCTGGCCCTCCCCCAGCTCCTTTGTACCCCGGATGGCCGCTGTGCCACAGCTGTATTCCATGTGGAAGTTGACCTTCCGGTTGTCACAGCTCAGCAGGGTGGCTGAGGACTTATTCAGGTCATCCCAGACCCAGTCAAAATCTGTGAGAGAAGAGGCCCAGGCTCGCCAGGCCCCCCCCCAGCCCAGAGGTCCGCCCACCCGCCGCAGGCCCCCACACTCACACTCGTCCTCCTCCCCGCAGCGGCAGTCCCTGCCCCGGTGGGCGGCGTGCAGACTGCCGCAGAAGGCCTCACTCTGACTGTCACAGTCGCAGAAGGACTCCCCAGTCACAGGCACGGCGCTGGGGATGGATGACGGCAGAGATGCATACTCGGGGTCGGAATCTGAGTCGCTGTGCTGAGGGGAAAGGGCCAGCTGTTCCTGCCTCCTGCCCTCTGCCGGCCCAACCGACCCCTTCCCCCACCTGCCCTGCCACCCACCCCAGGCCCACGGGTGAACGGCCGCACGCCCCAAGGAAGGGATCTGGGGCTTTGGCCTCAAAGGGCCTCCTCAGGTCTCAAGGGCTCAGCCAGCCAGCCACAGTGACCCTGGACATCTTTTCTGGCTCAGGAGCTGCAAGGGGGCCTCCTTGCCAAAGGCCTACCACGCCGGTGGCTTCCTGGGAGTGGAGTGGAGGGCCCCGGAGGCCTAGCCACTAATAAGCCCCAAGACAGGGCTGCATGTTTAGCCATCGTCGTTGTCCAGAGAACATCTAGATTGTGATAAATGGGAGCGTGACAGCAAAGTCCGTTGCTGACCTAATGAAGGCACCTGGTCTCCCCGTGGCAGCAGCTGGGCTCCAGGGGGGCCGATGGCCGTGGTCCCCTTGTCCGTGCAAGGGTGTGCTCTCAACCCCCATCACAGGACCCTGACGAGCAAGCCCCATGGTCTCAGGCTGTGGCAGGAAAACATTCAGTTGGGCCTTGGCCCTCTGCGTGTGGCTCTCAGTCCTCACCGAATGGACTCCAAGCCTTGAGGGCCTGATCTTGGCCCAGGGGCCAGATGCTAAGGCTGAGCTGGTCTGGTTCCGGGGACCAGCTGACCCACAGACCCTCCTGGAGGCCAGTGAGGGTGCCTCTGTACACCTTGTTGTTCCTGTTCTGGAGCCACGTGGGCCCCTCAAGACACCCACCCAGGCTCTGACATCTGGCCGACCAGTGAGGGCCTGGAGTCTCAGGCCCCAGGGGTGCAGGCAGCCTCTGCATGCCTGCTCTCTGAGCCCTCCCAGCTTCGCCTGGGGTCCTGGTGGGGCTCTGGCCTCCACCCTCACTCTCTTGGCCTCTGGGTGCTGCTCTGGGCCCCGCGGAAATGCCCTCTGCACAGTGGTCTGGGTGACCTGTTCAGACCTGGGAATCCTGCTGCCCTGAGAATCCTGCTGCCCTGAGAACAAAGCCCACAGACTTAACTCTCGTCAGAGAATATAAGACCCCCTCCTTGCCCAGCCTCCTCCTCTGCCCTGTCCACCCCTGTCCCCATGGGGCAGGAGTGGGGGTCTGTTTGCCCCTGGATGGCTTTTGGATACCATTTCAAAGAGGCTCTTTCAGCCTCTCATGCTGCGTCCTCTTCCTTCTCTTCCTTTCTCGTAGGCTTCCCTGACGCTCTCCTGGGTCCTGCTCACCTGCCTCCTCCCACCGGAACTGAGTTCCTTTGTTATTACACTCAGCCCCAAGTGCCACACAGGAGCTCTGGGAACCGATGGCAGAGACAGCTCAGGGAGCGAGGAGGCCGAGCCCCAGTTGGAGACAGACGCCAGCGAGGACAGTGGCAGCAGGCCCAAAGCACCCCGCTCACGGGGAAGAGCGATCCCCCACAAGCCAAGGCAGGCCCACTGCTGCCAGGGGAGACGATCCCTTCCCACTGAGTCAGGAGCCAGGGGCACAGACCTGAGCACTGCTGGCCCCGGGGGTCATACTGCTTGGCACCCACCACACAACCCCCCTGTGCAGAGGGCAGACCCGGCCCCACCACAAGCTGTAAGGAGAGCTTAGAGCAGCGGAGACAAGGACATGTGTGTTCGGCCTTCAAAGGTGCTGGGGTGACACGCTCTCTCCATCCACACGTGCACACAAGTACCCCGGGCCCATTAGGTGACCGGATGAGCCACAGGTGTGTATCAGACACTGCACCCCCAGCCCCTGGACGCCTCCCACAACCCACAGCGATGAGCCAGAGAGGCAGAGACAGACAGGAGAAAAGACTGCTCCAGGCCACGTGGTCAGTGGAAGCTGGAGGCGGGACAGGAATGCAGGCCGAGGCCTCTCGCTGGCCCAGGCAGGGAGCTAAGGGAGGCCCCAGGAAGGGGACCCAGGATGTCGCCTCCAATTCTGCCCCAAGCCCTGGTGCTTCCACGGGACTCAGCTGCCCTCACTGAGGGCTGGGGAGGATAGGCACTCGTCCCCACCCAGACACCTGGCTGAGCCAGGGCACCCAGGCAGGGTGGCTGTGACAGAGCAGAACCAAGTCACCCGAAGATCACCCTGAAAACAACAGAGGTGACTCAGGGCAAAGCCAAAGCCCAGCTCTGATCTGAGAGGTTCAGGAAACTGACTTGTGAAGCCCTCCCCACATGCCCCCCACGGCAGGCACAGAGGCCACAGAGCCCCACCACCCCACCCCTGTGGCGGGAGTCAGCGTGGTGAGGCTCTGGTTGCAAACCCCTCAGGTCCATCAGGAACCTCCACTGCAGACAGACAGCTGAGCCGCCCTCCTCACGGCCTCTGTATTACTGGGCCTTGCAGAGCTCAGGGTCCTGAGCACAGGAAGGCTCAGGAATGTCGGTCTTTAAAGATCAAAATTATTTTTTTAGATGCATATACACAAACGTTGAGTACAGACTTCAACAGGCAGAGAAAACGTCCAGAAGGTTGCACACAGAAGTAACAACAGCTACCCTTGAAAAGCGGTTGGGTAAATGGAATGGAGAAGTTTTCGTTAAATGAACTGACCAAAGTACCCACTGACACCCTCCTCAAAGAAAAAAGTCTACAGAGGAACGTAGTATATGCCTTGAGGTCCTGCTACCCAGGGCCACGTGTGTCCTTAACCGTGTGAAGAGCCTAGGGGAGCAGAAGCAGAGTGCACGCAGGGGACGGTCCGACAAGCCTGGCCCTGTTTTCTGCCCTCAGAGGCATCTTTCTCTTTCAGTCTCAGTTCAGGCAATATTTAGTCCAGCCATGCCCACCATGCTCACCCACTGGAACCTACCTGCCCATCAGAGTCGTAGCCCCAGTTGGTGGACCCTGCCAGAGCCACGGCCCGGGCATCCGCATCTCGGCGAGCTGCACTCAGGACAAAATGCCACGCTCTGCTGCTCCGTGGGCGCCTGGCCATGGTGGGCAGGATCTGGAAGGAAGCACAAGGTCTGAGCAAAGAAAGACATATGACACACCAGTAGGTCCCCCAGCACCCCCTGCACTTGGCCCCCAGACTGTGCCAGCCCACCCAGGGTCCGGAACTCTCTTCACAAGCTCATACCTCACTCCAGTGTCCGAGTACCTTGATGAAGCCCAGGTGGAGAGCATGGAATGCCATCCTGACATCCATGACTCTCAAATGCCTAGCTCAGCCCCTCTCCGAGCTCGGCCTCAGGATTGCAAGTGTCCCTCCTGCACATCCCTCAAGCATCTCAAACCTTGCCTGCCCCTCCTCCATTCTCCATTTTGACAAACGGCATCTCTAGCCTCCGAGTTCCTCATGCCAGACACACAGCAGTCATCCCCAACACTTCTTTCCTCCCTCCCACCACGGCCTCACAGCCCTCCGCGCCCCACACCGTCTCCAAAACATGTCCTGAATCCCTCTCCACCCCTGCTGCCACCTTGCCTGCCCCACCCGCACACAACTCGTCTTCGCTCTGGCTCCTCCCACTTCACTCACTACAACCGAGCTTTTTTTGAAATACAAATCTTAAAATTTTAAATTAACGAGTTAACTCCTCAGGGCTTGCCACTGTTCTTAGAATAAAGTACAATATTCTACAAAGCCTACAAGTTCCGGCCCTGTTCCGGCTGGTAGCTCTTTCCAGCCCTTTGCCCACAACGCTTTCCCCTCCCCTCTTTGGCTCTCAACTTCCATGCCCGACTTACAGTAATAAGTCGCCCTCTGTGATCGTCTACTTCCCGGCTCTGCCCTGGTTTGAAATCCCCAGAAGGGCCCTGCCACGACCCCGAGGGGCGGCAGTGAATTAGCGCAGACAGAGCTTTTGAGGGATAGGAGCCCGTCCGCAGACCAGGGTTGGTTACTGAAACTGGCCAGAGTGGGCCCGGCCTAATCCTCGCCCGCCACCGCCGCAGCAACAGTAAGCGCCAGGCCGTGCACGCGCAATGCACGACCCCGAGACTGACCCCGCTGCAGTAGGGGTTGCTTCCCCATCAGGCATCTCACTGTCTCAGGATCGGTGGGATTGCGGGGTTCCTCCCGCCCGCCGCCCCGCCCGGTCTGCGGCGCAGCGCCTCGGCAGCCTCGCCCGGCCCTGCCGCTGCCGATGCCGCCGCAGGAACAAAGGCGCGCCGGCCCCGCCGCCCGCAGCTCCGAAAGGTCGGCGGGCGCGGCGGGGTCGAGCCGGGCGGGGCGGCCGGGCCCGGGAGACCCAGGGAGGCGCGGACGCGGCCCGCCGCTCACCTGCAGCCGCCCTGCGCCGCTGCGCTCAACCCGGCCTGCTGTGCCCTACTTTCAGCTCCGGAGCTAGACGTAAACAATCCCCGCCCTCGCGGCCCGCCCCCTGCGCCGCATTGGCCCCGCAGCGTGCGCGGCTCGGGGCTACGGCGGAGGGGCGGTCCTCGTGGCACACGCCTCTTGCTGAGAGGCTGCTGGATCTGTCAATCCTGACCCGACGTCCCCATTGGCCACATCTCAAGCGGTCGGAGACAAGGCCCGCACGCCCATTGGACGCGGGGCGAGGAAAAGAAGCGGCCTCACGCTGGGGCGTTGACACGGAAGTGGGTCCAGGTCCTGTACGTCGTCTGCGCCGGAACTTTCGTGAACCCCTCGTGCGATCTGATTGGCTGAGGGTAGCGCAAGTGGGCCTATCAAGAGGAGTCGTGGGGGGGGTCGCGCTGCCCATTGGTCCGAAGGCACTTCACTCAGGCAGGGAGGCGGACTGTGCGAGGAGGAAGTGGCTGGAAGCCGTACGACCACCCGGGTGGGATGGAGGCGGCAGGAGGTGAGTGCGCTGGCCTGCGGGGCGTTCTCGGTCCGCGGGCACCGAGGGAAGAGGGAAGGGGCCGGCCCGCAGCTGCTGGTCAGGGCTCCGGGTTTTAGCACACCGTCTTATTTACAGTGTAAAGGTCTCAGAGGTGCTCGCGTGCGTCATTACGGCGCTTAGAAAGAAGTCTTGTTTGAATAAGGAACTCTAAGAAGGAGAAATTGGAACGTCACATACTCGCAGTTGTTTGTAGAAGTATTATTTTGTCTTTTAAGCTTTGATATATATATATATGTGTATATGTGTGTGTGTGTGTATATATATATATATAATTTAAAGGGAAGTTGCGTGGGATGGAATACGTACATTGGGCACGATAGGATTCTCACAGCTTAACCACGTTATCTTCCAAAAGATTTCAGGTCTGGTACCATGAGCACAAAGCTCTTACAACGCTGCATTCATCCATTGGATTATAAACGTAATACTGGAGAGAAAAACCTGAAAAAGTTTGTTATGATAAGGGCAGACTTGCTACAAGGTGAGAGGAATAGCTTCTAGATTGATGGATGAAAGTTTCTCTTTTAACTAAGGGGGAAGTACACATGGAAAGTAGGAAAGTACAAAAGCCTAACGGGCTTTGCAGTAAACCTCCCTGTGCCCAGAGGCAACTCCTGCTGTCCCTCTTATTTTTCTGGAAGGATTTTTTACATATAAAAACTTCCATATTTGTCCAGCGTATCAAATAGTCATGGTTTGGTTGAACCAGACTTAAGGTTTGACTGGGCTTTTTATCCATACAGAGGGCCCTTTACTTCCCTCCATGGGGAGATACTGCTTTCCTTTGCCTCTCACATCTAATAGGCACTCGGATTATCGTTGATGATCTGTTTATAAACTTTTTCAGTATATTTATAAGTGGAAGTTTCTTCTGGTTGGCTCCTAAGGATTGTTGTGTGAGAAGTGACTTGGGAGCAGCAGTGACTTGGGAGCAGCGGTGACTTGGGAGCAGCAGTGTCCTGTGTGATGCTCAAGCAGATAAAGTTCCCCAGTCCCACCAGTGAGGAGAGCAAGTCTTCACTGTTAGGGGCCTGGCAGTGCAGCACCCGCACAAAGGGCGAGTAGGAATCAGGACCCACATCTGGCTTGTTCTTTCCCTAGTTTCTACCAGAGCACCCCTCCCCACACCAAAGAAAGGTGAAATTGATTCCCAAGTAGTTTTTGATATTAAAGCAATTTAAGTAATAGCCTTTTAAGTTGATGCAGAGGTGGCCTGAGGCATGGTGTCCAAGGTATTTGTAGGCAATGATCTGGGTGGTTGGGGGGGGTGCCCTTTCCTTGTCACCTTACGAGATCTCTCGGCCCCCAGTACCAGACGGAGACCCAGGACAGGCGCTAGAACGCACTTGTGACAAGGACCTGCTGGAAAGCCAGGCCAGGAGCACTCTGAGTTTCTAGGGAGGCTTTGGTGGCGGGGGCCTTTGAACCTACCCATGAGAGATGGGTCAGGAGGGGGGTCAGTGTTTACTCACCTTTCGTTGAGCCCCTCCTGGGGACCTGGGTATGCAGTGAGGGTGGTGGAGTGAGTGAGCAGCTTGCTGCAGGCCAGGCAGGAGTCTCGATGGTGAGGTCCTGAGGGCGCTGGGGCAAGAAGGTGGGCATTTTGCCGGGGGTTTGAGGGTTGTTTGTATGCAGATGGCAGCCGCTGTGGGGAGGCAGGGATTGGAATGGTGAGTATTTACAGGGTGGCATTTCAGGCTCATTGAAAGGAAGAGCAGCTGGGGCAGAGCGACCAACAGGGCTTCCCAGAGTGGTTGGACCCGGGCCTGCCTGGGGCATGGCACTGATGCCTTGGCCACCCTTGCGTACCCAGGGTTTCTGAAGGCACGATCTTCAGCCATCCAGGTGACCTGACATCCGCACCCACACGATTGTGGTTGCTTCCCCAGACCTGTGGCCTCCCTCCTGAGAACTGGAGGCCAGGGCTGCCTTGAGTGCCTCTTCTGACCCCAGGGGAGGGGGTTGGGCACCTACAGTCAGACCTCAGAGCCGTGAGTGCTGCCCTGGCACAGATGTACCTCCTGACTGTAACGAGCACCCTGTTTACGTTAGTCTCCACCCATTTCCCTTGGAATCAGCTGGGAGTCTTTGGCTTGAATTGGCCTTGTGCGCATGAGCTCACAGGTGCACATGAGCTCACAGGTGTGCATGCTGGAAAGAGGAGCAGTTTGAGGCATTTCCTGCCCCAGCAGCCCCACTCCAGACAGAGTGGGAGCAGCCATTTTTGAGGAACTGGTAGGTTGGGTCTGGGGCCTGCTGGAAGCCCTTTCACAGGGGCGTGTTTGCTCACGCCGGGGTGATGGAGCAGGTCTCAGGACTGCCCTGGTCTCAGGATCTGGGATGTAGGAATATCTGGTGATCCCGCAGTGAATGAACATGGAGGGCAGCTGGTATGAAGGAGAGCCCTGCCCTCCTCCCCTGTTGTCCTTCTGACTAGAGCCTGGAAACCTGGCTGGCGTCCGGCACATCATCCTCGTTCTTTCGGGAAAGGGGGGTGTTGGGAAAAGCACCATCTCCACGGAGCTGGCCCTGGCCCTGCGCCACGCGGGCAAGAAGGTGAGTGCCTCCCATCTCCTGAGCCGCCACCCCTGCCCCTTGTGGGCCTTGGCCGGTTCCCTGCATGCCGCGTGGACGTCCCGCCTCCTTGCAGGTGGGTATCCTCGACGTGGACCTGTGTGGCCCCAGCATCCCCCGCATGCTCCAGGTGCAGGGCAAGGCTGTGCATCAGTGCGACAGTGGCTGGGTGCCTGTCTTCGTGGACCAGGAGCAGAGCATCTCCCTCATGTCTGTGGGCTTCCTGCTAGAGAAGCCGGATGAGGCAGTGGTGTGGAGAGGCCCCAAGAAGAACGGTAATGACCGGACAGGAGACAGCACTGTCAGCCTGCTGGCCTCCCCAGCTGCCCTCTTGGTGCAGAAGCCCCAGGGCTGCTGGCTCTCCTCCACACAGCCCTCCCCCCACAGCACCAGCCTCGGGTAAAGTTCGAAAGACAGTAGTGCTGGCCTTTTCATTTCCAGGACTCTCCCGCTGTGCACCTAAGCAGTCAGCCCGCAAGTATTCGGACAGCGGGCCTGGGGGGCAAGAGCATGAGACTCAGCTGTGAAGCCTTCAGCCACCTGGTCCATCCCCTGGGGCTCAGACCACCCAGTGTGGGGTGCCTGGTGGGGCTCTGGTGCCTTTGAACAAGCAGATGGCATTAAACTCCCTCTGGTGGGCAGAGCGAGGCTGCCGGGTGTGAGAGCAAGCTCAGGGTGGGGGCTGCTTCCAGGACACACCGGCGTGGCATTCCACCACAGGCCACCTCTCTCAGGCACAGATGCCTACCCCAGGAGGATCCGCACTAGCCATCCTCAGCTAAGGCCCGATCAGAAGTCCTAGGGGTGGGGTGGGGTGGGAGGGGTCTCCCCACCTTGCTGTACTCATCCTGCCCCTGGTGAGGAATGGCACACGCAGCTCTCGGGGTGCCCGGTTGTACCGGAACCCACAGACACCACCCTGCCCCAGGGCTGGGAGGAGGCAGCGGGCTTCGTGTGACCCCTTTGTGAGATCCTGCCTCGCCTGCTCTCTCCCCGACCCCGGGCCACCCTGGGTCTCCACAGCACTGATAAAGC
Source organism: Tursiops truncatus (assembly GCF_011762595.2). Classification (NCBI taxonomy): domain Eukaryota; kingdom Metazoa; phylum Chordata; class Mammalia; order Artiodactyla; family Delphinidae; genus Tursiops; species Tursiops truncatus. Next base: position 36,728,500 of record NC_047048.1, on the reverse strand, counting down.
AGTTTGTGTCCGATGTGGCCTGGGGGCAGCTGGACTACCTGGTTGTGGACACGCCCCCAGGGACCTCTGATGAGCACATGGCCGTGGTGGACACCCTGCGCCCCTACAGCCCCCTGGGGGCCCTCGTGGTCACCACGCCCCAGGTACTACGGGAGCACCCTCACCCTGGGGCAGGCGCTTTGCCCTACTCTTTCCGCTCATCTTGGCTGAGTTTTCGGGATGCCCATCAGCTGGTCCCGTCTCTTTCCTGGTCTCCAGGCAGTGTCCGTGGGGGATGTGAGGCGGGAGCTGACCTTCTGTAAGAAGGTGGGGTTGCGGGTGATCGGGGTCGTGGAGAACATGAGCGGCTTCGTCTGCCCACACTGCGCGGTGAGTTGTAGGAAGTCGCAGGAAGTCGGGGGTGTGGGTGGTCGGCCTATCCCCTTTGAGGGTGGTGAGAGGCCTGGAGGTGGACCCCTCACCTCTGTGTTCTAGGAGTGCACCAACGTCTTCTCCAGGGGAGGCGGCGAAGAGCTGGCCAGACACGCTGGAGTCCCCTTCCTGGGTAAGCGAGCCAGGGCTGCCCCGGGGCCCCTGCTCTAGGTGGCCTTACCTCTCTACGCCTCCTGCACCCAGGGAAGAGGAGAGGAGGGTGGAAAGTCCTGTCCTCCCTGAGCTGCGAGTGTCAGCTCATCTCTAACAAATTGGTTCCCACCAACTGGAGAGAGGCAGCCCCCCAGGCTTTGAGCAGGTGTCTGCGGCTAAGACACCTGCTGAGACCACGGAGGTGCAGAGGGGCGGCCGAGGCTCTGCAAGCCTGTATCAGGGACGCCAGTGGCACGGGACCATGTCCCCAGCACTCACCCTGTGCTTTCTTACAGTGGCCGGAGCCTGAGAGGTGGTGGGGCCGGGCCTGCTGGGTGGGTTGCTGGCCGTTCCAGTGGAAACTGAGGCCAAGAGTACATTCCTGCCAGGCACCTCAGCAAGAGGTGTCTGCTCTCGGTTAAAGCGGCACTGCCAGTGGGCTCCTGGGCCGTGGGGAGTGTGGACGTGGCCTCCCGGCCCCGGGCTTTGCTCTCACCACCTGGCCCCTTCTCTGCCCCCTTCCTTTCTCTCTCCCAGGCTCTGTGCCCCTGGACCCCGAGCTCACGCGGAGCCTGGAGGAGGGCCGAGACTTCATCCAGGGGTTCCCCGAGAGCCCCGCGTTTCCTGCGCTCTCTTGCATAGCCCAGAAGATTCTGAATGAGGCGCCTGTTGGACTCTCCTGACCAAGGCAGTTTGAGTGTCTCCTCTGTGTGCTGTGGGGCTCATGCTCACAGCCTGGAACAGAGGCGGTGGCACAGTTCCTGAAACCCGTGGCCCTGGGTTGCCGTCACCATGTGCTCCTCTCCCCGTGGGCCTGCCCTGGACGTTTCTGGTGCTTCAGCAGCATCTCAGCATCAGAGCCACTGACAGTCAGTGGTTCCGCCTGGTCGGCCTGTGGCAGGGCCCGGGGATAGCGTGAGGTCGCGATGCCGTGGCCTGACCTCCCTGGTGGTGCAGCTCAGTACTCACATGCCCCAGATAGACGGGCTGCTCCCGACAGCCAAGTCTCCACGTTGTTCACAAAGCTTGTGTGTCTGGGAGCGCGCTGGGCCTATAATCCTGGTGAAATAGGCAGCAGCACCCAGGAAGGTGTCAAACTTGTAATTCAGAGGAGCCCAAAATAAACCCGTCCCACCGCCGTGGTTACAGGTCTGACCTTTCTAGATCATTCTGCTCTGGTCCCGCCTCTCTGGCTTAGTGTCACCACGTCCTGTGGCAGACAGTGTCCACTCCCTAAGTCCCAGGAACTGGGCCAACAGCCCTGTCATCGACAGGCTCCTGGAGACTCTGGTGAAGATACGTTTGGGGAGAGTTTGTCAGGTAACTTGCGATGTGTGAGTGGCCGTGCTTGGCCCAGTGAGAGCTAAGTGCCCGCCCCGCCCTCCGTGCTGTGGGCCTGAAGGGTTGAGCTGAAGAGCAGAAAGGTGAGTGTGAAACAGAGTCCCAGGAGTTTTCCCTGCACGGCTTCAAGGAAGGCCAGGAGGGGGAGGTTCTGGAAAGCAGGATGGTGGCATGGTGTGCTGTTCTTCCCAATGGGAGAGGTGGGGTGCTCAGTAGAGAATGTGGAACGGTCCCTGGGGCACGGGTGGCAGGGGGCCTGGGGAAGCAGCCCTCAGATATCACTTCTTGGGGGCAGATGGGGAGGCGAGGAGTGTACCAAGGATGGATGTTTCTTGTGGGGGTGGGGGGAGCAGGGGCAGAACTGTTGAGGGGTTTGGCCAGGAGCACAGGGACCTGGAGAGTGAGGGTCTGCACCCCCTCTGGCCCCAGGCTGGCCCCAGCAGGAGCAGCTGGGCCCCGGCTTCCCAGGACCAGGCCACCTCCAAGGACGCTGCCCAGCGAGGGGCCTGAGATGCCGAGGTTCCTGGAGGACCTGAGTAAGTGCCCCCCGCTCCTCAGGTGGGGATGGGGCCTGGGGACTAGTGGACGAGAATTGTCTGGGCACAGGACAGGAAGGGTTGTGGTTGGGCATGTGGGACCAAGGCAGCCAGAGGTGGGGCAGGCATGGCATAGAGGGGCCTGCGGCCCAGCCAGCACTCCTCCCTCCCTGAGCTCCCCGCACAACCTCATACGTGGCCACATTTATTGGGTTGCTTTTAATTGATAGTTGGGGAGGCTGTGTCCCCGACCCTCCCGGTCAGGCCCTCAGGGACCAGGCTGGGGCCCACAGGTCCCAGGTCCATGTCCCCTGGGGTGGCAAGGGCCCGTCCAGACCGCAGGGCAGCCTTGGGTCAGCAGTGGGCAAAGTGGGCCTCGCCGATGTCGCGCAGGTCAAGGCCCGAGATGCTTGGGGGACTGGCGCAGGTGATGTTGTTGTAGGCGTATGCGGGCGGCTGGTGGCCGTCATCTCCCTCTGCCATGGCCTGGACGAAGCGGGGCACGACGCCCGGGTGCTGCAGGGTGAAGGCCCTCAGGGCCTTGAGGGGGCAGCCGCAGTCCCAGGGGTTGCCCTCGAGCCACAGGCGCTCCAGGCCGGGGGGCTGCGGCACAAAGGTCCGCAGCGAGTTGTTCCGGAGGCTGAGGTAGCGCAGCCGCCCCAGTGGCGCGAGCACAGTCTCAGGCAGCGCCTCCAGGCGGTTGTGCGACACATCCAGCCAGAAGATGCGCTGCAGGGGCCCCAGGGCATCCACCGATAGCGCAGACAGCCGGTTGCGGGACAGGAGGAGGTACTCCAGGTGGCTGAGGCCCTGGAAGAGCTGGCCAGGCAGGTGCGTGAGCTGGTTGGAGGTGAGGTCCAGCTCTAGCAGCTCGGCCAGCCCCCCTAGGCTCTGCTCATCGATGGCCGCAATGCCGTTGTCCTTGAGGAAGAGCCGGCGCAGCCCCGAGAGGCCGGTGAAGGTGTGTGGGCCGAGGCAGCCCAGGCAGCTGCCCTCCAGGTGCAGGCTGTGCAGCTTGCCCAGGCCCTGGAACGCCTGCTCTGGAAGGTTCCTCAGACAGTTGCCAGAGAGGTTCATGACGGCCAGGTTGTAGAGGCCCAGGAAGACGCCTGCCTTGAGCTCCTGTAGCTGGTTGTTGTTGAGCGCCAGCACCTCCAGCTGGTCCAGGCCCTCGAAGGCCTCTTCCGGCAGCTGCCGGATACGGTTGTAGCCAAGCTGCAGCTCCTCCAGGAAGTGAAGGTCCTTGAAGGTCCGGGGCCGTAGGCCGGCGATGGCATTGTGTGAGAGGCGCAGAACGTGCAGGCCCAGCAGCCCCGGGAAGGTGTCCTCCAGGAGGCCACCCACGCGGTTGTGTGACAGGTCCAGCCAGCGCAGCGTCTTCATGCCCAGGAAGGCACCTGGGGCCACAGCGGTGATGAGGTTGTGGTCCAGGTAGAGCTTCTGGAGCTTGGGCAACTTGACGAAGACATTGGGTTTGACGCTCCGCAGGGCATTCCTGCTCAGGTCCAGCTCGCGGAGCTCACTGAGGCCGCAGAAGAGCGCGGGCTGCAAGTAGGCCAGCTTGTTGCCCGCCAGCACCAGCTCGCGTAGGCTGGCCAGGTCCTGGAATGCAGTGTCGGGCAGCACGGCCAGGCTGTTCCAGCCCAGGTTGAGGTCCCAGAGGTGGGCAAGGCCCCTGAAGAGGTCCTCGTCTACCCGGCTGAGCAGGTTGTTGTTGAGGCCGAGTGAGGCCAGGCCCGGCGTGTGCAGGAAGGTGCGGGCTGCCAGGCTGCGCAGCTGGTTCCGCTCCAGGTGCAGGTAGTACAGGTTCTGCAGGCCCAGCAGCGCCTGTGGCTCCAGGCTGGCCAGCCCGCTGCCCTGCAGGTTGAGGAAGCCCAGGCTGGAGAGGTTCCGGAAGGTGGCCGCGGGAATGAAGGAGAAGTTGTTTCCATCCAGCCACAGGGCCCTGGTGCCGTCCGGGATGCCGCTGGGCAGCCGCGTGAGGTTCCGAGAGCTGCAGAAGACGCTGAGCTCATCTGTGTAGTCGTCGTGGCCGCAGGAGCAGACGGCTGGGCACTGGGGGCCCTCAGGGTCTGCTGGTGCCGCGGACTCCACTTCCTCCAGGCTGTGGGAGCCCAGCACTGCCCAGGAGACTAGCAGCACCACCAGGGCCGGGCCTCCTGTGGGGAGAGGGGCTTGGGGAGGCAGCACTGAGGCAGCCCAGGATGTAAGCCCAGGGCAAGCAAGACATGGAACCTTCCAGGCCTCAGCCACACACCTGGACCACAGCACACAACTATTTAGAGAAGGCACTGCTGACCGGACCAGAGAAGGTATGGGCTGAGATCTGGGTCCCCCACTTAAATGGGAAGCGGAGACCAGGCAGGACGACTGGGATGTTCTCTGGTTCAAAACCAACTGCCCTTTCCACCCCACAGGACCAACGGGGTGGCAGTGCCTGTTCCAGAGAAAACTGAAGGCTGGGGACCTGGCCACTAGGCCGTGTGTTCATCTGCGTCCCCAAGGTGGACACTCAAGCCAGGCTAGGCTGCCAGGCAGGCCTGGAGGAAAGTGTGAGAGAACGTTCTGGAGCAGGCTCGGGTGGGTATGCACTTGCTGCCCTGATTGTCTGGACAGTGAGCTGGATGCCCGCTGCCCCAGCTAGACCCCTGACTGGGGGGTACTCACCTCCATAGTGTGTCCGGCATGCACCCAGGGACTTGGCCCAGTGCTGGTGTGGGGAGAGGAAGAGGGTGCAGGCCTCAAGGGCAGATGGGGACCCCAGGCCACTGACCCACCAGAGGTTGGGTAGTGGCACAGGACAAAGGATGCCAGGCTTCACAGCAACAATCCCCATAAGTTCCACTGGGCACTGGGCTGCCCACCACATCAGGCCTCTCTCTGGTCTCTGAGAGTTCCGGGTCCCAGGGTGGACACGCCAGCTGGATTGGGCTAGGCTCCGAGAGGGGACAGAGTGGCAATGGACTGGCCTCCGAGCAGCTGGGAAGGCAGCATGCCCTGGCCCAGTGGAGGGTCTAAGGCAGGGCCCCTGGGGTAGCAGTGTGGGTGCCCTTCCTCCCCTGCGCTGCCAGCCTGGGCCCTCGGGTAGGAGAGGAGGGAGCAGGAGGCAACAGCGATTCTCCAGGGCCAGGCACCCCACCACCCTGAGTGGCCACATTTCCCCCATGGGCTCCCAGAGCCCCAGCCCACCTAAAGCTGAGCCCTCCCTGGGGGCAGCCCCTACCCCAGTGAGCTTGGGGGCACACGGTCGCCGCCCCCACCCCGAAGTGAGTGGCTGGGGCACGTGGGGGCCTCACCTCTCCTCAGGGCCATCCCTCGTGCAGAGCAGTCCGCAGGCGGGCAGGGAGTGGGGCGCGTCTGTTGGGGCCGGCTGCTCCTGCCCTCTGGATTTCCCCACTGCCTCTGGGACAGCCAGCACCCTTGTCACTGGCCAGCCCAGCCTGCTGGCCCCAGCTCCATTAACCCCCTCCTGCCGGGCTGCCAGCATCAGCACTGGGGCCCAGGGTGCAGATGGCACAGGGGACAGGCTGGGGGCTGCATCTGCCCTGACGCATCTTCAGGGTGCAAGGTGGCCCGGGGTGCAGCTCTAAGGGACAACAGGGGCCCATACCCCCATCTTCCCAACCCCCCCATCTTCCCATCCCCCTGCAGGGCTGGGTGGAGCAGAGCTGGGGCTGCAGGCAATACTGGGGGGGGGGTCTCCCTTGGAGCAGCCTGTGAGGAGCTGGTGCTCAGCCAGCTGCCCTGCCTGTGGGTAGGGGCCCCTCAGGGGGCTCCTAGGGTCTTCCCTCCCAGCAGATGGCCATGTGGGAGTTAAGCAGGAACCACACGTCTCCAAATGGGCCTGCCCATCTACCCCCGGCATGCTGACCACTCCCCCCCTCCTCCCCATTTCCTAACTGCCTGGGTGGGGTCCTTGTTCAAGCTCCCAGGGGCCTGGCCCAGCCTTGGCTTCTCCCGTGACCTCAGGGTCAGCTGCTGTCTGGCCACTGCCCCTCCCCCTAGCCTCTTCTAGGAATGCTTGGCAGGGCCCCGGCCACTTTGTGTTTGTTTTCCCCAACAATGTCCTCCCAGGAAGAGAGTGGGGGATGGCTGGCCTCGGGCGCGAGGTCTTGTGGCTGTGAGACCAGCCCCCACCAGCAGTGGGCCCCATCCTGCCCTTCAGGGCTCCTTTGGGGCCACGGCCACCCTGCACTGCACAGGCCCTGGGACAGGTACCCAGTGCCCAGCCTGAGGTCAGCCACAGGTCAGACATGGTAAGAAGGGGTGTGGCTGCTTGATTCAGGGCACCATCCTCCCCTCCACCTGGGGAGCCCTGGGCTCTGCTCTTCCAGATCTGACCACATCTACCCCAGGCTGCCAGGTACCATGCTGCCCTCCAGCCACCCCTTCCTCCTTTGCTGAGGACCCTTCCTCTGGCTGCCAGACGTGCCTGCCCACCAGTCCCTCTGCTCTGCCTGGGGCGGGGGGCCTGTGCGGGAAGGGGCCAGAAGGCACTGAAAAAGGCAAAACTGAGTCTGGGGAGGGCAAGGCTTGTCAAGCTTTAGGAGACTCTTGAACCTCTTGGTGAGGCAGAGAAGGAGTCAGGTCTGCCTCCTGAAAGGTGCATGGGTGAGGAGAGAAGAAGTGAGGTACGCAGGAGCTGTACGGGCCCAGGAGAGGCTGGAGGCCAGCCCCGCCCCCAACCTCGTGGCGCCCCCTCCCCAGCTCATCCTGCAGCAGTGCCGAGGGGCGGCTTTGTCTTCCTCCCTTTATTGAGCTTTGATTTTTTTCCAGGTCGTTTCTCAGCTTCTCTTCTGAGAAATTATAGATCTGCAGGGAGAAAGTCCACACCCAGAAATTTACACGGTAAACATACATTTACACAGTAGAAAGTGCGGACTCAGCAGGAGTCCGGGGCCATGGGGCCTCTTCACTGGGAAGCTCTCGGCATGCGGGCCAGACGCACGTGGACTGGAAGGAGGGTTAGCATTCCTGTCTCCTCACACTTGGAGGGTTGGGGCTGGAAACTTCCTGTAAATCCCCAGTCGAGCTTGTGTGGCAGAGAACCCTTATCGGGACTGTGGCAGGCAGGTTAGGTATTTGTAAACCTTTCTCGGGTCCTGCAGTAACACTGGTGTTCAGCCTGCTGAGTTCAGAAAAGACCTCTATTCTGGCCGCCCGGGGCCAGCTCTGTCCCTGCTCCCCCAAAGCGGCCAGTCCTGACCCAGGCTGACTACTGCCCTGGTCTCTCTTTATAGTTCACCCCCTGAGGGTCCCCCCGAGGAGTCTGGTTTCTGGTCTTTGTGGAAATGGTGTTGTACAGAAGCCCCAGGCCCAGCCACTCGTGTGCCAAGTCATAGCATCCCTTCCCTCCTTCCTGTCGTGGTGCTACGACCCTGTGGGGCCCTTGTGCGTTCCTGTGGTCCTGAGTGGACCCACTGGGACCAGCCTGTGTCATCCTTGCAGGTAAGGCCAACCCCTTCCGGGGTAGTTAGGGGTCACACCTTCCTGGAGCCAATAGGGGTGCCCTCAACACCACCCCCACCCTGTCTTCTCAGCCCTGAAGGTGGGGGGACAGTGGCTTTCATTGTCCTGTGTTTGTTCAATCACTAATGATGGCAGCTGTTCACAGGGAGGTTCATTGGCCAGTGGATTGTCCTTTTCTGTAAAGTACATGTTTAAGTCTTTTGCTGTCAGTGTAACTTATGTTTTTTTTAAAACTGTATGCTGGATGCAAGCCCCTTGTTAGGTATGTGTGGCCAGTGTTGTCTTCTGCACTGTGGTTTGCCTCCATTCTCTTCATTGTGATTCTGGTGAGAGTTCTTAATTTTAACATGGTCTCATAAGGTGTTCCTTAAATGGAAAAACTGCAAAAAAAGTTTTTTTTATCTAGGCTGATGTATGTATCATGATTTCAGGTCCCGTTCAGCACATGGACTTGAGTGTATTCTCTTAAAATACTGTGTGAACGCGTCACTGCCCTACCTTTCTCTGTGACGTCTTTGGGCCACCCTTTCACTTCCTAAGAGTGAGGTGATGCTCAAGTTTCATTCTTTCTGGTGGGTTATGATCGCCTCCCCACATTTAGTGCAGTGGCTTTCCTTCCCTCTTCACTCCTGGACGCCACCCTTGACGTGGTCAGGGGCCGCATAGCCTGGCCCTTTCTGGGCTCCCCCTGAACCATGGAGGCAGAGCAGATCCTCCTCTGTCTGCAAGAGCTTCCAGGCTCTTCGTGGTCCATGTGTTTCCTTGTCTACGGTGGGAGCAGCCTGTCCAGGTTTGACTTGTGTTGCAGTTTGAGTCTTCCAGTCTGTGGACATGGCATAATTAGGTCGTCTTCAGTTTCTTTCAGTGGTGTTTTTGTAGATTTCCATGTTACGATCTTGCATATATTTTTTAGATTTTTTTTTCTGGTAGGTGGTTGTTACTTTTTTTTATTTTTAAAGAAGATGTTGGGGGTAGGAGTTTATTTATTTTTGCTGTGTTGGGTCTTCGTTTCTGTGTGAGGGCTTTCTCTAGTTGTGGCAAGCGGGGGCCACTCTTCATCGCCGTGCGCGGGCCTCTCACTATCGTGACCTCTCGTTGCAGAGCACAGGCTCCAGACACGCAGGCTCAGTAGTTGTGGCTCACGGGCCTAGTTGCTCCGCGGCATGTGGGATCCTCCCAGACCAGAGCTCAAACCCATGTCCCCTGCATTAGCAGGCAGATTCTCAACCACTGCGTCACCAGGGAAGCCCTGGTTGTTATTTATTTTTTTTTTTTTGCGGTACGCGGGCCTCTCACTGTTGTGGCCTCTCCCGTTGCGGAGCACAGGCTCCGGACACACAGGCTCAGCGGCCATGGCTCACGGGCCCAGCAGCTCCGCAGCATGTGGGATCTTCCTGGACCGGGGCACGAACCCGTGTCCCCTGCATCGGCAGGCGGACTCTCAACCACGGCGCCACCAGGGAAGCCCGGTTGTTACTTTTGATACTATTGTAAGTGTTATCTTTTTTCCTCTTTCATTTCATTTTGTCTAAGCTGAAATATTTTTCTAGAAGTATGTTGGGATAATGTAATAAAGTATTAATTGTGGTGCCTTTACCCAACGATTGTTTCTAAAACAGCTTGATTGATGTACAATTCTCACACCATAAAGTTCACCCACTGTCGATATAAAATTCAGTGATTCTTAGTAAATGTGTACAGCTGTGCAGCCACACGCACAGTCCAGCTTTAGAACATCCCCATACAATCGGTGGCCTTCTGTATCTCACCTTTTGCACTGAGCATGTTTTCAGGGTTCATCTACATAGTGTATATCAGTACTTCATTCCTTGTTATGGCTGGACAATATTCTGTTTTATGGATTTGCAACATTTGTTTATTCATTCATCAGATGATAGGCATCTGGTTTGTTCCTATTTTGGGGTTATTATGAATAATGTTGCCATGAACATTTGTGTATGAGTTTTTGTGTGGACGTAGCTTTCACTCCTCTTGGGTAGATTCTTAGGAGTGGAATTACTGGTTCACATAGTATTTATGTCTAGTTTTTAAAAAACTGTTTTCCAAAATGATTGTATCATTTTACAAATTACGAGAATTCCAATTCCACATCCTCACTACTATTTGGTATGGTCAGTTTTGTTTTCTTTTGTTTTTTAGCTCTTCTGTTTCTCTGACAATTGATATTGGGCACCTATTCATGTGTTTGTTGGCATTCTTATCTCTTCTTTGGTGAAGTGTCTGTTCAAGACTTTTGTTCATTTTTTAACTGAGTTGACTCCTTACTGAGTTGCAACACTATATATTATGGATATGAGACTTTATATATTATGGATTATCAAGGATAACATTTGCAGATATTTTTCTGTTCGTGGTTTGTCGCCTTTTTTTCATGTTGTCTTTTGAAGTACGAAAGTTTATTTTAATGAAGTCCAAAATTTATCAGTTTTTTTCTCTCATGGCTCATGATTTTGGTGTGGTGTCTGAGAACTCTTTGCCTAACCCAAGATCACAAAGATCTTCTAATCAAGGATTATAGGATCTTTCCATTTACTTACATCTTCTTTCTCTTAGTTTGCAGTGTATAAATCTTGCACTAATTTTGATCATTTCTAAGTATTTTGTTAGTTTTGATGCTATTATGGAGTTGTTTTAATTTTGTTTTCAGACTGTCATTAGTATGTGCAAATACAACAGATTTCTCTTGTTAATCTTGTGTTCTAGGACCTTACTGAACTTATTAGTTCCAGGTATGTGTGTGTATCTGGATTCCTTAGGATAAGCCACATATAGGATCACACCATCTGTGAATAAGGACATTTTTACTTATTTTTACTCCTTTCCAATATGTATACTGCCGTGTGTGTGTGTGTATGCCTTATTGCACATCAGTACAACGTTGAGAAGTGGCAAGAGCAGATATCCTTGCCTTGTTCCTGATTTTAGTGGGAAGCATTCAGTCATCCATTGTGAACTATGATGCTGGCTTATGTTTTTCATTGATGCTGTCACAGGCAGAATAATGCTCCCAAACCAAAGATGTCTGTGTCTTTATCCCTGGAATCATGAATGTGTCAGGTTACATGGCAAAGGGGAATTGAGGTTGCTAATCAGCTGACCTTAAGATAGTGAGATTAATGTGGATTTTCCAGGTGGACCCATTGTAATTACAAGTGTCCTCTAAAGTGGCAGAGGGCATCAGAAGAGGTCGGTGTGAGGCAATGAGAGAAGGACTCAACCCACAGCTGCTGACCTTTGAAGATGGAGGAAGGAGGTCAGGAGCCAAGAATGCAGGCGCCTCTAGCAGCAGGAAAGGGCAAGGAAACAGATTCTCCCTTAGAGCCTGAAGAAGGAACCAGCTCTGTGGACACTTTTAGTCCAGTGAGACTCATGTCAGACTTCTGACCTCCAGAACTGTTAGATGATACATTTGTGTGGTTTATTTCTTTTATTTATTTATCGATTGATTAGCTGCGTTGGGTCTTCATTGCTGCGTGCAGTCTTTCTCTAGTTGCGGCGAGCGGGGGCTACTCTTCATTGCAGTGCGTGGGCTTCTCATTGTGGTGGCTTCTCCCATTGTGGAGCACAGGCTCTAGGTGCACAGGCTTCAGTTGTTGTGGCACGTGGTCTCAGTAGCTGTGGCTGGCGGGCTCCAGAGCGCAGGCTCAGTAGTTGCGGCGCATGGGCTCAGTTGCTCCACGGCATGTGGAATCCTCCCAGACCAGGCCTCGAACCCGTGTCCCCCTGCATTGGCAGGTGGATTCTTAACCACTGCGCAACCAGGGAAGTCCCCATTTATGTTGTTTTAAACAACTAAGTTTGTAATGATTTGATACAGCAGCATTTGGAAATTACAGATGTCCTTTAAACAGGTCGAAGAGGCTCCCTTCTATTCCTAGTTTGTTGACTTTTTATCACGAACAGGTGTGGGATTTTGTCAAATGTTTTCCTTCATCCACTGAGATGATCTTGTGGATTTTGTCCTTTATTCTATGACTGTGGTTTATGTTAATTGATTTTTAGATGTTTAACCAACCTTGCATTCCTGTGATAAATCCCACCTGGTTGTGTATAATGTTGCTGTATTTGGGTTGCTAACGTTTTAAAGATTTTACATCTGTATTCATGAGGGACATTGATCTCTCGTTTTGTTTGGTATCAGGATAACATTAGCCTCATAGAATGAGTTGGGAAGTGTCCCCTCCTGTATTTTCTGGAAGAGTTTGTGAGTGATTAGTGTTACTGATAGAATGCACTAGTGAAGCCATGTGGACCTGAGCTTTCCTTTGCATGAAGACTTCAGACTTTTGTTAAATCAATTTAAGGAATTTGTCCATTTCATCTAAAATCTAATTTGTTGGTATAGTTTCCCTAGTATTCCTTTGTAAGTCCTGTTCATTTCTGTAGGATTGGTAGTGATGTACCCTTTTTCATTCATGATTTTGGTATTTGTGTGTTACTTTGTTGGTCAGTGGTTTTTGTTTTTTGTTTCATTGATCTCCTTGCTAATCATTACTATTTCTTTTCTTCTGCTTCCTTTGGGTTTTGTTTGCTCTTCTTTAGTGTTTTAAGGTAGAAGCCTAGGTTTTGTGAGGCCTTTCTTCTTTTCTCATACAGGTGTTTAAAAGCTATATACATTTCCCTCCAGCACTGCTTTAGCTGCATCCCACAAATTTTGTGTTTTGATTTCCACTCTTTTTGACCCACACACTATTTAGATGTGTTAACTTCCAAACATTTGGGGGTTTTCCAGGCTTCATTTTGTTGTAAATATCTAATTCCACTGGAGTTTGAAATTACAAAGTATACTCTGTCTTTTAAAATTCATTGTGATTTGTAGTCTAAGATATTGTCTATCCTGGAGAATGTTCCATGAGCACCTGAAAATGCTGGTGGAATGTTCTATAAATAGGTTCAGTTGAGTGACAGTGTCCTGTTATCAACTAGACTATTAAAGAATCTCCATTATTTTAAGAGTTTTTTTTAAATTATTTATTTTTGGCTGCATTGGGTCTTCGTTGCTGCACACAGGCTTTCTCTAGTTGCAGAGAGTGGGGGCTACTCTTCGTTGCAGTGCGCAGGCTTCTCATCACAGTAGCTTCTCTTGTTGTACAGCATAGGCTCTAGGCACGCGGGCTTTAGTAGTTGTGGCACATGGGCTCAGTAGTTGTGGCTCATGGGCTGTAGAGTGCAGGTTCAGTAGTTGTGGTGCACGGGCTTAGTTGCTCCCCAGCATGTGGGATCTTCCCAGAACAGGGTTCGAACCCATGTCCCCTTCATTGGCAGGCAGATTCTTAACCACTGTGCCACCAGGGAATCCCTCCATCATTGTTGAATTACTTATTTTATCTTTGAATTTCTAAAATTCTTTGGTCCCTGACCATTCAGACTAGACATGAGGTATTCATTCCTTCAAAAGAGGGTTGTTAGAACAGAAATCAGAGGAAAGAAAAGAGATTATTGGAACCTTAAAAAGTCAAGATTCTGGCCTAAGAAAATATTCTGACAAAGAATAAGAAAACTCTTTCTTTGAGCTACAGAGCAGGAGAAAGGCTGGAGAAGAAAGGAAGAGAAGGAACCTGATTTTCTGCCACCTCAGTGGAATCCCAGATGGGCCTAAGGGCCCCAGAGCAGAGGTGACCCTGACCTTTGCTGAGGACTGACTGAGACACGGTGGAACAGGTGTGTGTACCCTGGGGACACACATGGCTGCAGGACCAGCCTTCCTCTCTGGATCCACAGCACCTGGGCCAGGCTCTCTCCCAGATCCACTGAGATCCAATTCTTCTCCAGGCCTCTCTGCTGCCCCAACTCAGAACCAGTGTCCATAGAAGTGGATGGTCCAGGAAAAGCCTCTCCTTTTACAGTTTTACTGACAGATTAATAGTTAAAAGTTTCAGATTATTAGAGAGAGGTGGGGGATGCACAACATTGTGAATGTACGAAATGCCACTGAATTGTTGTCCCTGGTGGTCCAGTGGTTAAGACTCTGTGCTTCCAATGCAGAGGGCACGGGTTTGATCCCTGATCAGGGAACTAAGATCCTGTATGTTGTGCAGCGCAGCCAAGAAAGTAAAAAAAAAAAGGCCACTGAATTATAAACTTAATTGTATGTTGTGTGAATCTCACCTCAATTTAAATAAGTTTTAAAAGTTCTGTTTAGTAAAATACAGTCACTCCTAAAATCTAAGCAGTGTTACAGCTGGAGAGAAATATATCACATTGGGATAGCACATGACACACAGGTCAGGTGGGTGGCTGTCAGAAAAGCAGCAAGGACCTAGTGTGCTGGCTGTGGGAAGTAAGACCACCACCTGGGGGCACCTCCCAGAGAGTCAGGGTAAATGCACAGAGGTGTAGCTTGGTGAGAGACGGAGCCTCCACCCAGACAGTTAACTGAGCAGTCAGGAAATACTTTAAAATAAAAATCCTCAGAGGGAAGCAGGCAGGCACTGGGTCAGGGATCAGGAACTAGTGAAGAAAATGCTTGGGCTCTGTTTATACTAGTGCCCGGGAAGAAACTGAGGCGTTGTGGCAGTTTACATGGCCAGATTGTAGGGCTTCACAACAGACGCTCTGGGGGAGTTTTTACCTTTACATTCTCAAGAAAAAGGATGAGAGATCCCTGAGGAGCTAAGAAAGCAGGACCCCAAAGCCATAGGACAGACAGCAAAGGGCTCAGATAGGAATGGGGAGGGAAGACAAATGCCCACGTCAGAGACAAGAGGACATTACAGACCAGATTTGAAAATGTAGGAAAGAAAACAACTTACCAAAAGCAGCTGAAGAAGGATAGAAGTAACAGCCCTTATAACCATTAAAAAACAGGATCACTAGTTTTTAAAATACCCGCAAAAGAAAGCACAAGGCTCAGACTAGCATTACCTTCTACAAACTCCCCAAGAAGTGAGGAAACGTTCCATGTCACCTTATTTCCAAAACCAGACAGGGACTGTACAAGGAGAGCAAGCCAGCTGCAGAAGTTCCGATGAAATGGGATCTCGCCCAAGAATAAAATGACTAGGCACTGAAAACTGTTGGGATAATTCAGCCGACCAAAGGAGAGTATGTGGTAAGACCCAGCTCCCACTCGGATGACCAGCAAGCTAGGAAGACTTGCTCAGCTTGAAAACAGCTACTCAGCCCGCCTGCCAGCCTTCCAGGGACTAGGGTGCTTCCTCCTGGCAATACACCCCCTCTAGTTCTCCCCCTACCCCTGACATCTCCATCTCACTCTCATGTGATGGTGCCATCTCCTGGCTTTGGACTCACCCACATGCTGGAGACATTTTAAATTTGACCTGCCCAAAGCCAACCGCTCAAGCCTGTGAGCCCCTCACAGTCTCCCCATCCTGGGAAATGGATGTGGAGTCTCCCTAACTCATCACTCACAGCTCAGATCCAAGCTGGGACCAAATACTGCTGCCTCCACCTCAGCTCCCACTGGGAACCCTGCCACCACTCCCTCCTCCACCGGCCCTCCCTGGGCTGCTGCCCCAGACTTGTCTCCAGGGGCCCTGCCACGACACACTGAGAAGTCCTGGTAAAGCTCAGCTCTGACCCCGCCTCTGCACAGCTCAGAGTGGACGCCGAGGTCCTTGCATGTCCTGTACATTGACCCTCGCCTGGCTCAGCTATGCCGGCCTCTTGCTCTTCTGCAGACCTGCTCCAGGGCCTTTGTACTTGCTTTTCTCACCCAGATATCTGCATGTCTCATTCTCTCCATCCTCTCATTGTCACTCACATGTCACCTTAGCAAGGCCCCAGCCACTCTACTTAAGAAGGCTGACATCCTCGGCTCCCTCTGTACCTTTTTCTGCCTTATTTTCTCCACAGTACTTCTGTGTGACCTGCTTGGTATTCCACTCATCTTGTCTCCTCTACCAGGACAGAAGCTCCACAAGGGCAGGAATTTCTGTCTGTTCACTCTGAATCCCCAGAGCATCTCAGTACCTGCCACATCGTCAGCATTCAGGTATTTGTTAAACCAATCAATGAAGCCAGGAATAAAGGCCCGCTTGCCTCGGGGAGACATGAAAAACAAAAGCCCTGTTGATAGTACCACAAAGGCCCACAAAAGAAACAGTTACCATCAGGCTGGGCAAGCGTAGCAGGGTCCCCAGGAACAAGGCTGACTGCACTCCTATACGCTCCTGACCCCTGGAGTGATTTAAAACAAAACACCATTTATAACAGCATCAAAAGACATACTACTGAGGGGCCAGAGTCCCCACAGAACCAGCCTCTAGGGAGGAAGTTATAAACCCTGATGGAAAAGTTTGTCTGGTCTTGTCCCTGGTTTGGGGAGGGAGACTCTAACTCCTGGGAGTGTCCTGAGGGGTGAGGACTTCGTCATTTACAGTATAGTGAGCACCTGAGTTTATGCTAATGTAGTGACTCAGAGCTGTCACCAGGGAGCCCCACCTGTGATCAGAGGGTGGAATGGCTGGGGGGCGCTGGAGTTCATGCTGTGGATGACACAGTGACACCCCAACCCAACTGGAATACTGAGGCTCAGTGAGCTTCCTGATGTGCCAGCACGGTGGGAGCCTGCATTCCATGGAGTGAGGGCATGGCTTGGCCACCCAGACCCTCCCCACCTCGCCCTGTGGGTCTCTTCACTTGGCTGGTCCCAGTTTGTATCCTTTATAATAAAACTGTAAAATCGGGCTTCCCTGGTGGTGCAGTGGTTGAGAGTCCGCCTGCCAATGCAGGGGACACGGGTTCGTGCCCCAGTCCGGGAAGATCCCACATGCCGCGGAGCGGCTGGGCCCGTGAGCCATGGCCGCTGAGCCTGCGCGTCCGGAGCCTGTGCTCCGCAACGGGAGAGGCCACAACAGTGAGAGGCCCGCGTACTGCAAAAAAAAAAAACAAAAAAAACCCTGTAAAATCATAAGTGTTGAGCTTCCCTGAATTCTGAATCAACCTAGTGAGTTACTGAATCTGAGAGGTCATGAGAACCTCTGAACTTGTAGCCAGCTGGTTAGAAGTGCAGGTGGCCAGGGACCCCCAAGCTTCTGGCTGGAGTCTGAGGTGAGGGCGGTCTTGATGGGGGACCGTGCCCTTGCCCTGTGCTTGTGCTAATGCTGTGGTTGATAGCAGAGTTGCCCTGCACACACAGCATCAGAGACCCAAGTGGATGGATGGATAAGCAGCGTGTCATAATTGGAAACTCCCCACGTCACAAAAAAGTCACTTCTTCCCAATCTAACAAGTCAACATTATTCCAGTCCAAATCCCAGACATAAATACCCTAATCTTTATACATAAGAGCAAAGGGCCAAGACTCTCCTGATGAGGTTGGGCAGCATTCCTGGAATTGAAGGTCCTAAAGCTGTTGTAACAGGGAATGTGGGGCCAGCGTCAGGACAGACAGACATACCAGTGGGATGGAGAGCCACAAAACAGGTCTGGACCCCTGGATGCTGGCTCACCACAGCTAGCAGTGCAGAGGGGGTGGGATATCAGGTGTCCGTCTCCCAGACACCAGCATAAACAGCTCAGTCACAAGAATCACAAACCTGAGTGTGAAAAGCAAAACAAAAAACTACTGGATGAAATTATAGGAAGGCATCAGAGGTGGGAAAGAGTTATTACACAGGACACAAAAGCATTTATCATGAAGGAAAAAATATACATTTGACTACGTTAAGAATTTCTTCAACAAGACACCAGTGTGAAGCCACAACAAACTAGCAGGAAACTGCAAACACACAGAACCAAAGAAATCATAAAATATGCAACATGAAACATAGAACTCCTAACTGATCAGTAAGAAACAAAAACCTGGTAGAAAACCCAGGAGAAACCTAAGAGGCAGCCCCCAGGTGAGGAAATCCACGTGGCCAATAAGCGTGTGGAAAGCAGTCAACCTCCCCCCCACCCCCGAACCAGGTAAACACCCGTGAAACCTCCACAAAGTGCCATCCACACCCACAGATGAGCGAAAACAAAGGTGTCTGACAGTGGGTGTGGCAGGCGTCTGCAAACACAGTGGGAGATGCTCTCCAAGAATGAAATCCCACTTGCCCAGCGCAGCAGCCGGAGCCTGGATGAGAGCGCTTCAGAGCCCATGTCGCAGACACACGACACAGGGCACCAGACATAGCTCTGAGAACTCGCCCCATAGCCCGGCAGCAGCGTCATCACCAAGGGTAAAACATGCAAAGTGGGGCTTCCCTAGTGGCGCAGTGGTTGAGAGTCCGCCTGCCGATGCAGGGGACACGGGTTCTTGCCCTGGTCCAGGAAGATCCCACGTGCCGCGGAGCGGCTGGGCCCGTGAGCCATGGCCGCTGAGCCTGCGCGTCCGGAGCCTGTGGTCTGCAACGGGAGAGACCACAACAGTGAGAGGCCCATGTACTGCCAAAAAAAAAAAAAAAAACAAAACATGCAAAGCGAAATGCCCACTCTTGAAAGCTCTGGGCTCTTGGAGGACAAGGAGTGACCTCCTTGTCCTGTGGCCTCGGAAGCAGGGTGGTGGGGTGCGTTTTTCTTTACGTTTCTTTAGATGAGGGACGCAGGACTAGGGTGGACACCAGTGGGAAAGGGGGCTTTTGGCAGCTGGTTCCAAGGAGAAGCACTCACCCCTAGTGCAGGTGCTATGCTGCTGGTGGAAACTAGCGAGGAGCTCAGTGTCCCTGGGGAGGGGCTGCCAACAACATGAGCCACCTGGGGGGATGGGCACAGCACCCACAGGTCCACAGTGACCCTCGGGCATCGCAGACCGAGGCCTCAGCATGTCCTGAGACGCCTGCACCTGCACGTCCAGTCGCTGGTACAAAGCCACGAAACAAAGCACCAGGAGGACCCGTGCAGACCCCACTCCATGACACCCTGGGGGTGGGGGCTGCTGCTCACAGGGAGCTTTGGTTCCACCTAGAACATCATCGTCTTTGGAGAAGCCCACACAGGCAGCTGCGGAGTGACACGGGCCCATGCTTGGCCAGGACAGGGACCTGAGGAATCCAGGGGGGCGGCGACAACCACGCTGCATCATGACCCATCTGTATGAGGCGTACAGGGGGGTGACATCAACAGCAGCAGCAGCGGGCCTCAGCTGGACAGGAAGTGTTCAGTGAGCATCACCACATCAGGTGAGACCCAAAGACTTGAGCACCCGGCTCAGCAAGCAGAGCCTCACAGACCCTGGGTCTGTTCTCATCACAGACCAAGGCAATATGGAGAATCTCCAGATCCAGAAATGCGTTAGTTGGGAGGGCTCCCCGCAGCCCTTCCTGCCCCCACCGTTCCCCAGTCTCATCCTGTCCTCCTCGCGCCTCGGGGCCCTGGATGCCCCCGTGACCCTCTGGGCCCACCCTCCCCATCCCCCCAGCTCGGACCTCCCGCCGGCTCTGCCTGAGATGTGAGGCGGGGTAACCAGGACCAGCCTGAGACTGCAGGAGAGGAGCCAGTTCCCAGGATGGCCAACCAAGAGCAGAAGGAACAGCTACAGAGCAGGGACACCACATCACAATCTCAACAGCAGGCTCCCTGCACACTGCCACCAGGAGGAAGGACTCGGGGCCTCTCCCTGCCAGGGGCCCAAGAGGCCCGCCCCCAAGCAGGGGCGGCGCAGTGCCAGCAGTGGTGCTGACGCCACATAGGCGCCCAGGGCATCCTCACCGCACACAGATCCCTCCCGTCAGCTCCTCTGCCCACACGAGGCACAGTGCCCCACACTGGTTCCTAGGAACATCCCCAGAACTGGCCAGCCTTTACAGGGACGAGTATGCAGAGCTTGGAGCTCCTCGGGTACCACATGCCACAGCCTCCCAGCCTGTACTCTCCCTGCCCAAGCCCCCAGACCCAGCCCCACACTGGAGGCAGCTCTTCAGCATCACCCCAGCCCAGGTAGGTGCTCTGGGCCTGCCCGGCCCTGGAATTCCACTGCACATCAACACAGACACGAGAACATGATGATGTCATCAAACATTAGAGAATGACTTCCTCTAGAGGTAGCTGGGGGAGGGGGTAGGAGAGGGAGGGGACGATGCCAGGTAAGGGGAGTGTGCCCCTCCCAGGGGCCTTCTTCTGGTAAGCACAGACTTTGAACCAGGGCGTGCCGGCCTCACCGGGGGCAGGGCGGGTACGACTCTTACTGGGGCATCATATGGGGGCTCACACGGCAACTATGGGGGCCCCATGGAAAGGCTGGAGACAACACAGTCTGCAAGCAGAGCTTCCGGGAATAAACACTTTCTAAACTTCTTCTCTTATAAATATGTATTAGAACATTTGATAACACAAGCAAAATGCTCTGAAATTAATTTAAAATTAAACTGTGACTGAATTTCCTGCACTCCTAGCCAGAAATTCACCTAACACATCTGAATACCCAAATGTGGTTGAAGGTGGCCGCAGCTGCAGCAGCAGCCTTGGACACCCAGGCCCCGCAGCCACCTCAGTCCCGCGGCACCTTGAACTGGTCCTTCTCTTTGCGGATGGCCCTCATGGTGGTCACAGGGTCCGTCTCACCTGCATGCTGCTGCACAGTCTTCTCCCTGCGGAAGCCAAGCACCAGGCTGCAGGCCGCACCCTGCACCCGCGGACCCACCACCCCTCCCATGGCACCAGGGAAGAAAAGAGCCTGTAGGAGGCGGGACGTTCTTAAAAATGAAGTGTGACAGCCAACGGCCAACTCAGGTGTTTCTAACTGTGGGAAACATGCTGGCCGAGCCAGTCCTGCTGGTGACCTGGAAAGCGGGGACACCAACTCCACGCTGGCATCCGGCACTGCCCAGCGCCTAGAGGCTCCCCAAGCACAAGTCTCGTCCACCTATGGATCCAGACTCCAGGGTCAGAAAGGACCCTACACCCTAGCCAGGGCGTCAAGAAAAGCGTCCCCCTTTAAGAAGAGATGTCTCATTCTTTGGCAACACTTTAAACAGAGATTTCAGGGCAGCCTCCTCTCCCACCCGGGCTCTTCAGGAGTCGGGGTGGTGGAGGCGGAGATGCCCGAGGACAGCGTGGGACCCGCTCCCTCACCTCACTCTCATGAATGGGTTGTAGGTGAACTCCTCTGCAATGGTGGATGGCACTGTGGGCTCCCCGATGCTGTACTTCTCCTGCAAGAAAAGTGGGTCCCTTTAATGCGGAAACTTCTAAAGCTGACACTTCAAAAAGCCTCCTAATGGTCTTCCAATGTCGTCCGACTGAGAAGATAAAGTGAGCAGTGGGTCAGTACCAGGACAGGCCCTTCCCCGCCCGCGGAGAAGAGATGTGAGTGCTCCAGCTGCCACCAACAACCTCTCTCCTTCCCTTGCTGTCTTGGAGGTGCAGGGGCACAAGGAGCTTTCTTTTCATTAATACAGAAGTCATAACTAGCAAAAATGCAGAAGACAGAAAAGAAGAAAACATAGCCCTACCCCCAAGACAGCATGTGGGTCGTGAGCACCTCACTGCCAGGAAGAACAGCAAGGCAACAGGTTCCCGGGGTCCCTCCCCTGCGGTGACAGCCCCCCAGAGGGCAGCTCTCATCACAGGGTGTTCAGGCAGCTTGTCACCTCCACTCAGGACCAGGATGGCCTTGCTTCTAATCAACACTGACCAGGGCAGGCGGAGAGAAGACGCATACTGGGACATCTGGCCAACTGTTCACTCCTATAGAAATGCCTACAGGAAGGAGGTCAGAGTTAACAGCTGGGGGTTTCCACCCTGCCCACAGCCCCTGCCCTGCTACTGCTGGGCTCACCCTGAGGGCCACAGGGCCAGTGATTGGACAGCCACTGTCAGCACCCACACCCAGGCTTCCTGACCATCAGGGGCCCTCAGACCCAAAGGTCCCAATCCCACCCACACTGTGAGCAGTGGCATCGAGAAGTAATCCTTTAACCGCTGGAGGTGGGTCAAGTTGGAGTCTGGTGGGAGGTCAAGATGAAGGCTTAGGGACTTCCCTGGTGGTGCAGTGGTTAAGAATCCGCCTGCCAGTGCAGGGGACACAGATTTGAGCCCTGGTCCGGGAAGATCCCACATGCGGAATAACTAAGCCCGTGCGCCACAGCTACTGAGCCTGCGCACCACAATTACTGAAGCCCATGTGCCTAGAGCCCATGCTCCACAACAAGAGAAGCCACCAAAATGAGAAGCCTGCGCACCACAATGAAGAGTAGTCCCCGCTCACCGCAGGTAGAGAAAGCCCGTGCAGCAACGAAGACCCAACACAGCCCAAAAATTATTTTTTTAAAAAAAAGATGAAGGCTTATTGCTAATCTCTGAACTTTCCCTTCTGGTGAAATCAAGCATAGAATGTTTTATAATATTCCCTGCACTTCCTCCGATATTCTCACTCCTCCTAAGAAATCTTCCTCCACCTTTTATGAAGGAAGAAAACCACTGAATTATTCTAAGGATAATTTTAAAACAGGTCCTTGTAGGCATAGTTGGGGGAGTGTAAACTGTCATAACCTTTTGGATTATCTATTAAGATAAGCGTTAACATGCAGAGACTTTTCCTACAGAAGTATGAAGCACACAAATGTAAAGACTTACATTTGAGGATGTTGTTCACTGTAGCACAATTTATAAGAGCAAAAATGTTGGAAAGTCTAACTGTTCTCCCTAATTGTATTGGTAAAATGATTTACAGTTGACATCCACACATTAGTATGTTTTACTTATTAAAAAGAATGAAAGTAAGATGGATAAATAGGCAGTGATAAAATTAGTAAAATGTTACTAGAAAGGTGTTAGGTATATGACTGTTCACTATAAAATTCTTTCATCTTTTCTGTATGTGTGAAAATTTTCATAATAAAAAGTTGAAAAGGCTAAAAAACAGTTTAACACAGTTCAGTATAACCTAGGTGTCAAAGAAGAAATCACAAGGGATATATTAAAATATTTCAAATTGAAGATAATGAAAATAAAACATGTCAAAATTTGTGCTGCTAAAAGCAGTACTTGGGGGTAAGTTTTTAGCTTTAAGTGCTTATATTAGAAAAGAAAAAAGATCTAAAATCAATGACTGGGACTTCCCTGGTGGCACAGTGGTTAAGAATCTGCCTGCCAATGCAGGGGGACATGGGTTTGAGCCCTGGTCTGGGAAAATCCCACATGCCATGGAGCAACTAAGCTAATAATTATAAAAATAATTATTTTTATTAAAAAATAAAATCAATGACCTTGGGTTCCATACTAAGAATCTATAGGGCTTCCCTGGTGGCGCAGTGGTCGAGAGTCCGCCTGCCAATGCAGGAGACATGGGTTTGTGCCCCAGTCCGGGAAGATCCCACATGCCGCGGAGCAGCTAGGCCTGTGAGCCATGGCCGCTGAGCCTGCGCATCCGGAGCCTGTGCTCTGCAACGGGAGAGGCCACAACAGTGAGAGGCCCGCGTACCGCCAAAAAAAAGGAAGAACAAAGCAAATCCAAAGTAAGTAGAAGGAAAGAGTTTTTTAAACTTTATCTTTTTAAGAACAGAAATCAGTGCAATGGAAAAACAAACAAGGAAAATTAAGGCAAAAGTTATGCTTTTAAAAGATCAACAAAATTGATAAGAACAATGAAAAAAATTGGCAACATCAGAAATGAAAGAGGGGCAATTACTACAGATCCAACAAATATTGGCAGTGGGCGGCAGGGGGGTTGGCGGTTTAAGTCATATTGATCTAACAGTAAAAGCTAAAACTATAAAGGTTCCAAAAGAAAACACAGGAGGTTTCTTTGACCTTGGCAAAAGCAAAGATTTCTTAGATGGGAGATAAAAAGTATGAACCACAAAAGAAAATTAATATGCTGGACTTCATCAGAATTTAAAATGTTTGCTCTTCAAAAGACACTGTTGAGAAAACAAAAGGCAAGTCACAGAATGGGAGAAACTATTCACAATACACATATCTGAAAAAGGACTTGTACCTATACTTAAAAAAAAAAACATTATTCAATAATAAGACAATCCAGTTTTTTAAATAGGCAAAAAATCTGAACAAACACTTCACAAAATGGCCAACAGGCACATGGAAAGATGTTCAACATTATTAGGCACTAGGGAACTGCAAATTAAAACCATAATGAAACACTACTACACACCCATTAAAATGACTAAAATTAAAAAGACAGACAATACCAAGTGTTGTTGAGGATGTGGAACACCTGGAACTCGCATACTTTGCTGGTGGGAATGTAAAACAATACATTCGCTCTTTAGAAAACAGCCTGGCAGTTTCTTTACAAGTTTCAACTTGGGACTTCCCTGGTGGTCCAGTGGTAAAGAATCCGTCCTGCAATGCAGGGGATGTGGGTTTGATCCCTGGTCAGGGAACTAAGGACCCACATGCCATGGGACAACTAAGCCCGTGCGCCACAACTACTGAGCCTGTGCGCCTCAACTAGAGAGCCCCACATGCCGCGAACTACAGAGCCCATGTGCTCTGAAGCCCATGCGCCACAACTACAGAGAGAAAACCCCCCTGCCACCAGAGAGAAGCCCGCGCACTGCAATGAAAGATCCCATGTGCCGCAACTAAAGACCCAATGCAGCCAAAAATTAAAAATAAAATAAATTTTAAAAAAGACTGAACAAGTTTCGACTTAATACATACACCTAATACAACCCTGCCATTCCACTCCTAGATATTTACTCAAGAGTAATTAAAACATATGTCACACAAAGACTTGTACACAAACGTTCATAGCAGCTTTATTCACAATGGCCAATAACTAGAAACACAAATGTCTATTGACAGGTGAATGGATAAACAAAATGTGGTATAACCAAACAAAGGAATACTACCTGGCAGTGAAAAGGAATGAACTGATACATGTAGCAACATGAATGAATCTCAAAATCATTCTGCTGAGTAAAAAAAGATGAAAGAGTACATACTGTATAGTTCCATTTATATGAAGTTCTAGAAAATGTGAACTAAGTTCTAATGGCATACTGGAGCAGGGCAGAGAAAATGAGGCATGAGGAAGTTCTGGGGGGTGATGGAAATGTTATGTATCTTAAATATAGTGGGAGTTGTTTAATTGGTATATACGTCTGTCAAAATTCACTCAATTGTTCACTTCAAATGGATGCAATTTATTACATGTGAACTAAACCTCAACAAGCTTGATAATAAAAAGGGAAACTATGAAAACTATGCCAGTAAATTTGAAAACCTTGATGAAATGGACAAATTCCTTGAAGATACTAGTTGCTAACAAAACTGACTCAAGAAAATATAAAAATCTAACAGCCCCACACAAATTAAAGACATTAATTCATATGTCTTTATGAATTATGTCTCATAATTCATAACAAAAAAATCTTTCCACAAAAAAGAATTCAACGTCTAGAATGCTATGTCAGTGAATTCTAACAAACACTAAAGGAAGAAATAATAACAATCATAGAAAAACTCTTTCAGAAAATAGGAGGAAGCACTTCTAACTCATTTTATGAGGCCAGCATTACCCTATTAGACAAAGACATTACAAGAAAATAAAACTACAGACCAATATCCCTTATGAACACAGACACAAAAATAGACACCATGACTAAGGTTTATCCAGAAAGCAAGGTTGGTTTAACATTTGAAACCAAGTGATATACTTCACCAGATTAAAAGAGTAAGGGAGAAAAATAATGTATGATTACATAATAGATGAAGAAAAATCATTTGACAAAATTCAACACCCCACTCATGACAAAAACTCTCAGAAAACCAGGAATATATGTGAACTTCAACAACTTGATAAAGAAGACTTACAAAAAACTCACAGCAAATATCATACTTAATGGTGAAAGACTAAATGCTTTCCCCCTAAGACTGGGAACAAGCCAAAGGTGTCCACTCTCACCATGTCTACTTAACACTGTCCTGACGATCTTAGCCAGTGCAACAAGGCAAGAAAAATAATTAAAAGGCATACAGACCGGAAAGGAAGAAATAAAACTTTTTTTTTTTTTTTTTTTGCGGTATGCGGGCCTCTCACTGTTGTGGCCTCTCCCGTTGCGGAGCACAGGCTCCAGACACACAGGCTCAGCGGCCATGGCTCACGGGCCCAGCCGCTCCGCGGCATGTGGGATCTTCCCGGACTGGGGCACAAACCCGTGTCCCCTGCATCGGCAGGCAGACTCTCAACCACTGCGCCACCAGGAAAGCCCGAAATAAAACTATCTTAATATTGATGGCATGATTGTGTGCTAAGGAATCTATGAAAAAGATGCTAGACTAAAATGAGTTAAGCAAGGTCACAAGGAAACAAGGTCAAAATACAAAAATCAATTGTATTTCTGAAGACTATCAATAATCATTTAGAATAAAATCTAAAACCATGAAGTCTTTAGGGATACATTTAACAATATGTGCAAGATCTTTAACACCAAAAATTACAAAACACTGCTGAGAAAAACTAAAGACCTTAATAAATGTAAGGCTATATCATATTTATGGAAAGACGCCATATTGTTAGGATCTCAAGTCTCTCCAAATCTTTTGTTACAACACAATCAAAAGCCAAGCTGACTTTTTTGTAGAAATTAACAGGATGATCCTAAAATTTACATGAAAATGTAAAGGACTTAGACGAGCCAAAATGAATTTCAAAAAGGAATAAAGTTAGAGGATTTATACTACCTGATTCTTAGACTTACCATAAGCTACAGTGATCATGACAGTACTACTGATGCAAGAATAAGTCATGTAGATCAATGGAACAGAATAGAGTCCAGAAGTAGATTCATGCCCACATGGTCCATTTTATTCAGTAAAGATGCCAATGAAGAAAGGCAAGTCTTTTCATCTAATGGTGCTGAGCAACTAGATGTCAATATGCAAAAAAGAACTTCTACCCTTACCTTACACCACAAACATTAACTTGAAGTGGATCACTGACCTAAACATAAATTTATATAAACATAAAAGCTAAGACTATACAACTGCTAGGAGAAAACAGAGAACAAAGTCTTTGTGATGTAGGGTTATGCAAAGATTTCTTAGGACACAAAAACCATAAAAGAAAAAATTAATAAACTAAACTTTACCAAAAGTATAAACTTTTATTCTTTGAAAGACACTGTTAAGAAAATGGCAAGGCAAGCCACAAACTGGGATAAAATATTTGAGATATATATCTGACAAAGACTTGTTTCCAGAATGTATAAGGAATTCTTACAACTTTAGCCATGAGAGAAATGGAAACTTAAAAACTACAAGCTACCACGACACACCTATTAGAATGGCTAAAATTTAAAAGATCAGCAATACCAAGTGTTGGTGAGCATGTGGATCTCCTGGAACTCACGCATTGCTAGTGAGGATTCCAAATAGTACAACTAATTGGAAAACAGGTTGGTAGTTTCTTAAAAGTTAAACATACACTTACCACACAACCCAGCAATTACACTCTTAGGTATGTTCCCACAAGCAATGAAAACATGTGTCCACACAAAGACCTGCACACAAACGTTCACAGTAATTTTATTTAAAATAGCAAAAAACTGGGAACTACCCAAGAGTCCAGATGAGTGGATAAACAAATTGTAGTATGTCCATATAAGATACTACTCAGAAATTAAAAAATCTCGAAAACCTGCAGAGTAAAAAGAGCCAGATACAACAGAGTAATGTTGTGTGATTCTGTTTATAGGAAAATCTAGAAAAGAGTAATTTATAGTGACAGAAAGCAGATCAGTAGTTGGGGACGGAATGGGGAGGGGCAAGGAACCTTCTACGATAGTGGAAATGTTCTCTATCTTGATTGTGGTGGGGCTGACACAGGAGCATATACTGTCAAAATTCAAACTGTATAATGCTCACTTAAAACAGGTATGTTTTATCGTATGTAAATTATCCTTAAGCAGATGACTGTGAAAAGAATAAGCTCAATATGTTTGGACTGCTATGGAAAGAGCACTAAGACCCATTATTAAGTGACAAGGAAGCCACAAAATAACACACAGGATGAGTTTTTTATATTAAGTATTCTTATGTGCACACTGTAAAAAAAAAAAAAGGAATAACATTTATCAACCTATTACGGTAGTGTCTGAATTTTTATAAGTATTATTTTGCAAGCCCACCTCGCAAAATTGATAAAGATTCTTGACAAAAACAGGTGACTTATGAAAAAAAAAAACCTATGAGACCATTCCTCACTGAACTCAGAAGGGAGCCCAGCACCTGAGGACTCCCAGGTGTGTGTGTTTCTTACCAGCACCATTTCTCAGTGACTGAACACAGACACCTGAGTCCAGGAGAACGTCCTCAGCCCAGCTGCCTACAGCAGCGTTTCCAAACCCCCCCACAGAAGATGCCTCCAGGACAACACGCCAACCCCTGGGCCGAGCCACGGGGCATGTTGGGGGCCGTGTCTGAAATAAATGCCTTTCAGACAAGCAGCCTCTAGGGTGAATCCACTGCCCACAGACAGCAGGGAAGGGCTGGGACCTGCTGCTTCAGCCTCACCTGGGCACTTGTTGAAAATGCAGAATCCC
This sequence comes from Tursiops truncatus, assembly GCF_011762595.2. Taxonomy (NCBI): domain Eukaryota; kingdom Metazoa; phylum Chordata; class Mammalia; order Artiodactyla; family Delphinidae; genus Tursiops; species Tursiops truncatus. Next base: position 36,700,170 of record NC_047048.1, on the reverse strand, counting down.
AAGCCCAGCCCTGACCCACAGAGTCAGAAAGGATCTTAAGCAGACAACCAG